>NC_081560.1:119488976-119681784 GCF_022355385.1 Mustela nigripes | reverse complement strand
ATGATGAAGTTCTAGAACCTAGGTGAGGTTTGGTGGGCTGAGGTCTGTAGCCGATGACCAAGAAAGAATTCTTGAGACATCTTTGGTGCAAAATGGTGGTTTATTAAAGCATGGGGACAGGACCCATGGGCAGGAAGAGCTGCTGCCCAGGGTTGTGAGGGATGGCAGGTTATGTACCCTGCAGTTGGGGGAAGGTGAGGGGAAGGGAGGTTTCAGTGGAGTTTTCATATGCTAAAGAGGGCCTACAAGGTGCCAGGATGTTCCAGGCCTGCCGGAGGCCTTGCCCTTGCTGCTGGATCAGTGTTGTCTTTAGACCGGCCATTAACATTAAGATAGTTGGGAGACTTTTTGGTGGGGAGTCACAATCCTGCTATCAATTGTCTTTGTTAGTGAGATTTAGGACATTTGTAAGCCAAGGGAGACTCCAGTCTAGCAGGATTGTGAGCTCTGCAAGTTAACTATTTGCTTATTGTTCCTGGCATTCAGGGCTACCTGAGGGATGCTACACATATGACAGAGGGGAAGCGGATGGGGGGGGAGGGTACGAGGCGCCAGCTTTTGCTTTGTCTTCAGCCAGCCTCATGCTCCCTCATCACAATCAGCAAATCAAGACTTTAAAAGATACGTTCAAGGGAGCACCTGGGTTGTGCAGATGATCTGGTGTTTAACTCTTGCTTCGGGCTCAGGTCATGATCTCAGGGTTGTGAGATGGAGCCCCACAAGGGACTCTTGGGCTCAGCACAGGGTTCCACACTCTGGGCTTGGAACTCGCGCTCTCCCTCTACCCATTCGGCCCCCTCTTTATCTCAAATAATTAATTAAAAATAAAGATTCATTTAACATACACACATTAGGGGCATTTTTCTAGGTTGTCTCAAAAGCCAGGGCCTCTCTGAGCACAGATAGACGATGAGATCCTTGGTTCTCACCCAGGGACTGGCACTTCGGACACTGTGGCAACGGAATATGATTACAGCCAGGGTCCAGTCCCCCCCCGGGAACGGAGAGGACAGTTACTGCCCCATGAGTGGGTACCATTGCCTTGTTAGAGTCTCCGGTGAGCATTGATCACGGTGCAAATTCTCACAGTACTTTTATGGCAGACTTGGCCAGGCCAAACCAGATGTTCCTGAAAACGCACTCCCCCTTCTAAAATCAAAACCAAAATTTCCCCAAAGCTGCTGTTTCTACTACTTTCTGCTCCCTGCTCAGTGGGAAGTCTGTTTCTTCCTCTGCCTCTCCCCCTGCTCTCTCTAGACTCTCTCTCTCTGAGAAGTAAAATCTTAAAAACAAAGAATAAAATCTTAAAAACAAAAGAACTACAGACTCTCCAGATCTTTAGGAATATGAAATGGGTCTCCAGGGGAAAAAGCAAAACAACTTTTAACATCTTAGGTGCATCCTGCTAAAAACAGACGATGGGCCCCAAATGGAGTTGCTCGTGCTAAATCCCATGACGCCAAGGAGAGACTCAGTCGCAGTTTCAACTCTCCCAGAAACAGCTTATTAAACCAGTGAATCAGAAATTGCTTGATAAGCACTATTAAGATCTACCTGAGAGAACTCCGGCTTCCCCTTGAGGAAAGTGACCTCACAATGACCAACCTGCTTTTCCTCCTAGTAGGACCTCCTTGTCCCTACTCCCCTCTGCCTACAAAGGTCCTTCACCTTGAGCAACCCCTCAGAGCTCCCTTCTGTCTGTTACATGGGATGCGAACTGATTTTTGCTCAAATAAACTCTTAAAATGTTTACTATGCTTCAGTTTCTCTTTCATCAATTCAAATTGGCAGACATCTCACAACCACCTAGAGGAAACAGAAGGTAGGATCTAAAAGCCATAGGGTAGCAGACCAGAACGTGTCAGACCAGGATGTGTGAGGTAAGTGTCCTCAGCACACTGGCCATGGCAGAGCCCAACATCCTAAGTGCTTCCAGGTGAAGCCGTCACGGATACCCTGGCCTCAAGGCTATGGCTTGCGGAAGGACCGGCTGCTATCTCAGATGGACTGGAACATAACGGTTTTTTGGCTTGGGGACCTGACAGTGTTTACATTTTTAAAATTACATCTGACCTAAGCAAAACTGCAATTTTATTTATTTATTTATTTTTATTTGCAGAAATTAGTCTTTCTCAACAAGGTCCGCAAGACTTGGCTCCAGAACTCATCTTTTCCCCATTTCTGCTGTGCCACTGGAAGTGTCCCAGTGTACCCGCTCGCCCGCTTTTCCAGTCATCTCTCCAACAGCTTCCAAAACAGTAGACTTAATAATAGAGCAGTGACCTTTTAAACCACTTTGATGATTCCTGGGCAGCACTGTGATTCACATGCTATCCACCAGTAAGATTGATGTACCGACTCTGTCTGAAACATTACAGCTACAAAGTGACCTGAAGAAAATCTTGTAAAACTTTTTGCTCACTGAACACTGCTCCATCTTCCTTCCATAAAGTAGAACTAGACCCGTCTCTCCATCTTTGGTAACTTCAACATTTGCTTCACACACACACACACACACACATACACCATTAGAATGAACTTAAAGCCAACTCTAGATAACATATCCTGTTTCTTTCTTCAACTTTCAGACCTCTTTACCTTCCCTTTTAATACATATAATGCCGTTTTTTTCCTCGGATGTAGCTTGGAGTCAACACAGAAAGAAAACTTGCCAATCCTCTAAGCAAAGAAGCTAGTTTTGACAAAACGACTATTGCTTGTCCAGGTTAATTATATTTTAGCAATACTGGGATGCAATTGGATCATCCACATTGTCTCTTCAATTTAATTACTTACAATGATAGTCATACACTTACTTAAATTTCAACATGTGTTTGGATTTCTAATCATCTTTTAAAAATGTCTTCAAGAAGAGTACACTTTAAAGCAGAGATGAGATGGAAAGTTATTTCTTAGTCAAAAGACTGTCATTCACCAAGCAGCATAATTAAAGGCAGGAGATACTGCCAATTTCCTCAGAAGTTTTCACCGAATTTTCGAAGTTAAAATAGGCAACTAGAATTGATTTATGCATCCTGATGGACTCTCAGTCAGGTGCCAAATATCTGTCAGAAACTTCTAGCTCACTTTTGAGAGAGGCTGTTTAAATCCTAGCATTACATAATTTAATTAAGTAAGAAAATGAAACCAGAAATCGAACTGAACAGGGAAGGGAAACAGTCTCCTGGAATTCGCCAGCCTACCTCTCCACATTCCAGTCAACTCTTAAAGCACGCCAAGGTCAACAGCACAACGCAGGTTAAAAAAAAAGAGTGGATCACTAGGATAGTATGAGGACTTGCTTAGGGCCAGAAGAATATTTACATAAATCACAATACTGCAAATGTTAAACACATCTATTTTCTGGTTTTGATCACATACAAATATAGACAAGAGAGGTATAAATTTGATAAATATATACGTTTTTCTATTTCTGATGGAACACATGCATCAAAAAATACTACATTCACAGCTGTGTAATATAAAAACATCCTTCAAAAACAGGGAGATCACGAGGTGAAAAAGAAACTGATAGGGGACAAAACCAAAACTGCAAGCCAGATCATATCACTCTGATTTAAACACATCAGTAGCCCGTAAAATCATAGAGTATAAAACATGTAACAGAGGGGGCGCCTGGGTGGCTCAGTGGGTTAAAGCCTCTGCCTTCAGCTCAGGTCATGATCTCAGGGTCCTGGGATCTAGTCCTGCATCGGGCTCACTGCTCAGCAGGGAGCCTGCTTCCTCCTCTCTCTCTCTCCCTCTCTCTCTCTCTCTGCCTACTTGTGATCTCTGTCTGTCAAATAAATAAATAAAATCTTAAAAAAAAAAAAACACGTAACAGAGGTCCACAAGATTGCTCAAGATCTTCCCCTTCCTCAAACACCTCACCATCCTCATGTCCGGCCTCCTCTTTCTGCCTTTATATGCAGCCAGTTTCCCCTTTGCTCTTTTCACAGTTCCCATCCCAGGAGTTTGTGCTTGTGTCCAATCACCCAGATACTCACTTAACAACACCCTCACTTTCATGGCCTGTTAATCCAAATGACCTTTTTTTTTTTTTTTTTAAGATTTTATTTATGTATTTGACAGAGAGAGATCACAAGTAGGCAGAGAGGCAGGCAGAGAGAGAGGAGGAAGCAGGCTCCCCACTGAGCAGAGAGTCTGACGCGGGGCTCTATCCCAGGACCCTGAGTTCATGACCTGAGCCGAAGGCAGAGGCTTAACCCACTGAGTCACCCAGGTGCCCCTACAGTACTGACTTTTATAAAATATTCCTACTCTTGATCCTCTTTGCTTTGCTTTGTCTGTCTTCATAGCACTTGTCACCACCTTTCAGGCTTAGTTTCTCAGGTGTTAGGATTCCAACAAATGTGAACGAAAAGGGGTAGAGACCATTTCCTGTACTGCCTGTCACCTGGAAAGTTCTCAGTGCATTCTTATCAAACAAAGGAATGAGTAAAATTAGAGGAGTAAATGTGAAGTGGTCTAGGGGTGCTTTGGGGGCTTTCTGCAATACAAGAACCAATACAAGTCTTGAGTTTTAATGGCACCATGGTAGATGAGAGACAAAGCCTTGGGTCTGTGCTGGTTGGAAGTTGCAGCTGGGATCTTTGCATAAATTCTGCACCTACAAAATCTACCAGCCTGAGAGGGGGATCAACAAAGTCACGGACAGATCAGGTCTGAACTCAGGATACTGAACAAAAAAAGAAAAGGAGTCTCCCTTCAGTATTTGTAACTAAACACCATCCTCCAATAGGCTGGATATCATCGTGGAACCATAGAAAATGAAAAAAAAAAATTTACAAAAAAAAAAGGGTTTTAAAATAGCCATAGAGTTGCAGCAGTATACTCGGTTGAATGGTGACCCCCCCCCCCCCCAATTCACATTCTCCTAGCAACCTCAGGATGTAACTTTATTTGGAAATAGGATCTTTGCAGATACAATTACCTAAGATGACATCATCTTGGAGTATGATGGGCCCTAAATTCAATTTTTATAAATGAGAAGAAGAGACAGAGAATGAAAGACACAAAGGTCCAATGACCTTGTGCTTGCAGAGGCAAAGGTTGGTGTCCAAGGGACACCAAGGATTGCCAGCAACCACCAAAAACTATAAGATAGGCATTGAATAGAGTCTTCTCAAGATGCTGGCGGGAACATGGCCCCATTAACACCTTGCCTGGGTGGCTAGCCTTCAGAACTCTGAGAGAATATACTTCTGTTGTCTTAAAGTTGCACGGTTTGTGCCACTCTGTCACGGAAGCCCTAGGAAACGAATATAACCGCCCATAAAGAAACTGTAATTAGACTGCCACCCTACCAGTAATGATGCAAACCAGATACCACTGTTATCCTTCACAGGCTAAATGAAAATAGCTGTGCCTCAGGATGGTGTAGCTGGCTTCCTCACTTGGGAACAAGAATGAAATACATTTAGCATGAGCAGAACCTCACTGATTCAACTTCTAAAATACTTCATAAAAATATGTTTTAGGAAGAAGGTAAATGACCTCATTAAAAAAAAATCTGAGCTACAAGATACAATGGTAAGGAAACGCACAAACATGCAGGAAATTCAGGCAAAAATAGATTGTGTAGAACAACAAAAGTAACACTCTGATTTGGGCATATAAAACAAAATAAAGCAGGCATACCTGGGTGTCACAGTCCATTGAGCATCTCAATCTTGATTTTGGTTCAGGTCGTGATATCGGGGTTGTCAGATGAAGCCCCATGTGGGGCTCTGAGCTGGGCGTGGAGCCTGCTTAAGATTCTCTCTCTGCCTCCCCATCTCTCTCTCTCTCTCTTTCAAAAGAATAAATAAGTAAATAAATAAAACAAGATGAAGCAAAATATTGAAGGAGGTGATCAGAGTTAAATTACTCAGTATTAATCAGGAGTAAGGTATAAATACCAATTAAGTTGCACTTTTTTTTATTTTAAAATTCTTGTTAAATATTCAATGTTAATTGTCAAAAAAACAGGAATAGAGTTATAAGGGACAAAACACAGAAATAATGAAATATAATAAAAACAGGTATGGAAAGAGTGTAACTAGAAAAAGCGGGGCCAATATAAGGCTGAGAATGATACTATAGGAATATTTCTAAATATATTGGTAATACCGTAAACACAATTGGATCAAATACACCAGGTAGAAGACAGATTGACACACTGAATTTAAAAATACACTGTATTTTTTTTAAGATTTAATTTATTTGACAGAGACAGAGAGAGGCAGCACAAGCAAGGGGAGCAGCAGAAGGACAGGGAGAAGCAGGAACCCCACTGACCAGGAAGCCCGATGCAGGACTTGATCCCAGGATGCCAAGATCATGACCTGAGCCGAAGGCAGATGCTTAACTGACTGAGTCTCCCAGATGCCCCAAAATTATACCATATGTTATTTCAAGCAACCTACCTAAGGCTGAAAGACATATTAAGGTTGAAAATAAGAGGATGAAAAATATGTGCCAGGCAAATAATAATCAAGAATAGACAGATGTTAATATCAAAATATAAGCTTGAAAACAAAACAAAAAAAAGCAGCAGAAGAGATGGAGGCTCACTTTGTAATGATAAAAGACACAATCAATAAGATTTGGCAATTCTAACCTCATTCACATCAAATAATATAGCTTTGAAATATATAAAGCAAAAATCCAAATAATTATCTGCAGAAGTAGGAAAACCCATCATAACAAGAGTTTTTTAAAAATTATTCCTGAGACTAAAATGGACAGATCAAGAAAAATATTCATAAATGCACAAAAAATTAAATAGCATAATTAATAAGCTTCATTAAATAGCGAGAGATGGTAGTGTTCCATCTACCCTGAAATCAGAGAATTCTTATTCTATTAATTTTTTAAAAAGATTTTATTTATTTATTTGACAGACAGAGATCACAAGCAAGGAGAGAAAAAGGCAGAGAGAGAGGAGGAAGCAGGCTCCCTGCTGAGCAGAGAACCCCATGTGGGGCTTGATTCCAGGACCCTGGCATCATGACCTGAGCCAAAGGCAGAGGCTTTAACCTACTGAGCTACCCAGGTACCCCAGAGAGAATTCTTATTCTTTTAAAGCCTACATGCAACATTAACCAAACTCAGCAGATTCTAGCCTACAAACTGAGACTCAATGGATTACAAAAATGTCATCAACTGCGTTCTCCAACCACAATTAGAAATAAACAAAAATCAACTGAAAAATAGAGATATAAATTTAGAAAATAATTTATATAACCCCTGGATCAATGAACTGAATTTCCAACTTATTAAGTTAAAAATAAACAGATCAGAGACACCGTTAGGTATTTCAAAGTACACACTAATAGTGCTAATTAACTGTGCATCTCCCCCTAAAATCAATTATTAAATTCATATGATATAATAATATGTAAGTGATTTAAATGGAAAAGAAAGAATACACCAAACATTATTTTTTAAATAATTTTATATAATCTCAATCTTTAAATTTTATATACATATTGATTTGTCATGTGAGGTAAAAAAAAATTTTATTAAGTATAATATACAGTGTTACATTAGTTTCAGGTATACAATATAATGATTCAACAGTTCTACAGAGTATTCAGTGCTCAACTGGATAAGCCTACTCTTAATTCCCTTTATTCCACTCCTCCCTCTGGCCCACCCCACCAGCAACCATCAATTTGTTTTCTGTATTTGAAGGTCTGATTCTGTTTTTTACTTGTTTGTTTATTCATTTGGTTGTTTTCAGATTCCACATATAGGAGTGAGGTTATATGGTATCTGTCATTTTCAGTCTGACATATTTCACTTAGCCTAATATCCTCTGGGTCCACCCGTGTTGGCAAAAATGGCACAACCGACTCCCTTTTTCATGGATGAGTAATATTCCATTTTATACATTGTGTTTAAAAAATTCCACCCCTCCTTTTACACTTAGAATTCAAATTCTAATAGAAGAAACAGTTGCTCTTTTATGCTATTTACTGTATATTCAATGATTTATTTACAGCGCTGTGGACTCAAGGATATTTATTGGATGCTGTGAGTTACAGTCTGTTATTTTCATTATTGATTTTATTGCTCGGATTGTCCAGGCTTTGGTCATTAGCAGTTCCTTTAAGTTGGCTTCTGTGGTCTTTCATCATGCCACTGCCAATTTTCAAGCATCTCCTTATTTTCTGGCTCTAGGAGTAATTTCAGGCTCATCTCCTACCGAATCCACAATTTCTCCAACAAGCCTTCCAACCTTTTTTTTGAGAATGGGATGTGAAACCAGAATCTGGGTGGTAAGTGTGTTTGTTGACATAACCCATGGAGAAATAGAAATAAAACTGCGTCTTTGTTTTGGGCCAACTATCATGGAAGTAATAAGAATGACAGCTGACAACACAGACAGAGCAGATTGCATCCAGTTGTAACTTTCAGTCACCTCCCGGGGCCATCTTTGCGTCTCTGCTCCCTCCTGGCCCAGGAGACCCAGAAGCCCTGGACATTCTGCTTCTGCCACCTGATTTGCTTCAACAAATCACAGAATGTAGGTCTTGCTCACAGATGACTTCTATGGAGCCAGAATAGTACCTTCTATGCTTACTAAAAAATATAGACAAGCCCTGAACCATAACAAGTGGCGTCCAACTTGGCAAAGAGAACCCCTTGTCACTGGAGACTGTGCTGGGTTCAGCCTTGAGTCAGAAAGCAGACTCCCTAACCTCCCTGTTGACCCTGTGCCGCTGATGTCCTCAGCCAGAATCCTAGCCCCAGCTCTCTAACCTAAGACACAGTGCTCTTCTCTCCCAAGAGCTGCAAGCAGGAAACTGGCATAAGATTCGAAATGTAAATGACCCCAGGCAATGTGTTGACCTAAATTTTCTGTCAGTGATTTAGGAGGCATTCCATGGCTCTGGGCAGGAACAAAAAGAGAGTTGGACAATTCTCCCCATGAATAATCTCCAGCAACTTCGGGGCCAGATTTTGACTTCAGGTCTCTGCACATAACTCAGTAATGTTTTCATCTTGGGGAAATCAACAGGCCCTCTGCACTGTGAATACAATATTGAGCTCAGAATTGTCAGTGCTTAGGAAAAGACAGATGATGCCAGAGCCCAGAATCTTTAAAAGATTTAGTAAACAGAAAATCATGCTTTGGAGATACACAGAAAAAGACAAGTAAATCTTAATAAATTTGAGAGGCACAGACGTATAAATAACACATGGACAGGAAGCCTAGATGAATAAGATCAATGCTCAGAGAGGACGCTAGGATGCCTGGCGTTCATACTCCCAGAATCCACACAAATAAAAGAAAATCTGAGCTCTAAAAACGTGGCTTGTGTAATGTTGAAATAATATACCCTCTTTTTTTTTTTCTCCCCCTCAATGGAGAGTTTTGGTGATATCCAGTCAGCCCTATAACATGAGTAATCATTTTACACTATTATCACACCCAAGTTAAACATCCCAAGTTAGCATGAATAAAGGAGTCTCATTTCTAAATAACAGAATAAAGGTTGTACATTTTTTTAAATTGTGTCTTCATATTTATTCTATTTTGGTGGCCTTTTCAAAGAGGAACCAACCATACACTCAACAATGTATTTGAAATCTTTCTGTAGACATTCACCATGAAAGTTTTCCTTCTTTCCTCCAGCAAAGCAAGTGGCTTTCTTCCACTGAAAATGGAAATGTATCGATAGGTACGAATATTATGATACGTTGCTCTTCGCAACATCCTGGTCTATAATTAATTATACTTCATTGTGTATAGTTATAGATGTTATCTTTGCAAATCAAAGAAATAAATTTTCACAGACATTCTGCTGAGCTGCATTTAACTATAGCTTTTCAAGAGTCAGCCAATGGGCCATACACTCTGGCCCAGGAAATAACGTAGCGGCATGCACATTCACTATGTGGGTGGATTTATGGCAGGAAGTATGGTCCCAACCAAGCCCAGAATGAATAGGTATTTCATGTACTGGGAAAGAACCAGTTAGAATACATCATTGCACCTCAAGGTGCTACTCTGAGCTGGAACAAAAGGTGATCTGCCCATAAAACAGCTATTAAGTTCACTATAAGGGAAAGGGAAAAGGCCACTCATTTACACCAAAATTCTGCTGCAAGGATTCACTCCCTCCTGCTCTTCAAACCACTAAAGAATCTTCAGAGAGAGTCCTTTCAATCTAATTCCCGCCAGTGTCATCCATTCTTCATGTAAATTTGCTTATACTCTTCCATACGTGTCAAAACCATTGAGCAGTCGCTTAAGAGCATTGGGCTGGTGGCCAGAAAGAGGCTAGGAGATAGCAGGTTTCCATGGATACCTGCCCTTAAGCAATGGAGATTGTGCCCCCCCACCCCATGGTTGTCAAAATAAAGAGGAGCTAGGGCTTTGGGGACAGTACGAGAGATAGATATCACCATGCTTCTCCCATACAGAATAAAATCTGACCATCAGATGGCAAATAAAAGCAGAACTTCATGGTCAATGTGTACTTTCCATTCATCTCTCTCTCTTCTAGAACCATCTATCACTAAACCTCACTGAAAGGTTATTTTCTCCTATTTTGTGATAATAAATGTACTGCTTTAATCACGGTTTCTCAGGACACTGCTCCCCCTTTTACACACACACACACTCTCATAAATATTTCTAACATTCTCTCCTTCTACTTATATATCCATCAATTAATAATAATTTGGTTTTCTTCTGCCAAAATAGAAATTCCTTATGGTCAAGAATTTCTTTTTTTTTTTCTTTTAAGATTTTATTTACTTAGAGAGAGACAGCCAGCATGCGTGGGCGGGGCAGAAAGAGAGAGAAAGAGAGAGAATCTCAAGCGGACTCCACACTGAGCTTGGAGCCCAGCAGGGGGCTTGATCCCAGGACCCTGAGACCATGATCTGAGGGGAAACCAAGAGTCAGATGCTTAACTGACTACGCCACCCAGGTATTCCAAGAAGTACATTTATACTTCAATTTTTTCCTTAGACTAGCAGCTAATATAGTATCTGCTACAGAGCAGACACTGAAATGCTGGATAAATTCTGTTTACAAGGTGAGGACGGAAGCGAGAGAGGAAGAAACGAAGCGAGGGAAGGCTAGAAAGAAAAACTGTTGACACACTCTAAAAATCGCAACACTTACTTGCTAAGCTCTAGTCTCTTCTTACTCTCGGTATAAAAAAAAAAAAGTGCCTAAATCTCTGTAGCTAGGTGCAGAAGAGGTCCTTGGCTTAGGAAAGAGAAAAAAAAAATTAAACTTTTTTCTATGGTTGGATACTGGTTCATTGATCACATGGTCTTTAAATCAGGATTCAGATGATTAGGCGAGAAAATATGATCAGATATAACCAGTAAAATAGCAATTTAGCATAATATGGAATTTAAAATTCTTAATATTAATCAATTATATCAGGCAAGGCAGTGTAAAATGACTTCATTGCCAAATAATCAAATCATTTCATGCTGCAAATAAAATATCTTGTTAATTTAATTTTCTCTGTTAAAAATTAACTTTTCTTTCTTCATGATGCTTGCTTTAGGTTTTTCTCTGTCATTTCGATGTTTCATTGCTCAACCCTCCTATAGCTTCACATAAAACAAATTAATTGCATCCAAATTATGATTCACATTGTCATGAATGTGAATTTCATGGGATTTTCTTTTTTAGCTAATAAGGAAAAGGGGAAAACTTAGAGTCAGAAGGGGCAGCTGACTTGCACAGCAGAACATTCACGGTTGGAGGGATTGAGGACATTCCCGAAGCATCGCTACCTTCTATTCCCAACCATAGGCAGTTTTTAACTATCTACAGCTCAGAATGTAAGGCCAATATGTTCTACGATGAAAGGGTCCTTATTCAGCTCTTGCCTTATTAAATGTCCACAAACATCACTGCAAAGGAAAATACTATGTTTTTTAGGCTTCCTAATTATCTCTATAAATAGGCACTTGCTTCATTTTAAAAATCAGAGAATTGATGTTCAAGATTTAAATCAGTCTGCCTGGTAATTTCTTTGACATCCGCCGTGGCAACATTTTTCTAGATATGTCTCCTAAGGCAAGGGAAACAAATGCAAAAATAAACCATACATCAAAGTAAAAAGCTTCTGCACTGCCAAGAAAACCATCAACAAAATGACAAGGCAACCTTTTGAATGGAAGAAGATACTTGCAAGGGACGTATCTGATAAGGGGTTAGTATCCAAAATATTTAAGGAATTCCTATAACTCACCACCAAATAAAATAAAATAAAATAAATAAAATAAAATAAAATAAAATAAATCAGACTATCTGATTATTAAAAATGCACAGAGGACCTGAATAGAGATTTTTCCAAAGAAGACATACAGATGGCCAACAGGCATATGAAAAGATACTTAGCATCACTCATTATCAGGAAAAAGCACACCCAAACCACAAGGAGATACCACTTCACACCAGCCGGAATGGCTAAAATCAAAATGTAAAGAAATAACAAGTAGGCCACGATGTGGAGAAAAAGGAGCCCTCTTGCACTGTTGGTGGGAATGCAAACCAAAACCGGTGCGGCCACTTAGATGTGCCTCAGAAAATTCACAATATAAATATCATATGACCCAATAATTCCACTACCGAGTATTCATCCCAGAAAAGTTAAACACTATTTGAAAAAAAAATGCATCCCTCTGTTTATTGCAGCATTATTTACAATAGCCAAGAAATGAGAACAACCTAATCGTCTGTCGACAGATGATAGGAAAAGGAAGATGTGTGTGTACATACATACATACATACATACATGCATAGAATAGAATGTTCTATTCTAGATGAGATCTTACCATTTGTGACAACATGGATGGGCCCAGAGAGTAAATAACACAGACTGAAAAAGACAAATACCACAGGATTTCACTTACATGTGCCATCTAAACACCAAATGAATAAACAAACAAAAAAGCAAATTAGAACGAATAAATACATGGAGGACATGGGGAGATGGAGAGGAGAAGTGAGTTGGAGGAAATTGGAAGGAGAGATGAACCATGAGAGACTGTGGACTCTGAGACACAAACTGAGGGTTTTGGCGGGGAGGGGGGTGAGAGATCGGGTGAGCCTAGTAGTGGGTATTACAGAGGGCATGGATTGCATGGAGCACTGGGTGTGGTGCATAAACAATGAATGCTGGAACACTGAAAAGAAATACAATTAAATAAATAAAATTAAAAAAAAAAAAGAACCTATAATACAGAGGACAAATTGATGGGTGCCAGAGGAGAGGGATGGGGAGTGGGAGATGCAGGCTTCCAATTATGGAATGAAGAAGTGGAAGGAGTAAAAGGAACAGTGTGAGGAATAGAATCAGTGCTACTGTAAGAGTTGCAAGGTGACAGGTGGCAGCTACGTTGGTGGTCAGCACAGCATAAAGCAGAGAGTTGCTGAATCACCATGTTGTAGATCTGAAACTAATGTCACATGGCGTGTCAACTACACTGAAAGAAACGATAATCTATCAACCACTTTGCTGCTTCCCATCCTCATCCCATTTCTGAATAAAGACCCACTTTCAAAGAAGGCATCTCATTGCCTCTCAGTTTCTATACCTCTAAAGGGAAATAAAAATCAGGAGTCCCAGGGTTGGACTAGAAGTTCAATAAAATAGCCACAAAATTGTTCTAAGCTCAGCGACGGTGGAATATCTGAACAAGGAGATGGTGTTTATTTCTGAGAGACTAATAATTTTCATAAGAATAGGTATTTCAACTGGGTAGCAGGCCCTCCAATGGCGATGCTAGGATAGTATCACAAGGAAAGGGATTTCTCTGAAAAACAACAAAACAACAAAAACACAGGTACTTACTACTTTTCTTTTTTTTTTTTTTATAAAGATTTTATTTGTTTATTTGACAGACAGAGATTACACGTAGACAGAGAGGCAGGCAGAGAAAGAGAGAGGGAAGCAGGCTCCCTGCTGAGCAGAGAGCCTGATGCGGGACTCGATCCCAGGACCCCGGGATCATGACCTGAGCCGAAGGCAGCGGCTTAACCCACTGAGCCACCCAGGCACCCCTTACTACTTTTCTAAAGAAAAATATTTTTATTTAAAAAATTAGCTCTGGATATTAATTCATGAATTAATGGGCCAAACAACAGAGAAAAATAATTTGGTCTTTTCCCCTAAATAATGTTATTCTTTCAGTTTTTCCTACAATATTGATGACATCTTATCACATCATACATTTCATCAAATCAAATGAAATAAATTCCTTAGTAATCCTGAAATGATTCTGCCTTAATATTATAATTTACTTAAAGAAAATACAAATCATATACCAGCAAAATGAGCCCACTAAGGTAGCTTATCTGAAAAATACTAATAACATTTCTCCACATAAAAATTCACAAAAAAATTTAAGGGGTACGAAACTAAAGAAAAACAAATGACCAGATTCATTTTCAACTAGATGTCTTTTCAACTTTTCTTTGAAGTGTATAACACTTGATAACTAACTAGATCTAATAACCCTCTACCATCTCCACAGTGCAGACCAATGCTTTACTTACAGCAAGAAAGAGGCATATCGAAAAGTCATTTTCTAAACAGCTTTCAGGTCAACATGTAACTGATGGAAGGAATACATTTTTTTCTCTGAAGCTGCCATGTGCATCACAAGGTAGAGATAGAAGTAAGCTAAGGGAAAGAAGCCGTAAGTGAAATGTGTAGAACAAAAAACAGGTCTTGAGTCAGTTTCCAGAATTCCCTGACATTGCCATGTTGTCTACGATATTCCTCAAGCCAGAAGCATCTGCACTGTCTCCACTTCTTCTGCAATTAAAATCTGGCCATTTCAGGTCTTGCCACATTTAATTCCATAAGCTGCCCTATAGCAAGGTATTAACCATATCTTTCCTTTTATCCCTGCTATTTTGCTGGTTTGGTTTCATCATTGTTCACCTCTCCTGCTTCACCTATTAAAATTTATCACCTAAGAGACACCTGGGTGGCTCAATCAGTTAAGCATCCGACTCTTGAATTTAGCCTAGGTCTTGATCTCAGGATCATGAGTTCATGCCCCACACTGGGTTCCATTCTGGGCAAGGAGTTTACTTCAAAAAAAAAAAAAAAAAGAAAAAAGAAAAAGAAAAAGAAAAAAAAGAAACTAATATAAAAATTTATCATCTAAGAACCAAATCTAATCATACCTCTGTGCTACTCAAAAACATTTGATACTTGCCTGTGTTCCATTGACTAAAAATCAAACTCCTTAATACAGCCCGATCTAACTTACTGTTCTATGTGGCTTCCAACACTCCACCCCACAGACTTCCTCCTCATTGCCCCATATTTTCTTCACTAACCCTGAGAGAATCCTGCATCTGCACCTTTGAACTTGCTATTCCATTCTCTCCCCCTCATTTTCAGCCTTCCATCTTTCCAGGCTCAATGAAAATGTCCCCATGGCTGGTTTTCCTTGACCCCTCAGTTAGAATTTATGACCTTCTCTATTTGTTTCTCATGCACGTGACTTCGTCTACTGCACTTTTTATAATATGTACAAACAGTAGTGGTACACAAGTACAGTGAGTTGAGAAATAGTCTTTCTCAACTTTTCCAAGGTGCAGCACAAAGAGTAGACTCAATGGTATTGGAATAGCGTCGTGTGGTGACAGATGTTTTCCAGGGCTAGGCACAAAAAGGGGCACACAGTTTTTACTACATGCATAGTTAATGACCAGTGTCTTAAACCACAGTGAGATGAGTCTTACACTTACATTTTTGTGTCTCATGCAATGCAACATTTTCTCTGTGTGTGCTTATTGTTCACAAAGGACCAAAGAGGAATACAGTATATGAAGTTATTTGAAAGGTTATTTTTAAATTTTCTTTTCCTCCTTGAGAAAAGGATACTCTAAACACATAGAAGACCATTTTCATGTAATTTATAATGTCCAGTCCCTGTCTTCTATGCTCTTATCTACAGAAATAAACTGTTGATTAGATCAACCACCATTCAAAGTCAACCTTGGCTTTTAAATGTCAAATTAATTAGGGGTTTCACTGAAATAAGTACTTAATTTGATGAGAGTAACCAAACATATCAAAAGCAATCGTTTTTGGATCAACTGTAAGTAGGGGAAACCATCATGGCATGGCATTGCTGTCTACCCATCTACCCACCCATCCATCCATCCATCCATCCTTGTAGCATTTACTGAGTGCCAGGTATGTTCCAGATATTGACCTGATTATGGGAATACAAAGTTGAATACATGGTTTCACATGTCTGGGTTTTCCCTCATACATGGAAGCACCCAGTTCGCAAAACCAACCAAGCGCTTTTTGGAAAATCCATTCTAACAACAACATCTTTGCTCACAGAATGCAACAGGCTTATTTTAGCCCTAATACGTCATTGATATTCCAATGAATATCCTTTTACATTCCCTTAAACCCAAATAAAAATAGAAGACATTGCAACAGCCGAAGTGACTAAATAACAGTTGCAACAGTAATGAGAGATGTTCTTAAGATTAAATACTTTGCAATCACAGAAGTCAGGAAGCTTTGCAAAAACTGTACACTCTCTTGTCAAGCCACTGTCAGCCGTAGCATGCATCACTAACCAGGCCACAGGCAGAAAGGTGTTCCATTAGCAGCTGAAGAAGGATCATTTTTCATTTCTAGTTGTGAGCCCACATTACAAATTCCTCGGTAATAAAGTGTCAGAACTTTCCAATGGATTCTGAAGTTGCTGTGTGATCAGAGTCAACGTGAGTTGCAAACTGGAGGATCAAAGAGATAATAGGGTAAGGGGGAAGTTTTCACTCCGAACGCTTCCTAATTCTGCTCCAATACCCCTGCAACTCGTGCTTGGCTGATGCTCTCTTGTTTCCATACACCATGATGACCCTAACACCTGGGATGTCTTTCCTTTTCACAGCCCAGAAGTAATCTAAACTTACTTTGTGCCCATCCTTATCCTTTTTACATTCATGTTCTTTTTTTACCTCACTCCTAAAATTGCTCAGTTTACCAAGAGGCTGCAGAGAATGATGATGGTGATGATGATGATGACGGTTGTTATTATTCAGTTACGACTTTGACAGTGACAGGTATCGATTCTAATCTTCTTTTTTAAAGGTTATTTTAATTGAGGATGGTTGACACACAACATGGCATCAGTTTCCAGTGTACAATGTAGAGACTCGACAACGCTATACACTATGCTATGCTCACAGGTGTCGCTAACATCTGTCACCACATGACGTTATTACAATACCATTGAGTCTACTCTCTGTGCTGCACCTTTCATCCCTTGACTTACACATTGCATAACGGAAAGCCTGTGTCTTCTACTCCCATTTGCCCATCTTGCCCATGCCCTGCTCCTGCCCCTGTGACAACCATCAGCTTGTTCTCTGTATTTATAGGTCTGCTTCTACTTTTTTGTCTGTTTATTTACTTCTAACCCTTTTCTTTTCTTTTTTAAAAATATTTTAAAAAGATTTTATTTATTTATTTGACAGACAGAGATCACAAGTAGGTGGAGAGGTGGGCAGAGAGAGAGAGAGAGGAGGAAGCAGGCTCCCCGCTGAGCAGAGAGCCCAATGAGGGACTCAATCATAGGACCCTGAGATCATGATCTGAGCCGAAGGCAGAGGCTTAACCCACTGAGTCACCCAGGAACCCCTAACCCTCTTCTTTTAAAAAAAAAAATTATTTACAATTATTTGAAAGAGAGCATGAGTCAGGGGGAGGGGCAGAGGGAGAAGCAGAGTTTCTGCTGAGCAGGGAGCCCAATTTTGGGCTCGATCCCAGGACCCTGGGATCATGACCCTAACTGAAGGCAGCCACTTAACTGATGGAGTCCCCCAGACGCCCCTCTAGCCCTCTTGTTCAACCCTGCTGTGTCATGTGTCACTGATGTCCTCTTGATCCCAGAAACTATCTCCATTTCTCTCTTTTTTTTTTTTAATGCTTTTTCTTTTGGGGTTTGAATATTTCTTTGTGTCTTCTTTCTGTAAGAATTCTCAAAGATTCTACTCCTAGTTCCCTAGAGCAGCACATTTCAAACTTCAACATGCACACGAATCATCTGGGAACCTTACTGAAAATGCATATTCTGATTCAGGAGGTCTGGAGTGAGGTCTGGGATGATCTGTTCTAATAAGCTCTCGGGCAACAATGATGATGCTGCCCCTCAGATCACACGCTGAATAACAAGACTCTAGTCAGGTATTAATACAGTCCCTCCTGGACAAATAAGGTTCCTGAGCATTTGAAATGTGGCCAGTTTTAACTGTTATCTCCTGTTTATATAAAATATTCACCACAACTCAAAGATCTTAGCATGGAAAAAAAACGTAAAATATCTCATTAATGTGTTTATATTGATTACATATTAAAACATTATTTCACATATGGAGATATAAGCAAAATGTCTAATATTTTCATGAGAATATTAAAATCATCTTTTAATATAAAATATTTTAATCTAAAAATCATATTAAGTATGTTATAAAATTCCACATGTTTAACTTTTTTAACATGCATGGTAAAAATTTAAAATTACATATGTGGCCCATTTTATTATAGTTTTATCGGTCAGCATGGTCCAGGCATAGGTAGACCTTCCAGAAACACATGAAGTTGAAGATTAATAGTCTCCTATTACATCAGTGTCTTCCAGGACCCGTAATGGCCTCTGGCAAGTTTGCATTTGTAATTGTGTCTTCTTTTCCTTTTACAGGACACTCCAAATTGCATGAGCTTCAAGCCTCATAAACCCGAATGTGCTCTGTTGACTCCATACAGGGTAATTCACTGCCAGGCTTCCGTTCCCGATGCCATGCTCCGAGTCAGCTGTCCTCGTCCTCCTAAATTTTTCTCTGCCCTCCAGCCTCCTGTTTCCAACTGCCTGAGTCATCCCATTTTAGTCATCCCATTATCATAACCCTTTATGCCGCCTGAAAACAATTATTCTTACTTGTGGCAGATTATTAATCTCCTCGGGTATTTGCTGATGCTGTTCGCCCAGCCAGATGGCTCAGCGGCTCCGGGCCTACAGAAATCCTCACCATCCTCTGGAGACCACCACTCACCTAGACATCGCACCTGACTCTCCCAGACCATAACGAGCACTCCTCTGGCACCCCTGTGTGAACTGTGATCCTTTTGTGTTATTTTTATTTTTTTTCAGGGACTACTGCTCTTCTTGGGTTTCTCTTTGTCAATTCTTCATTTCAGTGCACCACTACCCCAGCCTTCAAACTCAACTATTTTCTAGGACTTCTAAGGATATTTCAGTTATACAACAATAATACTTATCAAGCAAGCACTTTTGTCCTGCGTTGTACTAAGACCTTTAACGGGCAGAAAGCAACATAAAACAGCCACATCAAATGCTGCATAATGGACATGGGGAATGCTCTGGTAGGCTCGTTCCAAAAAACCCATCGCCCACCCTTGCTTTCCACAACTGTCCAAGGGTGCATGCAAGACAGCAGGAGACACCTGCTTCCGGGGTTGAACTCCTGGTTTGTGGGGTTAAAGTTTCTGTTCTTCCCAGTTATGGCTCAACCATCCTCTGTTCTCATCGTGCCAACAGCCACACTCTGCCAATGCTGGCTCCAGCCTCTGGGTTCCTTGGGCTCTGCGAGCTCCCCTTCCCCGGCTCTGCACAGCCGGAGACCCTGCAGCAGCTCACGCTCACAGAGCCTGCTTGCCACCAGCAGCACATGGCCAATACCAAACACAGATCTCCTCTGCTGGCACGTGATCTCGGAGATGATCCATCCACCACAATGTTCTCCGCATCCTCCTCAGTGAATATGGGAAAGGGAACCACAAGATGTTAGCCACAGAGCCTCCAGCTCTTCTCACTCACGCTACACCAGAGACTCACTCTTTGAGTCCCTGGATCTTCCGAGGGCCCCAGTACATGTTTGTTCTGTCCCACCCAGCGGTCTATTACATTATGTCAGCTTCCTAGACTTATAAGTTTTAGCGCAGTTTTTTAAATTTTGTATTAGTTTTCTCTCCATCTGTAGGTAGTAAGCTTAAGAAAGGTAGGGTTATCGTTTGCATGTATTTGAGTCCGAAGCAGGATACTGGAGTTAAGAACCTCAGTGTTTCATGACTTGGATTCAAATCTGAATCTGCCACCTGCAAAGTGCCTGACAGAGGATGAATTCTTAATCACCTCCAAAGCACCTATTTATCCATGGATTCAAAGCAGTACATACACCACGATGTGGACAGCAGAAGTACCAACGGTAGGCAAATTATGGCAAGAGCCCAAATGCCCACTGACCGATGAATGGATAAATAAGATGTGGTAACTGCACATAATGGACTATTACTCAGCCTTCAAAAAGAATAAAACCTTGTCATCTGCAACAATGTGGATGAAACTAGAGGGTATTAGGCTAAATGAAATAACTCAGAGAAAGACAAATAACATATGATTTCAGTCATATGTGGAATTTAGGAACAAAACAGATGAATGTATGAGAAGGGGGGAAAAAAGAGAGGGAGAGAGAGAGAGGGAGGGAAACAAACCACAGAGACTCATAACAATAACAACACAGGGTTGAGGGAGTGAGGTGGGTGGGGGATGGGCTAGATGGGGGATGGGTATTGGGGAGGGCACTTGTTAGGATGAGCACTGGGTGTTAAAGGTAAGTGATGAACCACTGATTTCTACTCCTGAAACCAACATTGCACTAACTAGAATTTAAATTAAAGAAATTAAAATAGAAATATAATGCACATATTTGTCTCTATATATACTGGTTGTAAAAATGACACCTCTTCACAAGATCTTTGTGAGGATTAAATAAAATAGTACAATAGAAAAGCAATCAAAACAACATGGCACCAGCATAAAAACAGACACTTTGATCAACTGAACAGAATCAACAGTCCAGAAATAAACCCGTGCTTACAAGGTCAACAAATCTATCACAAAGGAGGCAAGAATATCTAATAGGGAAAAGATCTGTCTTTTCAGCAAATGGTGTTGGGAAAACGGGGCAGGAACATGCAAAAGAATGAAACTAGACCTCTAACACCATTCACAAAAATAAACCCAAAATGAATTAAAGACCTAAATGTGAGATCTGAAACTAGAAAAACCCTAGAAGAGAACACAGGCAGTAATTTCTCTGACATCAGCCACAGCAACATTTTCTAGAAATATCTCCTGAGGCAAGGGTAACACAAGCAAAACAACAACAGAAACAATTGGGACTACATCAAAATGCAACGTTTTTACACAGCACAGGGAAACCATCAACAAAACTAAAAGACAACCTACTTACTGAATGGGAGAAGACATTTGCAAATGATATATATGATAAGGGTTTAATACCCAAAATGCATAAAGAACTTATACAATTCAACACCAAAAAAAAATGTGATGAAAAAATGGGCAGAGGACCCAAATAAACACATTTCCAAAGAAGACATCCAGATGGCCAACAGACACATGAAAAGATGCTCAACATCACTCATCATCGGGGAAATGCAAATCAAAACCATAATGAACTGCCATCTCACACCTGTCAGAATGGCTAAAATCAAAAACACAAGAAACAGCAAGTGTTGGTGAGGATGTAGAAATAAAGGAACCCTTGGGCACCTTGGGAATGCAAACTGGTGCAGCCACTGTGGAAACCAGTATGAAGGTTCTTCAAAAAAACAGAAATACCATATGACCCAATAATTCCAATACTGGGTATTTAGCCACGGAAAGCAAAAACACTAATTTGATAAGATACATGCATCTCTATGTCTATTGCAGCATCATTTACAATAGCCAAGCTATGGAAATAGCCCAAGTGTTCACTGGCAAATGAATGGATAAGAATGTTGTGGTCTAAATATGCAGTGGAATATTCATCAGCCATAAAAAAGAATGAACTTTTGCCATTTGCAATGGCATGGATGGAGCTAGAGAGTATTATGCTACATGAAATAAATCAGAGAAAGACAAATATCATATGATCTCCTTCATGTGATCATATGATCATATGAAATAAAAGAAAAGACAAATATCATACCACATATCATATATATATAATCTTTAAAAAGCCACAAAGGAAAGGCTGACTCTCTTGTTAGGGCTTAATGCAGCTGATGAGTTCACCGTGAAGCCAATGCTCATTCACCATCCCAAAAATACTACGCCCCTTAAGAGCAATGTGAAGTTGACCCTGCCTGTACTCTATCAATGGGACAACAAAGCCTGGATGACAGCACATCTGTTGACAACATGATTTACTGAGTATTTCAAAACCACTGGTGAGACTTACTGCTCAGAGAAAGATTCCTTGCAAAATATGACTGCTCATTGGCAATGTACCTGGTCACCCAAGAGCTCTGATGAAGATGTCCAATAAGATGATATTTTCCACCTGCTACAGCAGCATCCTTTCTGCAGCCCATGGATCACAGAGTCATTTTGACTTTCAAGTCTTATTATTTAAGAAATACATTTCATAAGGCTAGAACTGCCATAGATGGTGATTCTCCTGATGCATCTGGGTAAGGTAGATGAAACACTTTCTGGAAAGGACTCACTCTTCCAGATTCCATTAAGAGCATTCATGATTCATGGAAAGAGGTCAAAACATCAACATTAACAGGAGTTTGGAAGAAGGTGATTCCAACCCTCATGGAGGACAGTGGGGGGTTCAGGACTTCAGGGGAGGAAATCTCTACAGATGTGGTGGGAACAGCACGAGAACTAGAATCGGAAGTGGGGCCTGAAGATGGGATCAAATCGCTGCAATCTCACGGTTGAACCTGAACAGACAAGTTGCTTCCTATGGATGAGCAGAGAAGTGGTTTCCTGAGAGGAGTCTATTCCTGGTGAGGATGCCGTGAAGACTGTTGAAACGACAACAAAGGATTGAGAAAATCACAGAAACTTAGTTGATAGAGCAGCGGCAGGGTTTGAGAGGATGAACTCCAATTTTGGAAAAAAAAAAAAAAAAAAACTTCTACTGTGGGTAAAATGCTGTCAAACAGCATCACATGCTACAGAGAAATTGTTCTCTAAGAGGAAGAGTCAATCAATGTGGCAAGCTTCATTACTGTCTTATTCTAAGAAATAACTGCAGACACCCCAGCCTTTAGCAACCACATACTGTAGTCAGTCTGTTGTCACCAACATCAAGGCAGGACCTCCACTAGCAAAAAGATTTCAACTCCCTAAAAGCTCAGATGATAGTTAGGATTATTTAGCAATGAAGTTAGTTTCTGGTTTTAATTAAGATATCCACGTTTTTTACACATAATGTTACTGCCCACTTACTAGACACAGTACAGTGTAAACACAACTTTTATCTTTGCTGGGAAACCAAAAAAGTTCACTTGACTTGCTTTATTGTGATGTCCACTTTATTGCTGGTCTGTATTCAAACCCACCATATTTCTAAGGCATGCCTCTATGGGTTTCTATCTTCAAATCATTACGTTTCTATTATTTTCCAATTCTGTGCCTTATATGTATAGTATGAAATACACAAACTATATGTCTACTCAATCGCCAACTTTCTCCATCTAACTAGAAACACCCCCCACGCAAGAATATGTAACTCTAATATGTATTTTGAAAATGAACTCTCTGGGCTTTTCTCCATCATTTAAATTTTTTCTTAAGAAACATGAAAACAAGCAATTAAAGAATATAATTTTGTAAGTGAATACTACACCCAATTTTGTTCACTAGGAATGTAGCATTGGGATGTGGAACACGTGGAAGACAAGCTCCTTTTAACTAGATCAGATCATCAGCTACAGCAAGAAATATTTTGTCCCAGGCTGCTATGTCCTAGATGAGAAGCCATCAACATGGTTGAAAGTAAAAAAGACTTCAAAAGAGCCTGAGTACATTTACATGCATAAAACAATAAAACAAAACAAGGAGATATCAAGGAAAAGGGACACTGCAAATATCCTGTCATGCTATCCCTGCTCTATTACCTATGATGAAAGACCACAACAAGCAAAAAAGTGACACTTGTATGTATGCATCCAAACTACTACTCAACAATCAATGAGGAAGTCTTTGTAGAAAATGACAAATTATGATTTTACAGTTAAAGACAAACTTAAAGGTAACAGGGAGCCCACATGAAACAAACACAAAATGCTTAAAAGAGAATCATAAATTTCAAATTAAGATATTCTTAAAGCTTCTCAGTCTGTGGTTATTTAGAAAGCGATCTGTGCCTACAGTTTGTCCCTGTTAGATGTGAATGTTTAATGTGTAAAGAAGCAGACATGATGAATGGGTTCTCCAGGCACTAATCCCTTCTGATGTCCTTTAGTCCATCTGTTAAAAGTCTGAGATGTTTTCTCATAGATGGAAGTCAAATCTCACTTCTAACACGTGTCACACTGGGACATCTGGCAGCTGATGGAAGAGGAAGGATACATTGCCAGTTGCACCTCAAAAGAGATTATTCTCACCTGTTTTGAAGCTATGCAATCCAGGCCTTGAAATGAGAGCAGGAGAAGACACAGGGCATTCTTCCTTCCACTTACAGAAACATGGATGGTGAAGAACGTATCCGGAGGTATCAGGATACAGAATGGTGAGGAGAGATGGCGGCCACATCAGAACCAGGGAGGACATCTGATTCTGTCTCCCCAACCCTCTCTGATCAGTTACGTCTCTTATGTTAGGTCTAGGTAATCTTAAAGATGGGGGTGGGGGCAAGAGTGAAATGGTGAGGGAAGATGTGATAAGAGACATCAGTAGGATGTAGGATATGATGCTGGACTCAAACGTTGGCTCCATCATCATGAGCTGTGTGACCTAATCATGCTCAGTTTTAGGTTGGGAGGTTTCCCAAGCGAGCACCAAGAAGTTTCCCAGAAGGGGAAGAGAGAAGAGTAACAGAGTTTTTCTTTGGTGTAAGAGGTTTACCTTGTGTACATGGAGTCATAGAAAAAAATCAATTATTCTGCCTTAGTTTTCGTTTAATACATCCTGACACTGCGCTGTCACTAATTCCCCTGAAATTTTATCTTATTATTGGGTCCTAATATTCAAAAAATGAACCAAATAATTAACCTAAATATTTCTATTGTATTTGATATTTGAAAGAACATCTGATAAAATTTCTTTTTTTTTTTTAAAGATTTATTTATTTGACAGACAGAGATCACAAGTAGGCAGAGAGATAGACAGAGAGAGAGGAGGAAGCAGGCTCCCTGCTGAGCAGAGAACCCGATGTGGGGCTCGATCCCAGGACCCTGGGATCATGACCTGAGCCGTAAGCAGAGGCCTTAACCCACTGAGCCACCCAGGCGCCCCTCTTTTTCTTTTTTTAAGTCATTTTATTTTTTTTCCCCCAATTTTTGGGGGAGATGTCTATCAGGTGGGCCAGAAGCCAAAGGGGCAGCCATTGTCTTCCCAAAGGCTGGAAGATGACCAGCTTTCATTCTGTCTGGTGGCACTGTTGTCACGTTAGCTCCTCATGTCACATCTGACTATAAGGATCTCTGAGTTACTTTTCATGTGGTTATCTGCTCTGGAAAAGGAAAGATGTGGGTCAGCTTGGGGCTATCTTCAGGATCAAACTCTGGACACATTCTTAGAAATGGCAACTGAGAAATGACAGGTTTCAGCCAATGATTCCTATTCTTCCCCATCCACTCAAAAAAAAGAGAAAGAGAAGGGAAGGATCGGAGGAAGGGTGGGAGGAAAGAAAACAAGGAGAAAGCAAGGAAGTGAGGAGGGCAGAAGGGAAAGAAGGAAGGGAGAGAGGAAGGGAGGAAGAGAAGGAGAGAGGGAAGGAAGCAAGCCCTTCAGCAGAGAAAGGTGGAGAATGTACAGATTCCCATAAAACCAAGGTCAATTAAGTTGACTGAGACCACGAGGCCTAGGAGTTTCCAAATATTTTTCTTTTAATTGAATGATGTTGATGCTGGTGATGATATTGTTATTAATGAGTGTACTAAATGAAGCAATTATTTTGTACCAGTCACTGTGATAAGTACTTTATACCTATTCTCTCACTTTTCATTATAAACTGCCACGTGTGCAGTATAATTATTACTATCTCCATAGCGCTTTTTGCAAAATTTTCCACTCCGCTTTCATTACAATTTCATATACACACAGGTGTACTTTTATCCCAATTTTACAGATAAGGGCACTGAGGAACAGGCCCAAGGTCATAAAGATGATAAGGCAAGGTGCAACTGGTATTTAAACCAATGAAGTCTGAATCTAGAGCCAATTCTCTTAACTATTATTTAATATTGCCTCCTGGAGAAAATCGTACATAGAAGCCCCTTATATAAAACTGTTTAAAGCAGACTTCTTGGCTGGAAACAATACTAGGCTATTTTGAGCTCTGTTCACTTTGCTCCTACCTAGCCACATCTACCATTCTGTCTCTTAAGTGCCCTCTGATGAACTTTCTAGATACTGCAAAACAGTCTGAAAATCACTGATATGATCTGAATCTCATTTTATGCTAGCATTTATATTACAGTGTAAATCAGCAGTCAGCAAACTACAGCCATTATGCCGAATACAATTTGCTATTTTTGTAAATAAAGTTTTATTACAACAGGGACACACCCATTCATTAATGTATTGTCTAAAGCTTCTTTCTCTCTACAAAGACAGTACCGAGTGGATGGGATGCCACCATCAGACTCGTGGAACCTAAAACATGTAGTATCTGGTCCTTTATAAAAAAAAAAATTGCCAACCTCTAGAAACTATGGTTAAAATATATCCTTTCGAGGTTAAATACACTTGGGTAGAAACTTAAAAATACATCGGGAACAATTTTAAATGACATTTCACTATAAAGAAATAATATAATGGCACATTCCAAATAGCAACGTTTCCCCTATAAATGGTCCACATACTATGTTTGGTTGGCGTGTGTGTGTGTGTGTTGTCTGTTTGTGTGTGTTTGTGTGTGTATTTCTTAGATCTCCTTAAACAAATTCCCCATTCCCACCCTTTCTAATAATTAAAAAAAAAACTTTATTTTGGAAGAAAAAAATACAAAGATAATATTAACTAATGCCAATACTTAATTTAGATTTCCTTAGTTGTTACCTAATATCCTTATTTTGTTCCAGAATCCCATCCAGCATACCTCTTTACATTTAATCATGTCTCCTTAGGCAACTCTTGACTGCGGCAATTTCTCAGCCTTGTTTTTTATGACCTTAACAGTTCTGAAGAGTAGTGGTCCTCTATTTTGTATAATGCTCCTTTACTGGAATTTTTCTGGCATTTTTCTTCCTAACTTAACTGAAGATAAGGGTTTTCAAGAGGAAAACCACAGAGGGAAAGAGCCATTTTTATCCCATCATAGCAAGGGTACATATTCTTAACTGTACTTATCACTGTTGATATTGACCTTGGTCATCTGATTGAGGTCATGTTTGTCAGGCCAGGCTTCTGCACCATAAAGTTAGTTCTTCCACAATTTCCACACAGCATCCTTTGGAAGGAAGTCACTAGGCTCAACTCATGCTTAAAGATTAAAGAGTTACTTTCCATCTCCCTGAGGATAGATAAACTACATCAATTATTTGGAATTCTTCTGCATGGAGGATGTCTCTTCTCCATCACTTATTTATATCAGTATGGATTCATGTTATTTATTACATACTTTGGGTTATAATCCAATTATACTTTATTTTGCTGAAACTACTGTAGTTCTGGGCAGTGGGAGTTCTTTTAGTTGACTCCTGTGTCCTTTGGACACATCTCATCCTCCTTTATTTTTTTAGCATTCCCTTCCTTTCTATCACTGTAAGATGATTCAGGCTCATCCTGAGCATTTTCTGTCCCACCCCTATAACCAGTCATTTCTCTAAGGAGCCCTGGTTCCTTTTATTGGAGAATGATATTAGAAACCAAGATCTGGGGATTGGGTGTGCTCTTCGCTTCTGGAATGTCATTGCTTCTAGTTCCTCTCAATTGACAGAGCAAGGAAAAATGCACGTGTATAGAAACCTTTGTATATACCTGTATCTATAAATGTTTCTTCATGTAACCATATGTACCCACATTAAAATGTGATTTCCTACTGATGTTTCCACCTATCTGGCCACATCAGTCATTCTAGCTTCTTCTTGTTTATCTCTGAATTCCCACCCTTAACTGTGAGAAATATGGCTCCCACCACTTGCGATCCATTTACATAACTGTACTCTTTCAATACAGCTGGCTAGAAGTATCAGAATTGTTGCCTCCTCCTTTTTTCACACTATTTACTTACTTGATGAAACCAAGATTTATGTTTCCATCCTTTACCCTAATAATGCAGTATGTGCCCTTCCACTTAAAGCTTAAATCAGTCTTATTCTTGATGTCAAGACCATGGATTTGCACATCCATCATCTAATCTCTCTACTCTTTAAAATCAGAAGATTTACTCTCTCTTCTGTATCCTTGAACAGTTTGACCCAACTAGACTTAATAAAGAGGCAAAAGAGAATTTTCTTTAAAGCTATGGAAAAACATCAGATAATTCAGGCTGAACTTCTCAGAATAATGATACTCTCTGCCATTAGTTGCATCATAATTTTGAAAAACAAGTTACAACCCCAAAGAGATTGCAGCCCTAACTTCCTTGCATACCTCACTAGGGGTGAGCCAAGCCAGGCTCCCCTTTATCTTCCTCAGGACTATGGTGACATAGTTGGAAAGAAGAGCCAGTGTTTCATTCTGCTCTACCTTTCTTACTGCTTTTCTTTTGTACCAAAGGGAATGTGGTGGAGTTGGAATGCTATCAAACAGATCTGGCCTCAACATAATGCACAGAGCTTGAGAGAATTTAATAAACAGATGAATCATTGGCAACATCATAATTTTATCCTGAACAGTAAGGTTTCTTAAAAAAAAAAAAAAAGAACAACTTCATAATCACAGTATTTTTTTCTTAACAATAATACCATTAAGTTTGAAGAATTATGGAAGGAATGGTATAATTAAGTATTATCTTTGTTTTTACAGGATCATCTATACTGTATTATTTGTGAGGTTGAGAAATAACATGCATACAACATAGATGTTTTAATGACAACCCTCATGCATTCTCCTAATTATGGGAGAAAAGACTGGATATCCATTTTCCAGACCAGGGTCCTTGTCTTTGCTCAGGACACTCCCCTTCTTGTCTCTTTCCATCTATCAAATCTCATCCTTTCTTTGGGATTTGATTCAAATCCCACCCCCTCCAAAAAACTTTCCTAATGATCTCAGACCACTGAGCTCTCCCTTCTGGAAATCCCAGTGCTCAGCTATATTAAATACATGATGGTTTCTTATACCTCTATTTCATGATATAAATGTGAAATTTTATGACATGGTTTAAATTCCTAAGGAAGGGAATTGGTATTACATTTTCTCTAGTTCTCCAAAGCATCTGACATCTTGCCAATACCAACAGATAAATTATCTATATTAGTTCAGTTTGTTTTGATGGAATGGAATTTAGACAAAATAATGCCTGAAAGAGCTTAGGATCTTCAAAGTCTCTGTGGCAAGCCAGAGAGCCCTTCCTGGGAGAAGGATGGCTAAAACCTGCTGATTGATCTGCTAATAGCACCACCTGCTATGGGTGAGCTCTCTAATTGTTCCTCCTCCTAATCTACTCTCACACTTTCATTTCCATCATTTTTATCCCTTCTCACCATCTATTCTTTAACTGTGCTTCAGTAACATGGAAGAAGAAGAAATGGGATATATGTTTTTCAAAGCAGGATGATTGGGACCAGAAAAAAAAAAATGAAGATTTTGTATCAAGACAACTAGGAAGACAAATGTTTCCAGAGAGAGAGAAGACTGAGATTTTTTTTTTTCCTATTTGCATGTCAAGGAGATTCTATTTTTTTTGAAAACTATAAAAGAAAAAAAAACAGCAATTAGGAAAACTGTTCTGTAGAAACAAATGGTAAAAAGCTGTTGCTAGGTTTTGGGGTCAATTTAATTTTGCAAACTGTTCTTCAGTTAGAATGTATTTCCATTCAGTAGTTATGCTTATAGATGAAGATAAAGCTGGATAAATTGTTCTGTCATCTTTGACTGTGACAAAGGGTCATGTTTGGATATAAGGCAAGGTCCGGAGGGATTTATGACATACTGGTTGGACTACTTTTTAATTCCCCTGCCCCCCTCCTCCCCGGATCTGGGGTAGACATCTGTCATTTCGTGCCTGCCCTACATCCATTCTCTCTTCCTTATACCGCTGTGACCACCCTTGAGTCAACTACTCCTGCCACATGATGATGGTCTGGGGTGGGGAGAGGGGTGTGTTCATCAAAGTGACTCCCTTCCCCTTCGATGTCAGAGGGGCAAGATACCCCAACTCCCTTTGAGAATAGAAATGGGAATGCACACATAATTTAGACTTGGTACAAAGAGCTCCTCTCTTCCAAGGGATGAAATTTTGGTCCAATAATGCAGGAAACAAAGAAATAGATATAATTCACTGTGCATCAATGGGATAATTTTTGTTACTAAATAAAACTATACTTCCTGCTTCTGAGGATCTCATATTCCTTTTGATTCCAGCTCATTCCCAAGCCCAGTCTCCTAACCTCCTGCTGATCCCATCAAAACTTCCAATAGACTCCTTTTTTTTTTCCCTCATTACCTAGAGTTTACTTGTGTTTCTGCAATCAAGGAATTAGTTTAGAACCCTTTATTTGTCTTCCCCCTTGACAAATACTTTCCTTGACTTTTACTGGAGCCCATTACACTGGAATCCCCAGGTAATGACAGCTGATGTCTAATTCCCTGAAAAGGAGGACAGTCCCTTCTGCTGAATTTTAGCAGGAAATCTCTTCCTCATTCTCCTTCTGGAAGCTTGTTTTTGAAATGGTTCCAGTGTTACCTGAAACTCATGCTTGAAAACTTCACAAACCACCTTTGAATGAATCAAAAATGTTCCACTCCATTAACTGCTTACGGGAATGCTGAGTGTTTAAGGAATGGGTCATAATTCTCACAGTTAAAGAAAGGCACATTTCAATGTCTTTCTGACCACAGAATAAAGAACAATGACACTTTACAGTGAGGACTTCTGCACAATTCCATAATCCTGGAGCCCAAGGACAACTCAACTCATAATAATTAAGACTGGGGCTCAGAGACTGAACTTCTGCCTTTTAATTTCACGATCTTTCATTCAACATGAGCATTGTTACTGGAATTACTCCATGAACCACAAACTTCTATCTCTCTGCATACATGTATCTGAAAACAAAGTGATTTGATGAAACGATTAATGTTTATGTTATTATGGGAGACAATTCAGCTTAGTGACTGAGTGCACATTTCAGCCAAGACAATAGAAAGACCATTTGAAGTAGAATATGTAGGATAGGTAGAATATGGACTGGACATAAAACAGTAAGAGTAAGGGGGTGACGTAGAGGAAATTATAAGAGCAAAGCAGAAAAAATAATAGCAGATGCCACCTGTCCCTGAGGGCTTAATATGTGCCCAGCTCTGTTCTAAATGGTTTACACACATTAATTCTTTTTATTATCGCAACAACCTTATGCAGTGTAAGCCATCACTATCCCAGATGAGAAAACTCATCTTTTCATAGATGGAAAACCAGGATGCAGAGCCAGGCAGCAAGGCTTCCCTAGCTCTACTGTTGAACTTGAACTCAAGCGCTCCAATTCTACCAGTCAAACTGGCACTGGAGCTTATGGTTGGTTAAGGAAGATGATGGGGGATGAGGTTGGAAAGGTTTTTTGGATCCCAACTGCTGGAGGCTTTGCTTATCCAGAACAAGGAGCAGGAATAGTATTGTGAAGTCATTACCAGGTCAGCATCAGGGGGTGAGCGGTGGATGACATGATCACAGAGTCATGCTTCAGGAAGGGTCTGGCAGGATCGGAGAGGATGAACTGAAGGGAAACTAGCTGCAATCACATCAATAAGGATGCTCTTCTCACACCAAGACTGGGGCCGAGAAGAGCTTGAATTGCACAAGTTCTGGAAGCAAGAGAATCAGTTCAGGGTCATAAACACTGAGGGCTTCCAACATTCCAGGCACCAAACTACAAAGATGGATTTTGCTTATGCACTTTGGTATTCCCCATGATGCTCTGTACCTGAGGGGCCTGCTATAGGAAGTTTGTTGAATGAATGAATGCACACCTGTTGGGGACAACTTCAGAGAGCAAGATCAAGTGTGCTCAAAAACTAGACATAGACAATATTCCTGAAATGCCGTGGGTCACTGCCTACTACACTCACTGGGTTAAGAGTTCATTATGCAAGAAACCATCATGCTGTGCCCCTTAACCTTATACATGAGTGGATATCTATTATTTCTCAATAAAACTTGAGGGGAGAAAATCACTCTAATTTCATAGTCTCACAAAAAAAAAAAAAAGCACAGCATACAGCCATACTATGATATGTATGATGGGAAAAAGTCATTTAAGCACATTTAATTAAATATTGTAAGAATCCTGAAGTCCAGAATAAAATCTGTGGCCAAAGACATCTTATCATTCATTATGATGGCAAAACACTTGCATTTGAAACAGATCTAGTAGCTGGCATTAGCCTGAACATCTCAAACCTCAGTGCCAAGATTCCAGCTACATTCGATAATATTCAAGGCTCCATTCCCAAGTAATTGCATATATTCTTATCTACTTTTGAAGAAAGGGTCAAGCCTCCACGTCTCCAAATTACACAGCACTTGAAAATCCGAACAGCACTGCAAATAGAATTGATAGTATTTACACGTCCCCTTACTCAGTATCTGTTCATTATTCCCCCATATCTCATGACAGAGTTTGCGACTCAAAGTCCCACCATATTATCCACATGCTTATTCTCCACGAGTGAGGTGATAGCTGTCTCCAGTGAATGGTCTGGAATAATGAAAACAATCTATTGTACAGTACATACTACTAAGAAATGGCAAGTTCTCTATTTGTTATTTAATTCACTTTTCCCCTCATAATACCAGAACAAGAAGAAGGAAAACAAATGATACTTAATAGACACTTCTCCTTCTAAGATTCAGAGTCATAAAGATGTAAACAACACAACTCTTCAGAAAAGGAAACCAAGAAGAGGATTTTATCATATACAGAATCAGGACGGACTATGTTCTGTCACAGTCTGCTGTTGTCATCTGAAATAAAGATTCTAAATGTGCTAAATTATTTCCATGTTCTAATTCAGCCATGCAAACATTTTCTCCATTGGGAGAAAAACAAACCCAGTTTAACTTAACTTGAAAAATATCTTTGTATGCCATGTTTACCAAGCATCTACTATATGCTGCAAATAGACACCCTCCTCCTTAAACCTCCTGGTTAGTTTCCTCTGTTCCCCAATCTGCTCTGTAATCAGCCTGTGTTCAGTGTCTCTTTCCCTCCAGCCCCTAAATACAGATTTCTACAGAGCACAAAGCCACTGGAACCAGAAAGCTGAGATTGAACAAAGTGAAGTTCTGCTAGGCTCACTGCCTAATTTCAATTAAGTCCTTCTGGACTTGGTTTAGATCCTGGGCATGTGGCCCAGGACTTGATTTCACGGTTATTCTAAATCATGAGCACCATCAGCAGTGTTCTCTTCACCCCCGATTTATACACTTTAGTGCAGAGTCTCAAAAGGAACCAGAGAAGGAAGGAAAAACACACAATTTCCAGTCTGTGACAAAAGAATTTCCTTACTGACAATCCACGGTTTTGTTTTGAACAAGTCGCTGTGTGTCCAATAGGAGAGTATATGTGCATATGACTGGCTCCCTCGGGCTTCAAATAAATGCAGAAACTTAGAACGGGAAGCAAAGAAGACAAACCAAAACAATGAGGAGTTTGAAAATCAAAGGATTTGAGATTATTTGAGTCTCAGTAAAAGGAAAGAAGAGGTGACCTATTAACATAAATACATGGAAAGTATGAAGAACAGATCCACTAACTTTCCAATTTTATCAGCCGTAACTAAAGTGGGTTTAAATTCAGAGACAAGACCCAAGGAAAACTTCTCTTTTTTAGTTTTAAAAAAGTAGTAGCTTCTGTTTTTCACCAAATGCCCAAGTTAGGTTATGGTTTTTCTTTCCTTAAAGAAAGAATAAGACAGAATTAAGTTTTGATCTTGCCAAGAGATGTCCTGATTCTTCAATATTATAACCACAATAAGAATGTTTTCCATTTGTGGAACATAAAATAATTTAGTAAGAGTTATAAATTCTTGTTAGGTATGTGCCTATGTCTAAAAGATGATCAGACTAGATAAAACATTCCAGATAGTTACAGTATACTTTCTGTGGATTTCAGGTGACATTAAACTTTGCTTAATGAAAGGCATCTGGAGAATCCCTGTAAGCCTGTTAGAATTGCAAATTATGGGGTTCCACCCCTAACCTACAGCATCAGGTCCCCTCACCCCCCCCGCTTAAAACTTTCTTAAAAGTTATTAGTTTTATTTGAGTCTCACTGGCACACAGTATTACATTAGTTCTAAGTGTACAATATAGTGATTTCTCAAGTTTATACATTGTGCTACACTGACACTCATGGCTCCCATCTGTCCCCATACAAGGCTATCGTGACATCACTGACGTATTCCTTACCTCTGCCTTTCATCCCTGCAATGTACTCATTCTGCAACAGGAAGCCTGTACTGAAAGACCCCTCCCCTAGAAGATAGATAGGATAACTAACCGCTTGTTTCCTTTTCTGTGAACCGCTGGCTTTTAGGCGTAAATTAGGTTATTAATTGCTTATTAATTGCTCTTTTGCCCTTCTGTAACTGCTTGGCTTATAGAAATAATAGAAGACGCCATGATGGCATTCCTACCTTCCCCCTTCTTGTTCCCCCTCCCTGCCTCTCTCCTCCCGTGCACGAGCCCTCAGAACCAATCAGCTTGTTCCCCCTTCCCCTCTCTCTTCGCGTGAGCGGGTCCCCAAAGCCAATCAGCAAACTCCACTATGCCTTTTTCAAAAGTTCTAACTGTCAACCAATCAGTTGCGCCCCACCCAAAACTTGTTTGTACCTGTTTATAAAAACCCGGCGCCACCCCAGCCGGGTGTGCTCAGCTAGCAGGAGCTGCTGACCACCCGCAGGCGCCTGCGTAACAATAAAGAACCTCTTGCTGATTGCATCCAGTGGCAGTGTTGGATTCTTGGGTAAGGGGATCCGCGGGTCTTTCAGTACCTCCCAGTTACGTTCACATGTTTTGCCCATCCCCCCACCTCCTCCTCTCTGTCAACCACTAATTTCTTCTCTGTATGTACGTCTGACAAATATCGTATAATTTAACTCATACGGACTCCAAAAATACAAATGAGTAAACAATGAAACAGCAAAATTAGATCTATAAATACAGAATGTTTATTTCAACAAGAAACGTTGGGGATTCCTTCACACACTAAAGTTTGGGGAGCACTGACTTGGAAGGTCCCATCGACTAGATCAACTGAGTCTTTTGCATTCAATTCTGTTCGCAGCTATCATTACTGTACTTTGGAAATATTCATGATTCAACCATTAATTTGTACTCCATTTGTTAGGAAATGATGTTTCATGTCCTTGTGGCTTTCAAATCATAGGTTCTTCAAGCCAAAGAGGTTAGCTGCCCTGCACTACTACTAATTTTCCAATAAGGCAACAGTTTATAGAATTTGAGACACTTTATACTGTGATGCCATGAAAATAATAGCTATACCAAAATACAATGACCTTTACAGCATAGTCTAGGTTCAGTTAGCAACAGATGGTTAGAGAGCCCTAATGAAAACTTTGTAAATGAGCTTGAACAGATCTTTGTGATTAAATTTTGCAATAAGCTATTCCAGTTATCTCTGCATATTCTTCTTCTTCTTCTTCTTCTTCTTTTTTTTTTTTTTTTTTTTTTTACTGTTTTCAATTTTAAGGTACAGGAGGACACTAAAATGTACCCATTTAAAACATATAATTTGTTACTCTTATTAAAAGTAACATCTATTGGGACGCCTGGGTGGCTTAGTTGGTTAAGCAGCTGCCTTTGGCTCAGGTCATGATCCCGGGGTCCTGGGATCGAGTCCCACATCAGGCTCCTTGCTCGGCAGGGAGCCTGCTTCTCCCTCTGCGTCTGCCTGCCTCTTTGTCTGCCTGTGCTCGCTTGCTCTCTCTCCCTCTGTCTCTGGCAAATAAATAAAATCTTTTAAAAAAAATAGTAACATCTATTACTATTCTTTTAAATTAAAAGTGTCTTTCCTATTATTTTAAGTGAATATCTTATTAAACATAAGCAAATCCAAAAGTAACTCTGAGAAAGTGACATTACTAAGAGTTCCATGCAAGTTTCATTCACCTGCCGGCGTGAACGGTGAACTACTGGTGATCAGATGGCCTGAGCAAAGATTATTATGTAATCTTGGTTGGAAGGTGAAAGGAAGATCTGGGCATGTTTTAGCTTAAACATTAGAACTTAGTGTCCTCCATGTGGATGCGTGTAGGTGAGAGTTGTGTGGGCTACACACTGATATTTATAAGGTCTATTACAGGATCATTTAAACCATGAATTTAATGGTTTGGCGGCTTTAGAATATTGAACTGCATGCAAGTTTTGGGTAATACTGTTATTCTAAGATAGCGTTTAGTGTTAAAAGTACGTCTTTCATTAGTTATCATGGAGCAACATATTGCAAATGCTAAAGCAGAATACCTAATGCGGCCTGTTTCTTAGGGATCATTTGGGTTAAATCATCATACAACTCTAATTAATTAGTTTGCACATAAAAAATTGGGTCTGAATTCTGGGAGGCGAGTCTGATTTCAAATTAATCCAACAATTTGGAAGTAATCACTGGGCCATTAGTCAATAGTAGGATCTCCGGTTTGTGTTCTGTGATGCATATGAGTTGTGCACCCCACCTCTGGTTCTCTTGTCCTCCTCCCTACCATGTTGATTCTGCTCCAGGGTCCATCCCTCCTCCTACTAGTTGGATACCACAGAGGGAGGAGGATCCTGGATCCTCTCCAGGATGGTCTATGAGTTATTCCATTTCTCTTGCCAATGACTGGTTCGGAAAATGGGCCAATGAGATAGAATGTGCTTTGCTTGGAGCTTCTGGGAGAGTTCTTCCTGTTTCCCAGAGTGTCTGATAATGCTTCTCTCCCTCTTCCTCCTGACTTGCTTGTCCACGGAGGAGAAACATGTTTATTCAGCCATCTCTCTGAGGATACAGTGGGATGGCACCAACAGGACGGAAGGGGAATGAAGCTGGACCACTGAACACTTGACCTTCAGGTTCCTCTACCCTGACTTTCCACCTACAATTTCCTTATTGTTTATGTAAGTTGGAGCCAGGTTTCCTTTTGTTTGCATCAAAAAGCACTTAAGTAACCCAAGTAATAATTTCCTTAGCCAAAAAGTATAAACATCATTTAATTGGTGCTATTTGACATCATAATCCCTTTTGTGAAATAGCAAAGGAGCAGTGATAGTACACTATCTATTACAGTTCTTTTGTGGCCAGTTTTATATTAAGCCTAGAAACTTTCTTTCTCAACGAAGATAGCTCTTAAAATCACATCATTACTAACAGCAGGAACTCAATTCTTGTTAAATACACAGATAAATGTAAAAGCAATTATAAGGTCTGATCCAGAAATCTCTCCTCAAATCTAGGGAATTTAATTCAAGTCTTTATTGACCCACAGTTATTAAAGTTTTATAGGACACAAAGTTGTTATTGTTTTTAATGATGTTCTCTCTTTCTCTCTCTCTCAAGAATTTACTATTTATGAGGAGAGGAAAGCTCTGTAAACACTTTGTGCCCATCCTGTGCCAAACAAGAGAGAAGTACAGAGTGAAGGGGGTCCAGAGAGGAGAGAAATCTCTCCCATTTTGGGCAGTGGTGGGAAGAATATCAAGGAAGACTTCCCAGAGGAGGTGACCTGTGAGCTAGAATGCAGAGTGTTCCTAGAGGTAAAAAGAAGAGGGAAGGGCCTTCCAAAACAGACAAAAGGTAATATGCAGGACAAAGAGATAAGGTAGTACAGGCTGCATTTGGGGAGGGCCAAGTCACCAGGTTTCGGTGGAGCACGGTGTGTATGGAAAGGGATTGTGGGAGATGGCCTGGAAAGGGAGGCTAGGGTCAGAGAGTGAACAGCATGCTTGAGGGCAGGAAATTCCTTAGGTATGAGAGAGAAAACCAAGGAAGCTTTCCACAGAGCCAGTGGAATGATCTAGTACACACTACTGATAACTTGGGTAGATAATTCTTTGTTGTGGGGGCTCTCCTGTATTGTATACGAGGTGTAGCAGCATCACTGGTCTCTAGCCACTGGATTCCAGTAATACCTCCTGTGTGACAACCAAAATGTTTGCTGCCATTGCCAAATGCCCAGGGTGGGGGAGAGTAGGGAAGGTGCAAAATTTCTCCATGCTAAGAATTGCTAATGTAAGAGTTGCCCAAGGAGAAATTCCTTTGGCAAGATCACAGGCACCAGTGACTACATAGTGAGCACTACGTGAGCTGCGAGAGTCCAGTGGAAATGAAGTTCACAGGCAAGAGTAGGGACCATGAGAAGTGGGGTCGGGCAAACTCTCAGGCCGTAGAGTCTTATCTAGCATAGTAGCAGTGGAAACGGGAAACACAGTTGAGCTGTTTTATTATTCTCTAAGATATTCCTAAATTTATTTGGCCATAGAAATCTACACTAGGCTCACCCATGTCCCATACAACACACTTTAAGAAATGCTATGTTATGCAGCTAGTCTTAAATTTAAAATTAATCACCTTTTCCACTATTTTTTAAAATAATAGGGCCAAAGTCACCTTTGGATAATCTACACTTTATCCCCTCTAACACTAAGATCTAAACGTACTGTGTATCCACTGATCTTACCTTTGCTGATTAGTGCTATCAGTGGGAATACGAAAACGATTTTTTAGTGGGGACTCGCATCTAAAAAATCCCATGCTTGGTCTATGTGGGACAGAATAATTCGAAGACAGGGACTCTTGTCCAGGAGCTCACAAGTGGAATAAGGCAATAATAACCACATGAAAAACACAACAGTGTTAGAGAGAAAGATTCTCATTCAACATAAAGAACCCATTCCTCTCAATGGTGGAGGATGAGGCAGCAAGGGACTGGGGGAGAGAACCGCTCTAGATTCCAGAGACTCCAAGGAGAGGGCCCTGGGGGCTGGAGGGGTTCATTCCCCATGACTCACACGAGGCCAAGACCACAGTGCACGCTGGAGGGGGAGGATTCCACACTTCGAGGAGCTGTGGGTCTCTTCCAGCTTTACAAAGAGAAAGGCTTTAGTCAGATCTTGAGAGACAAGAGAGCATGAGTCCCAGAAGAGAGAGGGTACCAGGCCCCAACTCCAAGGTCAGCTTACTGAGGGTATGAGCCCAACTCCAAGCCCTCTGCTTGGCTTCGCGCTCTGTGTGCTATGGCTGTCTTGGAAGCTTCGTCATCAGGAAACTAGGGGCCCCATGATGTCCCTTCGCACTGGGGCTCACAATCCAAGCCACCACCCCTGCCTCATCATCTCTTCTGCTGTTTGTAGACAGACCCCTCTCACCCTGCTTCATTTCCCTGGACACCAGGATTCTCCAGCCCGATACATTCTGCTCTTCCTTGAGTGTGCCCTACTTAAGGCTTAATTTACCTCCAGAAGGATGGCGCAGGAAGGAATATTTAACTTATCTGTGGGGAAACAAATCCAGCCAGCAGGTTCCTTAGCAACTCAAGAGTTCATCTTATGTTGAAAATGATTATAAACATACTTTGGGGATCATTCTTGAGAGAGAAGTTAGTTTAAAATCATTATGCTTCATTTAAATGCGAAGGGTCGTCGAAAGAAGGCATCCAAAGTGCTTACTCTATGAACAATAAATGTACTATCTAGTGATTATTTCTTGTCTTTAAAATAGGAATGATTCATCACAGTTCCCTTTTACTTCATACATAATGCAAGAGAATTACTCGTTCGCAAAGAGCAGCTCCCATTTTCTGTGGCTGTTGTTGGTGGAAACTTGAAATCTGCGTTTTGAATCCTGGCAAAAACAGAACAAAAACGTAGGGAGCTAGTAATCATCCTCAATTGATATATTAATGAATTAGGCCTTCCATACATAGTGAAGGCATTCATCTTGGTGGATATAATTTACTGGGAATATAATAAGAAAATATGTCTATTGAAATATTACTCCTGCATATAACATTGTTAATGCCTAGAAATGCTCTACTTTTCCTCTCTGTTCCACTTTTTCCTTTTTTCTTTCTTTCTTTTCTTTCTTTCCTTTTTTCTTTTCTTTCTTTCTTTCTTTCTTTTTTCTTTTTCTTTCTTTTTTTTTTTTTTTTTTTGAAGGGCATGGGGCTGGAAATCAAACTGACATAGTTTTCTGTAATTGAATATTAAATGTCACTGAACAAAACTTACATTGATAAAGCAGAGGTCCCTTGTCAGTTCAAGGCAAATGACCAAGAAAAAGCATTTACAGGGAAAATTGACATTTTCAGCCAATTTGGGTATAGCAGGAAAAGCTCATTAGGAAAGAGAAAATCGAGTACCACCTGCTTTCTTTCTATTCACAGAGAATCTGGGAAGATAATAAGTACTCTGAGTTATGGGGAAAAAAGGGGAAATAAAAATTACTATATCACTACCAGTATATTAAATGAAGGATCTGTCCTTTAGATAAATTCTCATTACCTGATTATGATTTTCAACCAGACTAGTCTCTACAGAGGGCCAGTATGACCCAGCACCGCAGGTTAAATTCAGAGCTAGAAGTCTGTTGAAAATTATCGTTTCAAAAATTTTTCATTTTCATTTAAGTCTACTTAGGGGCAGGGGTTGGAGACAGAGCTATGTAGATCTTATTTCTCTGTCAGGATTGCTGACTTTAAGTACTAGGTTTATGTATGATTCATCGTGTGTCCCCTAAAGTTCTTGGAATTGGGCCTTTTTCAGAGAAGGACTCAATCAGTACTTACTGAGTGATAAATGATAAATGATGGAGATAAGCAAGAGATTACATGGTTTTGAAATGATCTTGACAGATTTAAAAACATTACACACAAATATGTGAGTTCCTAAAGTAGTATGTGCACGGAAAATGATTTTTTATTACAGGAAAGATAATTTCATAACAAAGAACAATATGGTTGAAAATAAGACATTGGACTTTCAAATGTGGAATATGCATCACATGAAAACATACTAGGCAACGTGGCAAGTTATATATATGTGTATATATATATATAAAAAAATATAAATTTATTTATATATATAAATTATAAATGATCAAATCAGTTATGTAAACATTACGTAAACTTTGGGTAGTTTCCTAGAATGTTCCAAGATATTAAGCAATACTTAAGATGCAACAAAAGTTATATGTATCTTTCTTTTTTTTTAGATAGATTTTATTTATTTTTTTGACAGAGATCAAAAGTAGGCAGAGAGGCAGGCAGAGAGAGAGAGAGAGAGAAGGAAGCAGGCTCCCTGCTGAGCAGAGAGCCCAATGCAGGGCTCAATCCCAGGACCCTGAGATCATGATCTGAGCTGAAGGCAGAAGCATAAACCACTGAGCCACCCAGGTGCCTAAATGCATCTTTCAAAATGGATTAAATTTTTATTATCAAGAGTGATTCCTTTATTTTTAAAAAATGCTTTTTTTCTTTTCCCTTTTGGTTTTGTTTTCTTTTTTTTTTAAGCTCCCAATGAACTGAAAATCATCAGTGAGGAATGTTAGGATTGTAGTGAGCTCTTCCAAAAGTGAGTAATATATTATATGTATTTATATTTATAAATATATATAATATATATATACATATATATATATATATATATAATGCATATAACATTATCAAATAATTTTATGGTCATTGAAACATTGATTTGGAGAACAAACAATGATCCAGCTGTCTTTTTCAATGAATAAATCAGAGACACAGAAATGGTATGTGGTCAAGACAAGTTCCCTTAGTTATTTAGTGACTGAACCCAGAGTAACCTTGCTGTCTTCCTACAGCCTGGGACACTCCCCTGACCACTCAGTTTCCTGGAAATACTTCCTCCCTCCCTCCCTCTCTCTCTCTCTCTCTCATTTTGTGTCTTCAATGGATTGCTTTCTGTTCAGTCATCCCTGTTGGAATACAAACACGCCTCAAGCTCCTCTACCTTCAACAATTCTTCCTTGGCCCTACTTTTCATTTTAATCATGGCTCCATTTTAATATTTTACTTGACAGATGAACTTTGAGAGTCTTCTGTTGGATCACTGTTTCCACTTCCCATCTCCTTTTCTCTATGCTTTGGTTCCCTCACCAGCAATGAGCATACTAGTGCCTACTGTACAAGGTTGTTTTGAAGATTAAATATATCACTATATACAAAGGCTTAGAAATGTGCCTGAATCATAATAAGGCTCAACAAATATTAACTACTATTATCATTACCGAAGTCTTCATCATTGTATTTCTACACTAAGACCCTTGTTAAATCCAGTGCATTTATTACCAAAACCTGTAACATTAAAGAAACACTGTTTTAAGATAATAATGGAAACATAATGGGTTAGTAATTATTGAGTACTCTCTACTCAGTAGGCCTTTGTGTTAAGAGCAAATCCAGTCCTCAGTTTTTCTTTCCAGGGAGATGCCTAAGGATGCTTAGCATTGCTAACTTCATTTTATAGATAAGGAAACCAAGGCTCATGGATTCAACCCTGCTCCTTTGAGCAAGGGTAATTTCCCAGGCAGGGGGAATGATTTCTTAACACACACAGACTTGAAAGCTCAATGTTGTATTTCTATGAATTAGATGAAATGTTTCTTCTGTCCAGACATCACGTCCTCTCATGAAGCCACGTGGCACCCCAGAATTTTTCCAATTCACCCCTCATTGTAGGATTTATCCAGGCAGTTCCAAAATGGATAGTATTAGGGGCTCAGGAACGGAGAACCACAGATATTGGGAATGTGTCCTAATACTGGGTTTTCATTAAGGTTTACACAAATCTCTTTAGCTATACCTCCAGCAGAAGAATGTGGAATATATAAAGTGATTGCCTCCCCGTCTTTCCCCCTTTAACAGATTTGCCTTTCAGAACTAACCACCTTTTAACAGTTTATAATGTTGTCTTTCCATGAATGTTTAAGTCTAAAAGTTTATGTATGCAGGTAAAAATCCATGTGCTTTTATCAACATAAAGAGTACCGGCCTTAGAAACGTTTCTGTAAAGCTTTTGTGTGTCACTGAGTAAGACAGTGATGATTGTAAAGATGACAAAGATAGGGAGGAGAAGGAAGAGAGGGAGGAAGAGAAAGTTAATTCTTACAACCATCAGAGATGTATGTGAATGTAATACTTATGTTCCAGATGAAGAAACAGAAATGTAAGAAGATCAAGCAACTCGTTCAAGGTCAGTCATGTCGGGATTGAAGTCTGGCAGTCTGGCGGTCTGGCTCCCTGGACCATGTTTCTAGCCAACAAAGTATATTAAACTTTGGAGTTGCCCACAGTACCACACTCAGATCTGCTCCTTCCTTTGCAGTGGCCGGCCAGAATTCAGCCTCCTGCTACCCATCATGGCGTCACCAGGACCCTAACAGTAGGCACACGTTCCCCCATCCCCATACCCACCCACAGGTGTTTTCACAGTATTTTGAAAATTATAATATATGAGAGTTCAGGTTTAATAACGGAGTTTACCCACATAACACAAGTCAAGTCAGATGAAAGACTTGCTGAATTTGCTCTAACTTTTCAAAAAAAAAACATAAAACAAAAAAACCTGAATAATTAGTTTCAATTACCCATCTTCAAGATTCTACTTTTCTTGAATATACATTTTTCTTAGCCCTTAATCCTAGAAAGCCTAGTAGACAACACTCGTAACACTAATCTTGATACTGATGTATCTGAAACTTTGCATTCATGCTTTATCAGGGGCTCAGAAGATTTTGAAGGAAAAATAATCAGTACTTGTTTTCCGTTTGTTTTTGTTTTGCTTATTAACTGGTCATTTTTATATTGCAATGCCCATCAAAACAAGCTTTTGCAAGAATGCCTTGACATAGCTATTATCAGTTAATCATACTCCAAAAAATGAAGATTTCACACTCTAATTAGAAAAATGGTAACTAATTCGTCAGTGGATTCTGATTCACTAATATATTCACATCATTATTAAGTTGCTCTCTATCCTTCAGCACATAAATCTATTTTCTAGAAATAGTTTTCAGAGGAGATTGAGCTCAAAAGATTACACATTTGTACACAGTTCAAAGATGAAGTTTATAAAAATGTAAACATAGAAAATGCTACTTAAAAATCTTTCCATATGGCCTGAAACACTACACCTGACTACCAAGTGTTTCGTGGCTATCAGTAAACATCCTTGCAAAATGTAAGCTCTTTAAATCTGCCCCGGATCAAGAATCATACAAACAAAATCTATGCATGTGAATAGAGAGCTGATTTTTATTTTACAAATAAAATGGCACGGGGAAAAAAGATAAACGGTTTATGGCTCTGTGTGCTAAAAAGCCTTAGAAACAATGACCAGCTTAGGGCCACCTGGTTGGCTCAGTTGGTTAAGTGTCTGCCTTCAGCTCAGGTCATGATCTCGGGGTCCTGGGATGGAGCACCCAGGATGTCACAATAGTGTTGTATGGGGACAGATTGGGCTCCGAGCTCAGAGGGGAGCCTGCTTCTTCGTCTCCCTGTGCCTCTCCCCTAGCTCGTTCAATAAATAAATAAATAAATAAATAGCATCTTAGAAAAAAGAAAATGGCCAACCTAGTAGCAAAGGGCAATCCTAAGATTTAGATTGCGGGTCTCTAAACAGAAGAAACTGCTGATTCCATTGGTGGCATGAAACATTCAAGATGAGCCTGGATCATCCTATCACATCTGATGATAAGGCAACTGTTCAGGGCTACTAGCTCCATGTCAAAAGAACTCAGAATCAAACTAGAATTGGCTCCCTCTGGCCTAAGTTGAGATAATTCAATCATTAATAAGAACTACAATAAAACAAGATGGGATCAGAAGGGAGGCAAACCATAAGAAACTCTTAATCTCAGGAAACAAAATAAGAGTTGCTGGGGGATGTGGGGGAGGGATGCGGTGACCGGGGGATGAACACTGGGGAGGCTATGTGCTGTGGTGAGTGCTGTGAAGTGTGTTAAGCCTGATGATTCCCAGACTTGTACCCCCTGGGGCAAATAATACATTACATGTTAATAAAAAAAATAAGAAATACAATGAATTAAAACATACAAAAAATATTTAAATCCATTTGTTCTCTTAGTGGAACTAGTTCATGAAAGAAGGCTAGAATTAGAACATCTGAACTTCCAATATCTATCAAATGTTAAAATTTTTAAAGGTCTGATCAAAACTTCTGATGGATACGTGTATAACAAATAACCATGAAAATTCAGAAAAAGAGAAAGTCAGTAAGTTTCAGGACGCTTACGTTTCCTACACCAGATCTACATCTTTTTTGCCATTAAATCCATGTTTTACTTAGAATAAAATTATTTTTAGTAAGTGAAATAACATTGAGAGAAAACATAAAAGCAGGTAAAAGCACCACTGGATAAAATCACTGGTGATATATGCTTAAATATGACACTCATGAGGGGAAGCCAGAATATCTAGAAATTACTCAGCATTCCGCTGACTCACACCCAAACATTTAATTTGGAAAAAAAAATTAGTTTTCATCATTACAACTTAGTAGTTCTGAAGCCTCTGGTCTTTTTTTTACCAGAATGAATTAACTGATGACTTTAAAAAGTAGGGAGAAAAAAAACCTACTGATATTAAAAAAAACTAAAACAGATTTACGATAAGAACACGGATTACTATAGTTTCAGAAACAGGGTTTTTTATTGTGATTTCAGGGAGCTCAAAATGCAATTTGGATTGAAGATAACTAATTCTTTCAGGGTCAGACAGAAATCCAACGTTTCCAGACAGCCCAGTTTGTTTTATCAATAAATTCTGGCTGGTCCCACTGTGATAGCCATTTAATATGTTTTATGTCCCACACAGCTCTTTGTCACAATATAGCCCATCTTTAATTAGTCCTAGGTGAGATACAGACCCCTGGGTCCCTCCTCCATTCTCCAAGAACTGCCATGACTGAAATGTTACAAATATGAACAAGCAATAGATCCAAACTTCTAAGAAAGGTCTTGGGATTATTCTAAGACAATACTATACATAAAATTTGACTGTCCTGTGGTCTACTTGTGGATCTTAAAAACTTACTTGGATATCTAGTAGAAATGTGAATTAATCCTTATATCTTTGTCTAAAGAATGGGGAACTGATTTCTTGGCTGACAGTTGTCCATGGAGGAATTCATGGGGTAGACCAGAGTGAAGGGAATAAATTGATAACTGATCAAATGAATGAATGAATGAAATCAAGGGGTCATGTGTGAACTGAAGATAACCAGCTGTCATGGCCCAAGAATTATGATCAATCCAGTTCTGTGTTTCATCACTGCAATGCTTGGAATGTTCATGTATATTTACCGAAAGCTATAGTTCAAGTCCTCCTAGAAGACTGGAAACTCCTAAAGCAAAGACTTTCCCTTCACTGTCTTCCCATGTAAGACAATCTGTAGCATATAAACATTTACAGAAACAAACTTATTCTCAATTATGAGCTCCTCTAATCAACAAATATTATCACTAGAGGCCATGTTGCCATGGTAATCATTACTCTGTATCAAGATCCGAGCATTCCTATTGTTTGGCTATGCAAATGAAATTGTTCTGCTTTCTTTCTTTTTTTTTCTTTTCTTTTCTTTTCTTTTTTTTTTTTTTTTTTTTTTTTTTTTTGTTGTTGTTGATTAGCAGAAGGCACTATAGAGAATTGGGGAGTGTAGGCTTCAAAATCAGACTCTCTGGGGGTGCCTAGATGGCTTAGCTGGTTAGCACCCAGCTTAGGTGATGATCTCAAAGTCATGGGATCAAGCCCCACACAGGGCTCCACACTCAGCTTGGAGTCTGCCTGTGATTCTATCTCTCCCTCTGCCCCTCCCCCTGCTCATGGGTACTCTCTCTGTCACTCTATCTCTCTCTAAAATAAATAAATAAAATCTTGTAAAAAAAAATCAGACTCTATTTGAATTCTCATTCTTTTATACATCAATGTCTATATGCCTCAATTTATTTATAAAATGGGGATAAAGATAGAACCTCTAGAAATTTTGTGAGGTTTAAATAAGTTATATAAAAGGTAAAACAAAGTATCTAACAAAACAACTGCTCACTGAATGTTATCATCACTGATTTACCTCAAGTTTGAAATGCAGATATTTCCTCTCCTACCATCTTACAATTTGAAGATTAAACCCCACATTCAAGTACTGGTTTTTTTCTGACTGATTTTTAACCCTAGTCTTAATTAGCAATCTAGATCAACTTTTAAGAAGGAAGAGAAGTTTCTTGAGGAAAGAAGGAAATAAAAACCTCTGGGGAAAACATGTTGGGTGGGGAGTCAGATATGATTTCTCTACATTTAAAAGAAGAACAGAGATGAGTCTAAAAGATGGTGGGAGGCTATCAGAATGGGCCAATATGGTGAGAGGATCACTTGGGAGTTTGTCTAAGAAGACAAAATTCTCCAAATGACCAGTGATTGGCCAGAGACTGCCAAGATGGGAGCTATTGGATGTCTGAGAAACACAGAGGAACCACATTATCACCCATGGAGTATCCAGCTCAGACTCCAGCAGGAACCCTCTCTTCCCCTGGAGAGGACATTATGACTTTATCATCTACTACCTTACTGGTATCCTGGAAGACACATTACCCAAGAGTTGACTCAATTTCTTTCTTTCTTTTCTTTGCCTTCCTCCTTTTTTTTTTTTTTTTTTTTTTTTTTAGAGAAGGGTAAAGGAAGAGCCAAGTGCCAAGTGAGGAGAGAGGGAATCTCAGGTAGGCTCCATGCCCAGCACAGAGCCCAACATGGGGCTGGATCTCATAACCCTGAGATTATGACCTGAGCTGAAATCATCACCTACTACTTTCAAACGGCGTAACAGGTAAGGTGTCATTATTTGCAATTAATTACCTGACCTGAAAAAATGATCGCATCTTGCTTCCTTCTAGTCTTCAGGATTCTATGCTCATCAGAGACAGGCTCTCCTGTCCATACTGTTCACATTTTGGCTCTCCTGCTTGTGTCATAACACGTGAAAACCAGGGACAGCTCAGTACCAAAAAAAGAGTTAATGTTCTGTTTGCTTTTGGTTTTTTTAGTTTCTAGGTTTTTAGTATATGTGCTGCCGAAGCGAGCACTATAGTTTCTAGGTTAAAAAGCATTTAGCACAGCAATGATTCGATTAATGAAAAATAATAAAACTCAATCACAAATCGAATATTGAAAGAGTAATAATACAGGTATCCATGTGACTGGATAATGCACATAGGGCACCTTTCTGCTCACCTCCAAGCTTTAGACCCTGCAAGCTTACTCGTTTTAGAGACTCTTAGCCATGGAGGGATTGCTTGAACTATTACTTATTCCTGGGATTTCAAGAAAGGACTTCCACTGTTATTCTAAGAAAAGGATGCAAAATGGAGTATATACACCTAAAATAATAAAACCCTGTAAACTTTTCAAATACCCCACAGAAACAGAGATGCAGTAAGACCATGGTAGTCTATCATTCAACTCTGTAAAAAGCTCATTAGTACAAACCAACACATTTATCAACCATAACTCTGGATTGTTTTGATCAGTTTTTAAAAACAATTTATTTGAGAGAGAGAGAGAGAGAAATCAAGAACATCAGTAGGGGGCAGAGGGAGAGGGAGAAGTAGACTCCCCACTGAGCAGGGAGCCCAATGGAGGACTCAGTCCCAGGACCCAGGGATCATGACCAGAGTCGAAGGCAGACAGTCACATGACTGGGCCATGCAGGTGTTCCCATTTTGATCATTTAATTGGTGAAAAATGCACAATCCTTATCTCTGGGCACATCGGTGGTCACTAATCTTTCTTCCTTTCTTACCTACCCACACTTAGCTACCTTCATTAGTTCATATTGCCAAGGGCCCAGGCTGACAATCATTTTTCACTGAGAAGGTTTCAGAAGGAAAGCCTGAAATATGCATCCCTGTATCAAATCATCACAAGATGCCCAGACGTCAAGCTAGGCACTATCCATAGTCGATCCACCTTGTTTCTACCTTAGCATTTAGCAAAGGGCACCTTGTTCCATACATCCGAGCTTTTCCTTGAAAGGAAGAGAAAATTATTAAGTAAATCACAGCATTCTACCCCATTTACTACCTATAACATCAAAGGCTTCAAGACAGAGGAGAATAGCTTGGAAGAAAGAAAAAAAAAGAGGTGGGGGTGGAATCCGGTAAGTAAAAAGTCATAAAGAGCAACAAACAGAATGAGCCAGGAATGAAACAGATCCTACAGTTCTGGGTGGGTAGGTGAGTGAATAGAAAAAGCTCTTATGGGCCTGGGGGCAGTGGTCCCAAAGCTTATCAACCCATGTGCAATATCCCAATCACTCTAGGCTCTTGAGGTAGCCTAGAACCATTCGTTAACTAAGTATTTATTGAACACAGTTCTGTGCCAGCCATAGCGGTGTTTTCCTGGAGATGGTATTCAACACCAGCCGGCTCACGCTTGCAATCTCCATTCCAATCACTGAGTACTGTACATGAACAAAGTATAAAATGAATAACTGATTACATAATGAATAGGACTCAAATATTGTTTCATCTAACCCTGTTAATTTATAGAATTAATTTTGGCAAATCAATGGCTTTGATTTTGAATACGGCTAACTACTGGTGAAGCTCAAGACAAAAGCCAAAGTCTTCGAGCTCTCCTGGAGATTTCTTGGTTGTCAAATAAATTCAGACACCAATAAGAAGGGTGTGATGATTGTTAAAAAAAATTACACAAACCCGCATGTTTAAACCCTTTTTCCTTCTACAAAGAACATTAGGCAGCTTGCAGTTTAAAGACAAAATGAAAATCAGACTAAGCCCCCAAACAGAAGCTCCCCATCATCCGTGACTTCATAAATTTCTCTTAAATGTTAAGTTTTCTTACATGTTATGCTCAGGCATTGTTTTTGCTTAACTAGGAGTTTGTTTCAATACTCTTATGAAATTCATCCTTGCTCTACTCTAGTAGCCATCTAAATGATTAGAAACTGAAGATCCATTATTTGTACTCTCTTTATTTTGTGACCTTGGATGATTTATTTAATATTGTTTAGCTAAATTGTTTCCCTGTCTCTAAAGTTTCTAGAGAGGCCAGATTGAGCAATTGGCAAGTGATAAACCAAGTGATTAATTTAGACCCATAATTACTATTGAATTGATGAACAGGAGTCACAGGCATTCTACACTGAGTTTCTTGGAAGAGAGAAATAATGTGTTAAAGCAATTCACATGAATTCATACATTGTTTATACCAATTGTGCCAAAATGGCCATCTGTCTAGGGCATTTTTTAAAATCTAATTATAATTTGGCACATTGCTTGGTTTTTCTTGACCACCGCTCAAGTATTGGTCAACAAGTGTCTTTCACGACACACTGTCCGCAAGTGAATTTTGACCACTGACATTCTAGGAGGTGGAATAAAAAAAATCTGTTCCTAAATTCTGATTTATGTTGTATTTTAATTTTGATCTGGGACAATTTTTATGTAATTGTGAAGTTTCTCTTCTCACTCTGAATATCTGTGTTTACATCAAAAATGGTGTTTTATTGCCTTATGTTTACATAGTACAGTTTCATTCCACAACGATACTGTAGGTGACTGCATATGATCTAACCTCTTCTATTAAAATAAAGTTACCATTGTGTTTTCCTTCCAATCTATTTCAACCCAATCCCACCTAATTTATGTTTTCATGATTTCTATTTGTTGTTCCTGATAGAGGTATTATATTCTCTGCCCAGTATCTAAATGCAGGGCAGACCACTATATTTCGCATGCCAGAGCAAATTCCCTGTGTTCCTAACCATTCCTGAACACTGCTTTACAATCTCACCTCCAAACCACAGATGTAATTTATTGTGACTAGGGCAAAGCTGATAATTAAGGATTGTCAGTACTGCCTGAAATGGAAGGATCCTTATTTTAACCAACTCATTGGAGAAGACGTCTAACCATGTTAAGGGGAAATACTCCAGGATTTGGGACAAGAACACAGAAAACAGATCAGATCAAATTATGTTTCTTCCCTGCTCTAAACCTGGAATGGCCCTCCTGAAATACATAGTCAAGTCTCACATCTCTAGACGGATAGTCAAGGTCACCCTTGGACTAGTTCCAATCCCAGTTCTTCATATACTCGATGCTCCAATTATACCCAATTATACCTTTGTAAGATATATGGAAGCCGACAATGTAACCATCGAGTCGCTTATGCTTCTCCTTCCCTTGACAAATTTCCCCTTCTTTTTCTGTCAAGATACTATTCACAGTACATGTCTCATTCCTTACCACCTACTCTGTAAAGCTCTTCTAGAACCTAGGTTAAGTGTATTGCTCTCATAGAGCTTTTTAAAAACCTCCATTAAAAAGCATGTATTTCATTCTGCCTTACCTCATGTACTCCCTTCTCTAGTCTGACTGATAATGTGACCAGCCTCAGAAATCTTCACAGGCTCTAAAACACCACACATCGGTGAGCAATACATTGTTATTAAGTTAAGAACTGGGGAGAGGCTACTCCCTTAAAAGAGGGCTTTCAGAGCACTGCACAGTTCCTCATTAACAATGAAAAATATTCTGTTTATTGTTGTTGGAAAAATCTACAGCTAAAGGGTCATCAATTGGCCAGGTTAAGTTTACAGATAAATTCTGCTGGGCTTACGTCATGTCCAAAAAAACTGAGCCATCAATTTTCAGCCAGGAGATTTCTAGTTAAAAAATCTGAATTTTTGCTTCTTCTGAAAAGAATCTGAAACCACTGGGCCTTACTTCTGAATAACAACCATCTGGGGGCTCCTGGGAGCCTCAGTCCTTAAGCATCTGCTTTTGACTCACATCAAGACCTCAGGGTCCTGGGATGGAGCCTTGAGTCTGGCTCCCTGCTCTGTGGGAAGTCTGCCACTCCCTCTGCCTGCAGCTCCCCCTGCTTGTGCTCTCTCACTCTGTCAAATAGATAAATAAAATCTTTAAAAACAAAAAACAAAAACCCGCCATCTGGGGAGCTGGGTGAGGAGATGGCTGGTTAGGCTGGGCATGCAGCCTCCATTCTGCTGCAGATAACACCAATCTCCTTTGTCCCAATAATGAAGGGGCCAGTTGCCATTTATTATCAAATGCACTCTTTTTTGGTGTGTTTGTTTTTTTGTTGTGGTCTGTTTTTTAAAGACTTTATCTATTTATTTGAGAGAGAGAAAGTGAGTGGGAGGGACAGGGAGAGAGAATCTGAAACAGACTCCAAGCTGAGTGCAGAGCCAGATGTGGGGCTCAATCCCACCACTGCAAGGTCATGACCCCTGGGGAAACCAGGAGTTGGACGATTAACTGACTGAGCCAACCAGCTGCCCATTTATTTATTAATAGTCCTTAAATATAGCTCTGTAATCAGAGATCTGTTAAAAGTATTATAAATTCTTTTAAAAAATGCTTGACCAGGAAAGCCATGTGGTTTTTTCCTGAATTCATGATTTTAAGCTACCCGACCTAATTTATACGTGCCTTTGAGTTTGCAGTGATTTATATTTTCCTCTGCCTCAGAATGTTTGGCTAAACTGTTTGAGGACCAAGAATTTGTTCAGGTAAAGAGTAAGCCTATGTCATCATCAGGATGGTAATACCATGATACTGATCAACTGTTTTTTCCTAAAGTAGAGTAGGAACAAAATGTCAACAAAGTAGCTGTGAAAAGATTCAAGGGAATTATTCTTCTAATATTCTTCTAAATATGTGAGTGGCTGCCTCTAGACCCCCACAATCTCTATCTGAATCTAAGGGTCTGTTGTCAGCCAGAATCCTTTGCTGATCATAGTTAAGCAAAAATGGTCCAAATCTAGTGATAACCAACTAAATGCAAAGATTACATGAGCTTAAAAACATGACTTCCTTACTTGGACAGAGTCTCTCAAAGAAGGAATTGGACAGAAGCGGGTAACATTTGGAAATTATTAAGGCTCAAAGTATTACCCTTCTACTGGAATGTATTTTCAAAAGAAAACACTTACTCTGTCTGTCACGAAGGACTCACCACATTCTGAATTATTTTTACCAGCCAAAAGGGGCACGCATGGATCAGTAGGCTCATCTCCACCGCATGAGAATCAGAGACCCCGCATAAGGCAACCAGACCCAGTTCAACCATTAAAGAGAGCATGCTTTTAGCTACAAGAATAACTTTGCCCTCAATTTACTTTCCATCTAAAATCTTTTATTCCCAAAGTAATTAGAAAATACCTTATAGTGATGGAAAATATCAACTCACTAGGGGAGCAAAAATAGATAGGATTAACCTGCCTGACCCACATAGGCAACAATTCGAATGAATGATAATGTGAGCACGGAAGGAGAAAGCAAAATCTGATCCTGAGCTTTACTGTCCTAGAGCTGGCTGTACTTATTGTGGTGGGTGTACATGCGTACGTGTGTACACGTTCACAAAAGCATCGCAACTCTATATAATCCAAAGAGCAACTAGTTTCCAAGTTTCCAGCACACAGAATATTTGACAGACTTCATTTTTTCCTCTTACGTCTTAAAAATGACCTATATATCCTTTAAAGTCATGTGAGGGGGTGCCTAGTGGCACAGTTGGTTAAACACCCGACTCCTGGTTTTGGCTCAGGTTGTGATCTCTGGGTCGTGGGATCAAGCCCCGCATTGGGCTCCCCACTCAGCACCGAGTCTGCTTTAGATTCTCTCTCTCCCTCTGTCCCTCCCACTTATGCTCTCTCTCTAACCCCCCCCCTAAAAAAATCTTAAAATCATGTAAGGTAACTATAGCAAACAAATTGTTTCTTCTCTAATCTGCTAGTTTTATCCAATAGTAAAGCAATCTGGGATTCCAGGGGTGGGGGATGGGAAAAGTAAGAAAGAAAAGAGAAAGAGAGAGAATTCTAATAATATGATTTCCTATCCTTTAGAGCAAATGTTCTTCTGACCTAGACCTCCAGCAGGAAATAGATTTTACACAATGATTTAATATACACACAAATGAAACTAAATTTAATGAAACAAGATTCTTAGTGATGCTACATTTCTATATTTTCAATTATGTTCTAATTTATTTCATAAAAACAAAAAAGCTAGCTGTACCCCCACCCACCCCAAAAATGATTTTACAGCTCAGTAACACATCATAACTTGCAATCAGAAAACCCTGAAAGTGTTTACTCTCAGAGGCATTTAACAGCATGGACTATTTAACTTATTAGCTAATTGGGAAAAATATGAAAAATTTAAATGTGGTGAATAAAAATACACATGGTTGGGGCGCCTGGGTGGCTCAGCCAGTTAAGTGTATGACTCTTGATTTTGGCTCACGTCATGATCTCAGCGTTGAGAGATTGAACCCCGAGTTGGGTTCCACGCTCGATGTGGACAAGTCTGCTTATCCCGCTCCCTCTGCTCTTCCCACCATTCGTGCTCTCTCTCTCAAATAAATAAATAAATAAATGATAAAAATAGACATTAAAGCTGTGTTGAGAGAAAACACACATTAATTTGCCATTAAAAATAAGACTACACGGGCCCCTGGGTGGCTCAGTGGGTTAAAGCCTCTGCCTTTGGCTCAGGTCATGATCCCAGGGTCCTGGGATCGAGCCTCACACTGGGCTCTCTGCTTTTCAGGGAGCCTGCTTCCTCCTCTCTCTTCTTGCCTCTGCCTATTTGTGATCTCTGTCTGTCAAATAAATAAATAAAATCTTTAAAAAAAATAAGACTACAGAAAAACTATGACAAATGGACTTGATCATAAGAATTTTAAAACGTGGGGGAGGAGTCAAGATGGCGGAGAAGTAGCAGGCTGAGACTACTTCAGCTAGCCAGAGATCAGCTAGATAGCTTATCTAAAGGTCTCAGGTACACAACCTAACCCTACACCTAAAGGAGCTGGAGAAAGAACAAGAAAGAAACCCTAAGCCCAGCAGGAGAAGAGAAATCATAAAGATCAGAGCAGAAATCAATGAAATAGAAACCAAAAAAACAATAGAACAAATCAACGAAACTAGGAGCTGGTTCTTTGAAAGAATTAATAAAATTGATAAACCCCTGGCCAGACTTATCAAAAAGAAAAGAGAAAGGACCCAAATAAATAAAATCATGAATGAAAGAGGAGAGATCATAACTAACACCAAAGAAATACAAACTATTATAAGAACATGCTATGAGCAACTCTACGCCAACAAATTTGACAATCTGGAAGAAATAGATGCATTCCTAGAAACATATAAACTACCACAACTGAAGCAGGAAGAAGTAGAAAACCTGAACAGACCCATAGCCAGTAAGGAGATTGAAACAGTCATTAAAAATCTGCAAACAAACAAAAGCCCAGGGCCAGACGGCTTCCCGGGGGAATTCTACCAAACATTTAAAGAAGAACTAATTCCTATTCTCCTGAAACTGTTCCAAAAAATAGAAATGGAAGGAAAACTTCCAAACTCATTTTATGAGGCCAGCATCACCTTGATCCCGAAACCAGACAAGGATCCCATCAAAAAAGAGAGCTATAGACCAATATCCTTGATGAACACAGATGTGAAAATACTCAACAAAATACTAGCCAATAGGATTCAACAGTACATTAAAAGGATTATTCACCACGACCAAGTGGGATTTATTCCAGGGCTGCAAGGTTGGTTCAACATCTGCAAATCAGTCAATATGACACAACACATCAATAAAAGTAAGAACAAGAACCATATGATACTCTCAATAGATGCTGAAAAAGCATTTGACAAAGTACAGCATCCCTTCCTGATCAAAACTCTTCAAAGTGTAGGGATAGAGGGGACATACCTCAATATCATCAAAGCCATCTATGAAAAACCCACCGCAAATATCATTCTCAATGGAGAAAAACTGAAAGCTTTTCCGCTAAGGTCAGGAACATGGCAGGGATGTCCATTATCACCACTGCTATTCAACATAGTACTAGAGGTCCTAGCCTCAGCAATCAGACAACAAAAGGAAATTAAAGGCATCCAAATCGGCAAAGAAGAAGTCAAATTATCACTCTTCGCAGATGATATGATACTATATGTGGAAAACCCAAGACACTCCACTCCAAAACTGCTAGAACTTATACAGGAATTCAGTAAAGTGTCAGGATATAAAATCAATGCACAGAAGTCAGTTGCATTTCTCTACACCAACAACAAGACAGAAGAAAGAGAAATTAAGGAGTCAATCCCATTTACAATTGCACCCAAAACCATAAGATACCTAGGAATAAACCTAACCAAAGAGACACAGAATCTATACTCAGAGAACTATAAAGTACTCATGAAAGAAATTGAGGAAGACACAAAGAAATGGAAAAATGTTCCATGCTCCTGGATTGGAAGAATAAATATTGTGAAAATGTCTATGCTACCTAAGCAATCTACACATTTAATGCAATTCCTATCAAAGTACCATCCATCTTTTTCAAAGAAATGGAACAAATAATTCTAAAATTTATATGGAACCAGAAAAGACCTCGAATAGCCAAAGGGATATTGAAAAAGAAAGCCAACGTTGGTGGCATCACAATTCCGGACTTCAAGCTCTATTACAAAGCTGTCATCATCAAGACAGCATGGTACTGGCACAAAAACAGACACATAGATCAATGGAACAGAATAGAGAGCCCAGAAATAGACCCTCAAATCTATGGTCAACTAATCTTCGACAAAGCAGGAAAGAATGTCCAATGGAAAAAAGACAGCCTTTTCAATAAATGGTGCTGGGAAAATTGGACAGCCACATGCAGAAAAATGAAATTGGACCATTCCCTTACACCACACACAAAAATAGACTCAAAATGGATGAAGGACCTCAATGTACGAAAGGAATCCATCAAAATCCTTGAGGAGAACACGGGCAGCAACCTCTTCGACCTCTGCCGCAGCAACATCTTCCTAGGAACAACGCAAAAGGCAAGGGAAGCAAGGGAAAAAATGAACTACTGGGATTTCATCAAGATCAAAAGCTTTTGCACAGCAAAGGAAACAGTTAACAAAATCAAAAGACAACTGACAGAATGGGAGAAGATATTTGCAAACGACATATCAGATAAAGGACTAGTGTCCAGAATCTATAAAGAACTTAGCAAACTCAACACCCAAAGAACAAATAATCCAATCAAGAAATGGGCAGAAGACATGAACAGACATTTCTGCAAAGAAGACATCCAGATGGCCAACAGACACATGAAAAAGTGCTCCATATCACTCGGCATCAGGGAAATACAAATCAAAACCACAATGAGATATCACCTCACACCAGTCAGAATGGCTAAAATCAACAAGTCAGGAAATGACAGATGCTGGCGAGGATGCGGAGAAAGGGGAACCCTCCTACACTGTTGGTGGGAATGCAAGCTGGTGCAGCCACTCTGGAAAACAGCATGGAGGTTCCTCAAAATGTTGAAAATAGAACTGCCCTATGACCCAGCAATTGCACTATTGGGTATTTACCCTAAAGATACAAACGTAGTGATCCAAAGGGGCACGTGCACCCGAATGTTTATAGCAGCAATGTCCACAATAGCCAAACTATGGAAAGAACCAAATGTCCATCAACAGATGAATGGATCAAGAAGATGTGGTATATATACACAATGGAATACTATGCAGCCATCAAAAGAAATGAAATCTTGCCATTTGCGACAACATGGATGGAACTAGAGCGTATCATGCTTAGTGAAATAAGTCAAGCAGAGAAAGACAACTATCATATGATCTCCCTGATATGAGGAAGTGGTGATGCAACATGGAGGCTTAAGTGGGTAGGAGAAGATTAAATGAAACAAGATGGGATTGGGAGGGATACAAACCATAAGTGACTCTTAATCTCACAAAACAAACTGAGGGTTGCTGGGCGGAGGGGGTTTGGGAGAAGGGGGTGGGATTATGGACATTGGGGAGGGTATGTGCTTTGGTGAGTGCTGTGAAGTGTGTAAACCTGGTGATTCACAGACCTGTACCCCTGGGGATAAAAATATATGTTTATAAAAAATAAAAAATTAAATTAAAAAAAAAAGAATTTTAAAATGTTAACAAGAGGCATCCATCTCTCTGGGCCCCGAACTCTTCATCAGGCATTAGAATTTCATAAACAGATCAAAAGTCAATCAGGAGGGCTCCCTTACACATGTCCTGTGGAATTCTTAGTCACCTCTGCCAATAAAGAACATAAAGCACTTATTCTGTGGCAGCTCTCAGCAGAGCCACCTGCCTACCCTTTCTCCACTTTGTAGATGAGGAGGAAAACAGAGTGTTTACACAGTCTACCCAAGCTTTCGCTCTGGAAATTTTTTTTCTCATGCACCTCATTCTCTAATCAAACTGAACTATTCTGAGTTTTCCAAGCTCACCAGATTCTTTGGTGCAGCTACACTTTTGCACTATTTTTTGAAGAAAGATTTGATGGATTGGCTTATTTTAGAGAGAGCATGAGAGAGCACAAGGTGGGGGGTGGCAGAGGGAGAGGGAGAGAGAGACCCCCTCATGAGCATGGAGCTGGAAGTGGGGCTCAATCTTATGACCCTGAGATCATGACCTGAGCTGGAGTATAGTTGACACACAATGTTACATTAGTTTCAGTTGTACAATACAGTGATTGGACAAGTTTATACATTAGGCTGGGCTCCCCATACCTGTCACTCCCAACTGTCACTGCAAAACACCCTTACAATATCATTAACCACATTCCCTGGGCTGTGCCTTTTGTTCTCTGAGACTGATTCATTCCTTAGCTGGAAGCCTGTACCTCCCCCTCCCCTTCACCACTTTTGCCCATCCTCCACTCCTCTGGCAGCCATCTGTTTGTTCTCTGCAGTTATGGGTCTGTTTTTGCTTTCTTGGCCATCGTTTTGTCTTATAGATTCCACACAGGAGGGAAATCGCATGGGATTGTAAAACCTCACTGAAGAATGAGGGACTATCCAGCGTCCAGTTTTTACAGCGAGTCCTAAGCTTTGTGACACCAACAAATGACATGACATGACATTTGGCATGACAACCAATGACCAAGTCAGTCCCATGACCGTGGTGAATACTTCTTCCATATATACCAATAAAATGTGAATTTCCTTTCCTTTTTCACAACTTGGATCATATAAGATGCCTGTAAACACCAAGATAAGAGGCAGCATGTGACCTCAGCAGCACTGCATTGCCAGTAAAATGAAATTCTCATTACAGTTTCCATCTTTCTGGTAAGCAGGGTCTCAATCAATGTTCAACGGGAAATAGATTTCAAGTTAGATGAACAACAAACTCCATGGGGATTGAGGTGGGGAAAAGAGCGACATAAGCTGGTGTTGGCCTGGAAGAAAAGCTGCTGCTTTCTCACTGTCTCTGACTGTTGTTCATGGATGAGGCTCCTGGAGGTCTGTCTGATCAGGGTATCCAGAGATGATTAAAAAAAAAGTGAGCCCATGTACTCCCTTTAAAAGATCCAATAGCAGGGTGCCTGGGTGGCTCAGTTGTTGGGTGTCTGCTTTTGGTTCAGATCACGATCTCAGGGTCCTAGAATCGAGCCCCATTTGGGACTCCCTGCTCAGTGGGGAATCTGCTTCTCCCTCTCCCTCTGCTGTTCCCTCTGCTCAATGGCTCTCTCTTTCTGTTTCTCTCTCTCCTCCCTCTCTATTGTGTGCACACTCTTTCTAATGAATAAATAAAATCTTTAAAAAAAGATCTAATAGCTTTATCAAAGCAGAATTTATGTATCATAAGATTTGCCCATTTTAAGTGATTCATGGTTCAACAACGTTTAGTAAACATACAGACTTATGCCACTGTTACAAGTGCCAATCTTAGAGCATTTCCATCACCTCCAGGAAATAGCTTTTGCCCAATTGGAATTAATCCCTATTCAAGCCCCCAGGGAATCATTAATCTTTCTGTTTCTATGGATTTCTCTTTTCTGAGGAAGCACGTTACATAAATGGAATTAACTCATCTGTAACCTCTCCCATCTGGCTACCTGCAATTAGCATAATGCTTTGGAGGGTCACTTGTTTTGCTGTATGTATCAGTGAATCATTATTTTTTTATTGCCAAATAATATTTAAATCTGCGGGTACAGCACACTTGGTTTATCCATCCGGCAGCTGAGGGACATTGGATTATTTCCAGTTTCTGGCTGCGGTTAACAATAGTGCCTTGAACGTTCTTATACAAGTGTGGACTTCTGTTGGCATTTCTCTTTGGATATCCATAAGGAGGGTTTCAGAGTAATATGGTAAATTTATACTTACATTTTTAAGAAAGGGCCAAACTTTTCCCAAAGTGGTTGGACCACTTTGTAATCCTACCAGCAATGTCTAAGAGTTCCCTTTTTGCCACATCTTCTCTACATGGTTCTTGTCTTTTTGTTTTGTTTTGTTTTTAATATTACCATTCTAATCCACATATTCTTAAGACTTCCTCGTAAGTATTTTCCTGTACTCTAAATTCTGCAGTATATGGGATACCCTACCTCTCTAAGAGCCAATTCAACAAACACCAGTCCATCCTACTCCTAAATTAAATTGATTTGGGGGACAGAGTGTGGTAAGAACGAGAAACTTCCAAGCAATAAAATAAAAGGGCCTTATTCCAAATACAGATAATCCAAAATATGAAACACCTTTGGTTTCTTTAAACAAAGTGGGGCACAGACAGCAAATACAGGTTAGGATCCTTTTCACTCTCTGCGTATCATTTCTCACCTGAAATGTAAGGGGTAGTTCTATATATAAGAAACTAAACATCTGTGCATTGTAGAAAAATAGAAAACAATGCACAGAAAATAAAAACCCGTCATAGTCCCACCATTTCCATTTTGATAAATTTCACTCTTTCTCTTATTGATACGTACATGCATTTTACACACACTTTCATCGCAATGAAGATTATGCCTACAAGGTACCAAGAATCCAGAGTTTTCATAAAATTTGGGCATTTCCCATAGTTAAAAACTTCTGTGAAACCTGGTTTTCAGATGGTATAGCAGCTGGTCATGAAAATATACCATAATTTAGCCATTTCTTTTGTTCAACACGCTCTAATTATTCACTGATGCCTGTGATGCTTTGAGGAACATCTTTGTACCCATGACTTCAAACCGCACATGAGGAGAGGCACTGGGAAGTCAGCTCCTCCAGAAGAGGACAACCCTTGGGGATCCTGAGTATGCTCAGCTGGAAAAGAAAAGACTTGAAAGACTATGCCAGAGAGAAAAATTTGAAGTGGTGACACATAAGGGGAATTGGATCCTAAAAAGCTTTGCAGAGAACAAGTAAAAAGTTTTTACAACAGTATTGGTTAGAAGGAGGCAGATTTCTGCTCACTGTAGAGAGCAACGAATGGGAGTGTATACAGAAGGCACAGCTTAATGGAACAGCTTCCATCCTCCTCGGTGTCAGTGGCATTTGGCAGAGAATTGGGTCTCTTCTCACACCATAAATCCTGAAAGAACACTGCCCCCCAATTCCCTCCATGAGAAGAACTGGTCCAAGACCTGGTTTGCACCCATCACTCCTGGCAGCCTTTGGGCACCCTCAACCATCTCTGTGCTTTTAACTGTCTGTGGTGAAGTGGAGCCCCAGACATTTTAGGAGTTCAAAGAAACTTCAATTCTCCAACCTATGAATCTAAGGCCAAGCATGATCTCATAGGGGAGGCACTCTTCTGTCATTTTATGCCAGTTTAGGGGAAAATGAGTGTTTGATGGACAACCATGGAACTCTTAGAAAGTTTCTGAATCACTCATCAGCCCACAGAGGTCCACGGTCTGTGGAATGATGTATAGGATATATTTTTAAGAGGGGGAAAAAGCAAACCATAAGAATAGCAGAAATCACATGGAAATTCTTGCATGGCTTTTTCAAGGGCACAAAAACAGATAAAACAAAAATAAATAAAACAATAAAAACATCAGCACCAGCCGTCAGCATGGCTGACAGGTAAATTCTGTGAAGAGAAAGATGCAGAAGAAAAGTGCAAGAGGTTTAGCAGACGTCCGTGTGAGCATCAACGTGAAAACAAGCAAGTCGTGGACAAGTGTTTCTCCTTCTCTTCTGGCTTTTCCCTGGCAGCAAGGAACACTGGCTTTTCCCTGCATCCCTGACTATTCCACAAATAATCCCATAGCATTTCTTCCTTAAGAAGTGGGATTCCAGGGCACCTGGGTGGCTCAGTGGGTTAAAGCCTCTGCCTTTGGCTCAGGTCATGATCCCAGGGTCTTGGGAGCGAGACCTGAATCAGCAGGGAACCTGCTTTCCCCACCCCCTCTGCCTGCCTCTTTGCCTACTTGTGATCTCTGTCTGTCAAATAAATAAAATCTTAAAAAAAAAAAAAAAAAAAGAAGTGGGATTCCATCATAAAACAGGAAAAGTGATATCGACTAGAGCAAGCTCCGGTGTCAGTGTATGAACTTTTTACCAAAAGTTTGTTTCTAGAGCTGATATCACCCCAGCTCTACTGTGTTTAAAGCAAACTTTATGAGAAACCTGTAAAATGCAGACAGATTTCAGCGTGATCTGACCAACCTCTACAGGTATGGAAGTTTTTGTAAATGTTCACACACATGACAGGGAAAATGTTTCTGTTGACGGCGGTGCATTACACGGGTATTTTTAAGTGAGGGAAAATCGAGTACTTGTCCTTGTCACTTACAAAGCCAGGTGTGAGAGTCAGTCCCTGTCTCACAGGTCAGCTTGACTTTGAAGAAAACATATTTTCTAGTAATGGGTGAAAAGAATCCCAGTCATGTAGGTGAAATGAGACACTAAGGTTACATTGGAAACTAAGGATGTATGTGTTCAAGACCTTGCCGTTAGGGAAAGTGAAACCCAGAGCCAATCATTTTCTCAAAAAGATCTGATCAGCTTTCTGATACAAGTCAGATGGGCAGCAAGCACGATCCTTGCCCACACGCTTCAACAATTATGGCCCAATTGTTCATTAGTATATCTCTGTGGAGGAGTACACTATATACACTTACTGAAATGTTAAATTGAGGACTTACCGGCATATCATCTTACTTAGAAATTAGAGTCTACCGATTTGTCTCGGACATACACAAAATATTTCATTTCCATAACCATTTGTAATTAACGACTAAGTCTATAAACAGCAAGTGATGCTGGTTTAGATTCCTGAGGGCAATCCTGAAAGCTTCACGTTTTGATGACTGACTGTGCTTACATGGAGAGTTTCCACGGTCTTTCAAGTTGGGGAAAGTGGGATCTGTTGTGAATATAAAGGCACTCCCTCAGGAGGTGCTCAGGATCCATCACTCTCTGAAAATGCCGAGTAGGAGGTTTTCTCTGTGAAGCTGAAGAATCCTTATGGCACAGGACTCAGACCTCCAGTTTCTTCCAAGTTAGGGATTTAAGCCCTACAAGATGACCTGAATCTTGAGGACTGATACATAGCATATAACTATTGCTCATCCTCATTTTCAGACTAATACAAAGTATATAACTCATAAGAGCAGAGAAGGAACGCCTATGAGTGGATTTTGTATATTTCCTGCAGGGGCACACATTTCCTACACTTCAAAACAGCCAAATGGCTTCAGATTTGGCATAACATATAGTTGTAAAAGAAGCAAATGCAAATAAAATCTTTAAAAAAAAAAAAAAAAAAGGGGCGCCTGGGTGGCTCAGTGGGTTAAGCCGCTGCCTTCGGCTCAGGTCATGATCTCAGGGTCCTGGGATCGAGTCCCGCATCGGGCTCTCTGCTCAGCAGGGAGCCTGCTTCCTTCTCTCTCTCTCTCTCTGCCTGCCTCTCAGTGTACTTGTAATTTCTCTCTGTCAAATAAATAAATAAAATCTTTAAAAAAAAAAAAAAAAGAAGCAAATGCAACCAGAGTGCAGAGAAACAAAAAGGACTATTCAGGGCTGAAGGCAAGGGAGCCAGGCTGATCAGGGTAAGTCATGTTACAAACATGATCTTTTCTTCTCTTTTTCCCCAGACATTTTCAATCACTTCTGATTCAGTGCCTAAGCAATAAACTAAACCAAGAGCCCAGATTTGACTTAGAAAGCTGTCATTAATAGTAAATTTCAGTTAAAACATGAGTCTTTCTTTCCAACAGACAGGCCACAGAAGAAACAGGTTTACCAGATTTCAAGAAGTGTAAATACACTAAAGTTGAAAATGATTCATTCGTGTAGCTTATCTGTAACTGAATAAAATTAAACAGACACAGAGAGCATTCAGAACAGCAGATCAGTCTGACAGAATTTGAGAACAAAATGAAGGTAACATTCTGAGTCAGGTTATTAAAGAGAACAAGAGAGGGAGGTTTGAATTTCCCTCATTTCAAAGAGAGGTTTAGGTCCCCAAAGGGAAGAAGCACTTGGCAAAATCCTTGCACTGATGCTGAGTGATAGAAACAATGTTGGCTCCAGAAGCTCCAGTGGCCAGCACTGCATTCTTCTGGTTAATTCCCTTAGTTGTCCTTGAAATTTTCGAAAATTTCAAAAGCCTTTTCACGACAATGCATCAGGAGAGAGTTCGTAATTACATGCATAAGATAAAGTCTGGGATATAAAGATACAGACAGTAGGAAAATATTCTACAAAGTGAAACAACACTCAAAGTTTTTCGGGTCTTAAAAAAGAAAAAAAAAAAATTTTTTTTAAAGTGGATGCCATGACCATCATAGAGCCCAGTGTGGGGCTTGAATTCATGACCCTGAGATCAAAGCTCAAATCAAGAGTCCAATACTCAAATGACTCAGCCGCACAGGTGCCCCTAAAAAAATTTTTTTTAAGTATAAAGGGGTCCTGAGACGGAGAAATTTAGGAAGTGTTGATTTCTAATTTCAAAACTCCCTGATCTCTGATCTTGCCCACCAAGAGAGAAAGTCATTCAACTTTAGGAGTGACCAGGGTGAATGCAACAGCTGAATGCCCTCGAGAAACAACTAAAGAAGCTTCTAAGGATTCGAGTCACTCAGTAGAGTTTCTGCCAATGACAAAGAAATGCGGGAGTCATCTTAGCCTAATGATTAAGAGCACTCTCTGGGGGTGCCTGGGTGGCTCAGTGGGTTAAGCCTCTGCCTTCAGCTCAGGTCATGATCCCAGGGTCCTGGGATAGAGCCCCACATTGGGCTCCCTGCTCAGCAGGGAGCCTGCTTCCTCCTCTCTCTCTGCCTGCCTCTGCCTACTTGTGATCTCTGTCAAATAAATAAATAAAATATTAAAAAAAAAAAAAGGCACAGTCTCTGGAGCTGGACTTGATCTAATCCATGATCCATCATGTAACAGATGAGGACATGGGGTCACTTCCCCTAGCTTACTTAGGACAGCGACATACCCTGCTTGCTGTGTGGCGCTGAGAAAGTTAGGTAACTTCTCTGTGCTTCACCTTCTCATTGGTAACACTGGGATAATCACAGAACCCAAACCATGGACTCGTTGAGAGGATTATCTGAGTTATTTAATGGAAAGCTCTGGAGAAGTGCCTGGCACATAGTAAGCACTTAATACATACAAATGACAGAGATGAAAATGAAAGTTATAACTGATAAGGTGTGACACTGGTCCTAGAAATGATGACCTGAGAAATATAGGCCATTAGGCCTGAAGTGGCTTCAAGTTGGAGAGCTGAGGTCTGCACCCTCAGTGCATTTTTTTTTCTTTGACCTAACACTGTGCCAAAAATGGGGCAGGGAGAATTCTTCATGCCTCCAAGCCAGGCATAAGTAGGTGGTCAGTGACCTATGGCATCAGCATTTTGGTGAGAACAGAGAGTTAATGGCCATATAGATATTTTGGTTTTTCTTCTATCTTCAAAGCCATTTGACATGTCACTGCCCATGATTGCCCCCGAGAGACTCCTCAGGTTGTTTTTCGAGACTTTCTACACTTCAATATGACAAATTTTCTTCAGTTCAATATGACAAATACTCAGAGAGTATCTCTTACGCCAGACATGATGCTAAAATCTGGAATGCAGATTTCCTTACATTCCAAGTTATTTTCAAGGATTGATCTACCAGAATCTAGTGTGGTAGCATTTGTTGAGACAGGAAGGGGGAAATAGCATTTTCTACACAAAACAATCATTCAGATAAATGCTCTGCTCATTTGCCAAAGTACGTGGGCCATGAAAAGATTTCAACTACTCACCAAGAGAGTTTGAATTCCAAGTCCCATCTAAAAGCGACTTCCAAAGTTAAAGAAAGAACTGCCAATAGGACACGCAGATGGCAAAGTCAACTAGCATCTCTCTGGTAACATCTTTCTAGATGACAGAGTGTATCTTTTCTTCCCTTTCCTTGGATACATCATCAACAAGTGACAGGAAATGACCCAGTTGCACATTTATGAATGTGCTGTCAGACATCCCTGAGAGCAAATAGCAAGTTACCTGTAATCTCTAAATGGCTTTCAATCTTATTTATTTATTTAATTTTTAAAGATTAACTTATAATGTATTATTTGCCCCAGGGGTACAGGTCTGTGAGTCATCAGGCTTACCCACTTCACAGCGCTCCCCATAGCACAGACCCCCGCTAAGGTCAATCTTGATTGCGGAGAATAGGTAAATGGTGTCTTTCTCCCTGATTTAGGTGCCACCGTCTGTGATGATAATGCAATCATCTGAAGAAAACACACCTTCCCTCATTAGCATTAGAGCCCTGGGGGGCTTTCCCTGTGCAAGTGACCCCCGGTGATCCCTGCACAGCTATCAAAACAAGAGGATTGGGCTTGGCTGAGTTGATTGGATCTCACCTAAGTGTCTTCTGTCCTCTTATTTGCAGAGCCTTCAAGACAAAGTCTCCTGACTCCTTCAGGGAATCCTCCCCAGCTTGGCTCTAAGCAAGAGGAACTTGGAAAAATAGGACCCAATCAGACTGAAGCTTCCTGCACATTAAGAGCAGGCACCAGTCAGGGAGCCACGACCAGGCATTAGTGTATGGTCACGTCTGCCCCGTACATATATATCTCACTTGGGGCCCTGATTTCTTGGACTCCTCCCTTTTCCCCAAACCCAACTGTCCAGCCCTGTTCATTTCAGCAAATGATTTATCAAATCAACCCCCTTTTCTTGTCTTCTCCCTCACCACTTCCTCTGCAGATCTCACATCTAGCCTATTTTTCCTTTCCCTCCTCTCCCACTGATTTTAAACACCTAAATAATTTGAAATGCAAAGGGGGAAATGCCAGTCCCTTGCTTAAAACATTCGAGGGCTCCCTAGTTCCCAGAAATCCAAAACTCCCTACCACCCATAGGTCCAAACCTACGTAGTCTTCAGTTCCTTCCTCCGTCAAATAGGCATGGTCGTAGGACTTAGGACTTAGGCATGCCACTTAGGACATAGTGGCACGACCATGAGTTTATACATATGAAATGCTTAGAATAGTGGTCACTATACATTAAGCAAAAAGGTCTGTCTGCTATGACGATGGAGAGAATGATGACAGCATTAACCACTTCTCTTGGAGGTATGGCTGTGGGTTTTGGAGATGCTCTCCCTCCCCATGCTCTAGTTCTTTCTTCCTTTTCCATTTCTCCCTTCCTTCCTTCCTTGCTTTCCCCTTTGTATTTTGTCTTGAAGCATATGGAATAATCAGGCTTAGCATCTGTGACCTAAAGAGAGCAGTTCCTTGATCATGACCATTTCCATGGGTTTGCAAAGCTCAGAAAATAAAGACCAATAGTCCTCAGGACATCCAGCAGAGCAGAGGATCTTCTACCTCTAGTAGAAAAACTAAGTTTTCTGCTCTTTTGCTTCTTGCCAGCAATCTCTAGTTTTTCTTAACCTCCGGAGCCAAGGCGGAAATCTTGGTTTTGAGGCCATTCCACGTTGACAGAGCTGCTATAATGAGGTACTCAGAACCAGAAAAGACACCTGCTCTTGGAACAGATATAATTGCATTTTATAATTGCATCGAGGACAGAAAGGTCATTGATTCGACTGCAGAAAATCCTGGACTATCAGATACAGCTGAGTGATGATCCTCTTTCCTGGTGGAGAAATATTCCGTGTCTGTGGTCTCACACTTAGGTTGTGTGGGTGAAGGTTAAGCCTTCTGCCCTTTGAGCTGGATGCTTTTCCATTTTGTAAGCATCGCCGCTGCTTTGCATGATTAAGAGAAAATGCAGACAACATACAGAGTAACACAGAATTTTGTCATTTTCATGGGTTTCAAAATAGCTGGACCAAACCACTGGAATTCTCACATCCTGGCATTAAAATGCAGTCAGAACTAATATTTTGTAGATAGCAAGGAGAAGGTGGGAGTAGATTTTGAAAAACTCAAAGTGAAAAGATCTTCCAGCGAAGTATTTAAAAATGTCACCCAAACTTATATTTTCCTGGAACAATCTCTACAATACAGTATTTGGAAAGGGAAAGAAGACCAATGATATTTGTTTCTATTTCTTCTAGTTTTTTCTAGTTGAGTACTCTCAATATAAAGAAATATGATGGGCAGTTACTGATTCTATAAGTGGGTTGATTCCACAAATTGTTGGATCTTTTTGTATTGTGTTTTTTTTGTTTTTTTTTTTTTTTTCTGTTTTGTTTTCAATTACCTGGACTTAGAATTCTCCATCTGCCTTCCCTCCCCAACTAAGATGGTGGACTAGGATTCAAAGACCAACGCACACTGCTACAAAGGCAGAGCAGAATCCTAATTTTAAGCAGAAATTCAAGCATTTACTTTTCCTTTTACCTCATGAGCAGAGGATGGGGATCCAACTTGCTCAGAGCCAGTTGGATAGCTCCCACTTAATATTCTCCAGTGGCACAGAGGGAGACAGAACCTGGAGCTGAGGCCAGGGTGACCTGTGGAGGCCAGAAGCCCCAGGCACAGCTTGCCAACTGAAGAGTCATTAATGTCCCTTTTTCTCTCACCAGGTGCTATTGTGAGAGCCCACCGCTTTCAGGCAAAAAAGGAAGGGCAGTTTCCCTTTCTGTTTTAGAAGTATCTCCATCATACCTTCAATTTTGCTTTTTAGTCCACAAAGTCTGAAATACTATTGAGCCGTTTACGAAGACATATGCCCAGCCTTTTCTAAATCAAACTTACAGAGGGTGTGTAAAAATTAACTATCGCTTGGGGCGCCTGGGCTCCCTTCTGCCTTGGGGTCAGTCTGATCTCAGGGTCCTGGGATCGAGCCCAACATCGGGCTCCCTGCTCAGCGGGGGGTCTGCTTCTCCCTCTCCCTGCCTCTTGCTGCTGCTCTCTCTTGCTATCTCTCTCTCTCTCTCAAATAAAAAAAAATAAAATCTTAGAAACAAAAACACAGAAAAAAAAGAATTACCTCTAGGTCTCTGTCAATAAGCCAATACTTTTCAAGTACGAACACAAAATGAGTACCACACAGAAACCCCTTCCATTACTGAGGCACTTCAGCGAGAACATACCAAGTGACTATGTACCTTTAAAGGCCATTTTTATCACAGAGGATGTTTTGGGCCAAAGTGGTTTCAGATCACTATCAGAATTAGGGGATTTTTCATCAGAACACTAAATCAGAGGCCACACCCACCAGGATTCCATTCAGAAAACAGCGCTACTCACTCTCGCCCAGTAATCTGGCCCCTTTCAATGCAGCCCAATGCCCACTGGGAAATTAGCCATCAGCAGACCCGCCCGGGGCACCCCACCTCTCCCTACCAATTTGCAGTGAAGTCACTATGTTTTAGTCACAATCACTGTCTTTTGATCACTCTCTTCTGAATACAGGATCTCATTCCAAGAACAATTCCTTCCCTAGGCACACAAACGGAAAGAACCTACTTTAGAGGGGCTCCCTGAAGACCAGGTGATAGAAAAACATGGTCCCCCCACAAAAAATCACCTCTCTCCAGCCGGCTGAAGACCCTACACTTTAAAAATAAATTGCTAAGGGCACCTAGGTGGCTCAGTTGGTTAAGCGTCTGCCTTTGGCTCAGGTCATGATCCTGGAGTCCTAGGATCCAGTCCCACATCGGGCTCCTTGCTCTACAGGGAGTCTGCTTCTCCCTGACCTCTCTCCTCTCATGCTCTCTCTCTAAAGTAATAGATACATAAAATCTTTTAAAAATAATAATAAAATAAATAAGCTGCTAAGAGGACATCCCAGGGTTTGTGTTCTGCACTGAGTGTTGTAATACTTCCTTTCATCCAGGTAACTCCCACAGACTCCGATGGGCCCTTTCCGGACGGGGTTCACTTGGCACTAACCAAACACTTGAGCGGACCTTCCTAGCTGGAAACATTAGTTCATTGCAGGGTAGGGCTTATGTGATCATGCTATCTTCAATTGGAACCCCCACCACCCTGTTGCCCAGAAACAAAATAAAGTAAAATAACACTATGCACACACTTCTCATGTGTCCACAGCAAAACACAACACTAGAAAATATGATGGCTACAAAAGAAGCCTTAAAAAAAAGCATCTTCTTTGCTTCTCTGACAGTTACCAGTTTGATTACTTACATTAGTCAAAAGTCTTTGAAATTCATAGGCAATTGTGAGTTATCCAAGTAGTATGGAAAGGGGGGGGTTGTTGAAAACTGTTTTTTAAATTTATTTTTAAATTTGTTATGATTCTTCTTCTTCTTCTTTTTTTTTTTTTTTTTTAGAAAGAGAGAGAGAGCACACAAGTGGGGAGGGGCAGAGGGAGAGAGAGAACACTAAGTGCGTCCACACCCAGCAGGGAGCTGGACACGGGGCTCGATCCCAGAACCCCGAGATCATGACCTGAGCCAACGTCATGGGTCAGATTCTTAACCAAATGAGCCACCCAGGTGCCTGGAAAAACCTTTTTTTAAATAAGAAAGCAGTATGTGAGAAATACTGCATCAAACCAATAATGAATGAATTTATTTACTGAAGAATTACTATCAAACTTGGTAGAGCCCTAGGACATCATAATATCAAAAAAAACATTAGTAAGTGCTAAGAGTCCGGTCTTCTACTAAGTGCTTCACATAAACAGACACATCCAGTCCTTCCAGCAGGCTATGGCAAAGACGCTCTTCACCTTTTATGGAGGAGGAAATGGAGGTGCGAGAGATTCCGTAACTTATTTGTCGAGGATGACAAAACTGGCAAGATGAGCAATGTGCTGAGCTCAGGTCTTCTGACATTAAGACCAAGCGTGCCAGCTGCAAACTCAGTTGGTTCCCACAACACTGCATTTCTGGATCTTTACTTATAGTAAGTCTACGGAGGAAAGGGTAAAAGAGGTTTTTTGATAGAAGTTGATGAAGACATATTTTAAATGTTTGCCGAATGCTGACCCTTCTTTTCTTTCTTATATCGAGAGAATGTGCACATGAATGTGCACATGTGCTATATGGAAATAAAACCATTTTATTATTATTATTATTATTTAAAGATTTTATTTATTTATTTGACAGAGAGAGATTACAAGTAGGCAGAGAGGCAGAGAGAGGAAGGGAAGCAGGCCCCTGGCTGAGCAGAGAGCCCGATATGGGACTCCATCCCAGGACCCCAAGACCATGACCTGAGCCAAAGGCAGCGGCCCAACCCACTAAGCCACCCAGGCGCCCTCATTTTATTATTTTAACCTGCATCTACTTTCTTCTTTAGATTGTGATCCCTGTGGGTGAGAACCATGTTCTTTTTTTTTTCTTTTTTTTTAAGATTTTATTTATTTATTTGACAGAGAGAGACACAGCAAGAGACAGAACATAAGCAGGGGGAGTGGGAGAGGGAGAAGCAGGCATCCTGCCGAGCAGGGAGCCTGATTCGGGGCTTAATCCTAGGACTCTGGGATCATGACCTGAGCCAAAGGCAGATGCTTAACAACTGAGCCACCCAGGTGCCCCAAGAACCATGTTGTGATTGTGAACCGGCCATATCTAGGGCCCTCAAAGAGCTCATGGTTCAACAGGGGAGAAAGAAGACACAGGCGATTATTAGTGATCTAGAGTAATATATGGGCTCAATATATGTGTCTTCCTGTCTATTGAGTAAACTTTCAGCCCAAGAGTACTAAGTAGCCTTTAAAACAAACAAACTGAGTTTTTTGGAGAGGAGGGGCGTGGGGGATGGGTGAGCCTGGTGGTGGGTATTAGGGAGGGCACATCACATGGAGCATTGGGTGTGGTGCCTAAACAATGAATGCTGGAACACTAAAATAAAATAAAATGAAAAAAATTAAAATTAGAAAGAGCATCGCTAAAAATAAATAAATAAAAATAAAAATAAAGGAATGTTTTGTCCAAGGGATTCTGCATTTTTAAAATTCTACCCAGGAACAAAAAAGTCAATGATTATAAATATCATCTCCCCCATCTCTGACTTTTAACCAGTGTCAATTGACCAGAGCCAAGCTAACCTAATTCATCTTCTCTCCCTCTTTTCCAGTAAGAATAAAAAAAAATCACGGAAAAAAGGGAAACGAACAATGGGCACATTCTACAGATAAACATGAGTTTACGATATCTGAAGGGTTTCTGAGACACTTGTTCAGTGTCCAGTGTAAGCCTATATTATAATTTAGTGTTTCATGTGGACAAATCCTCTCGAGGCAGCAATATAGTTCACTGACCCGTACGGAGAGAAATGACACAATCATAGAAACCTACACACACTCCAAGTATATTCTAATGTTTGTGTGGATCAAACCCCTCGGGCTCACACAGAAGCATCACTCACTGTGTAACAAAGATTCCAAAATCCCCTCACATCTTCAACTCCAAAAGGGAAAAGTGTTGAATACAATTCCAATTTATGATGACCAGAGAGACAGGAAATGCCAGACATTATGTTACATTATTGGAAAGAGGTTAAAAAAAGAAAAAAAAAATCTGTGACAAATGATGGAGCTCGTCGAAATGTTTTATAAAACGAAGAGCTGTCAGCATCAAACATTTTAATTCACTACTCAAGATTACCATCTGTAACCCGATTTGGAAATCGGCTCAAATTGTAACACTGTGCTCATCTTTCCAAATCAGATTAGATCATCCAAACCTCTGCATTCCAGGCAAAATGGCTCGGCTAGGGGGGAAAAAAAAGGCCACCCAATCAGGCACTTTATTTCTAAAATAATGGTGATAAAAAATGACACATGGTTAAAAAGCAAACAGAAACTTCTTTCACCGAGTAGGCTATGAGGGTCACGTGGTTCAGCGTGATTTGGTTTCTTCCAAATGAGAAGAGGCAGGAGAAGAATAGGAGAAGCGAAGTGATAAGAGATCTGAACACATCAGGGATGTCCCGCCAATGTCACTTGCGGCACGGTGCCAGAAAATTCAAGGCCATCATGAGCTTCTCCTTGATTACCGATAGACACTAACGTGCCAACAGTGAGAGAACAGCGTTCAGAGCAAGAACAGCGCTCGTTTCTGTGATGACCCTCCACTGTAGACCGTTAGCTACCCTCGCCTTCATTTTCCTAAAATATGCATGTATGGTTGGACTTTTCAACCTAATTAAATTTCCTGCTTGGCGGTAACATTCTTTCATGTGGGATCCAATCACGCATCTTGACAGGAAAGGAGATCCAACTCAGTAAATGTAGGGGGCGTGCTTCATCTGTCCCAAGCACTCCTCAAAAGGCTGGGGACGGAATCGTGAGGCGGGGAATTGCCGACTTTACGCCAGTACTTCTTCATTATAATAAAATAGAATCGGATTATGGATAATAGCACATAATAGCTGGAAACGACTTAAAAGAGAATTTGCTTCCCTCTTCCTTCCTTCCCTCCTCCCTCCCTCCCTTTTCTTGCTCGGTCTTCTCTCTAGTTCATGATCTTTCTCTCTCTCCCTCCCTCTCTTTCTGTCATAAAGAGTTTCCCCAATCATCTATATATTAAGATTTCACAAAGGACCTGGAGCATAGTAAGTGACTGGTAGACAAGAAATGTTATTTTGTGACCAAATTATTGAAGCTCGAAAGATAAATACGTCCGATACGGCAGGCACAAATCATGTGTGGCTACTTAGCACTAGAAATGTGGAAATACACGTCCGGAGTGACATGTATCCAAGTATAAAGTACCCCCAAATTTCCAAGATGGTAGAAAAATTTACATACTGAAATGACAATATTTTGGAAATAGTGAAGTAGATAGTAATTAGATCTTTTTACTTTTTTTTAAAAAAAAACCATCTTTTTACTTTTTTAACCTGGTTGCTCGAAAAACTTAAATTATCTATGTGGCAGTGTTTTATTTGTACTGGACAGCACTCCTCGAGAGAGAGAGAGAAGCTAGCAGGTGCTCGTATGGCTGATTGTGACTAATAACAGAATCAGAATCAAGGTGTCCTAACTTCCAGCCCTCAGAGTTTTTATTTTTTCAAAATTTGAAGGAGAGGAACCCTTAACAATGGAAATCGTATTGTCGTCTATGTATATAAAGGAGACCATAAGTGGCAACATTGTAAAACAGATTCTATCCGTAATCATGAACATGCGAAGGGACTACATGCTTTCACATGGTTCAAGCTCAAATGACCTATCGAAGGCCACTGGAAACAGGGAGAGGTTATAAAATGAAGGCCATAATAAGAAAATCATGAAAAAAACATGGAGAGCCCATCATTGAGCAGTAATGTAATCTGAAATAGGAAAGAGCACCTGTAATGAGTTCATCCAGTATTAGGAAAATCAGTTTTAGAATAACAGTATGCACTTGGGGCCTCTGGATGGCTCAGTCGGTTAAGCAACCAACTCTTGACTTTGGCTCAGGTCATGATCTCAGGACCGTGAGATCGAGTCTGGAGTCAGGCACTTTACTGAGTGCAGAGTCTGCTTGTCCCTCTCCCTCTGCTCCTCCCCCTGTTCTCTCTCTAAGAAAGTAAGATAGATAGATAATAGATAGATAAAATCTTAAAGAAGGAAAACAGGATGCACTTAAATAAATTAATTGCCATCTTGCCTCCAAAGAGTTTAGACATCGGTTTGACTGCACCATAGACTCCCACAAGGCATCTTGGGACTACACACACACACACACACACACATAGGTACACATACATGTTTTGAAACTAGAATCACAAGGGGGAAGAAAGCCTGCTGGAAATAAAGCAGGATTTTGTCGTCATAGCAACCTCAACTTTTTAAAAGCAACATTAAGGCAAAAAAAAAAATAAAAAATAAAAAAAAAGAAGAGCTCATCAAGAGCCACATCAAGTTGTTATAGCAACCAAAATATGGCTTTATAAAAACAAGTGTGCATTAAAATAGCCAGAGGGTTATAATAGTAAGAGACTATTATGAAAATATATTTGCAGAGACCAAAGGTTTAATTTTTACCCTGTTTTAATCAGGACTTGTGTTCTCTGCTTCATGAGAACAAAACATTTTCTCAGGCGACTCTCTTGATAAACACAGCGGCTGGGGAGAGGAGGCTGGATTATAGTTTGTCACAGATAATAATAATCAGTGGGGCTAAAATTAGTTCATTAGTGCTAATAATTTGATCCTTTCTAGGTGGTGAAGACCATTAAGCCAAAAACAGATGGGGGCGCCTGGATGGCTCAGTGCATTGAACGTCTGACTCTTGGTTTGGGCTCAGGTCATGACCTCTGGGGCCTGAGATCAGCCCCGCAATGGGCTCCATGCCCAGCAGAGGGTCTGCTTGAGATTCTCTCTCTTGCTGTGCCCTCTTGCTCACACATTCTCTCTCTCTAAAATAAATAACAAAGCAGAATAAAAAGTAGTCCAACTGCCTTGTCTGGAAAGATCCAAGGAACATGGGTCTAGAACAAGGTTTCTCAATGTTGGCACGAGTGACATTTTAGATTCGTTCACTGCTTGTTGCGGGTGCTGGTCCCACACATTGTAGGATATGTAGAATCATCCCTGGTCTCCGCCAGAGACATGAGTTGCCACCTCCCACCTCCACCTGCAGGTGTGACAACTACAAATATCTCCAGACATTGCCAGATGTTCTTTCGGGAAGAGGATGGTAGGAAGCCAGATCACCCACAACAGACAACCTTCGCTCTAGAAACATTTCATCCATTTCATTCATGCCATCCTGAAACTCGTGGAAATTGAGCAAATGTGGAAGAAATGCAGCTAGTGAGCCAATCATAATCCCCTTCAAGGGGAAACCTCCCAAACTCCCGTAAATCTCTGGACCTAGGGTTGACTTGGCTTACTATCTTAGAGCAAATATTCTTTATTTCCTTTTATTTTAGAAAAAGATTTTATTCATTTTTGAGAGAGAGAAAGAGTATAAGCATGAGCAGGGGAAGGGGTAGGCAGACAGAGAGAGAACCAGACTCCCTGCAGAGCAGGGAGCTCAATGTGGGACTCAATCCTAGGACCCCAGGATCATGATCTGAGCCAAAGGGAGACTCCTTTTTTTTTTTTTAAAGATTTATTTATTCATTTATTTGACAGACAGAGATCACAAGTAGGCAGAAAGGCAGGCAGAGAGAGAGAGGGAAGCAGGCTCCCTGCTGAGCAGAGAGCCCGATGCGGAACTCGATCCCAGGACCCTGAGATCATGACCTGAGCTGAAGGCAGTGGCTTAACCCACTGAGCCACCCAGGCACCCCAAAGGGAGACTCTTAACTGACTGAGCCACCCAGGTCCTTCCTTATTTCAATTCTCAAAAGCCCAGGCACATGCTCTGGGATGAACATTCTACCTTCTCCGACCCCAGGAGCAAGCCCACAGTTGAGCCCTGTGCTCCTCCATACACATACAAGGTAGGAAACCCTTCAACTAGCCCCATCCTCCTCCTCTTCCAGCACCCCTAATCATTTCCATAGTGCTTTCCCATTTGGTTGAATACTGTATTGGGGAAATGCGTATATCCAAAATGGCTTCCTCCCCTGGTCAACCACCAAAATGCTCCAAATTGATCTTTATTGACTTGAATGTTGCTTCAGTGCTAATAGAGCATAAAGCATCAGCCAGGCTGGGACCTTTCCATCTTTTATTGAGACCAGGTGAGTTAAAACAAAATAAGAACACATGTGGTCAACGCTTATGGAGTGACTGACCAAATAAAAACCATGGGCAAGGTGATAAAAAGGGGAGAAGCATGAAGATACAGCTACTTGCCAAAGGCAGTTTTCAGTCCAGTTATTAGATGCTGGTAGATGAAAGCTCCAAGTAGTAACCTCATTGAAAGCAGACACTGTTTTTGTAACCTTGGAGGTACCATAATACCTGACCCCAAATCAATAACAAATGACCAGGACTCTGGTTTAAGGCCTATGCAATCCCCTAAGCCCCATTTTCTTTTTAGAGTTATAGCAATTCGAGTTATCATTAGCATGAATGACACATACCTGTGAAGACTTGAGGGGCCTATCTTTTCCTAGCTCTTTCATCAACTTTATTTTACTATTGTTCTCTCATATAGCTAAATAATTTTATAAAGGAATTTTGGAGAAATCTACTTTTTGAGGATTTCCATTTCTATTTTTGTTTCACATGGGTTTTCTATAGAACTCTATTCTTTTGAGGAACAACAAAATGATTCATTGGATTCATAGAATAAATATATATATATTTCTTTGTAAAATAAATAACATATATCTACATATAAAATACATATCTGGGGTGCCAGGGTGGCTCAGTGGGTTAAAGCCTCTGCCTACGGCTCAGGTCATGATCCCAGGGTCCTGGGACAGAGCCCTGCATCAGGATCTCTGCTTGGCAGGGATCCTGCTTCTCCCCACCCCATTTCTGCCTGCCTCTCTGCCTACTTCTGATATCTGTCAAATAAATTTTTAAAAAATCTTTTAAAAAATAAAATAAATTTCATATATATACACACACACATATATGTGTATATATATATATATATATATATATATATATATATATATACACACACACATATATCTTTTCCATTCTATTTCCGAACATGATTCTTACACCTGCCTGCATTATTTTCTGGAAGGTCACACAGACTGCTGCAGACCCTTGTATCTTATTGTGTGTGTATCCATTATGGGTTTTCTTGCCCCAGGACCCTGAGAGATTGGTAAACATCTGTGGAGGAAGTGTTTTAAAAGTCAGTTGTGACCTTCTCTATCACTCATGTCCATTGGAAAAACTGACAGTCTACCACTGAGAGGCTCCATCTACTTAAAAACAGTGTTATGAAGAGCCTTGAGATACGCCAAGGGATTGGCCATCATATAGGACTCTGAAGTACTCCATTTGTTAATCAAAACAGATCATTCCCTCCCATGGCAAATACTATTCTAGTTGGCACTCACATAAAGGGGTCCTTGAGAGCTTGTGCAGTCACAGGAAGTTGTCAAGGGTGATGCTAGAACCCCGTGTGGTTGGTAAGTGTGCATGGCTGTGATGAGACTTCACACAAATACTTGCAAACGTGGTGCATGGTTTCCTAATCACGCATTAAAGAGAGATGCTTCAAAGGAGTGTGCAGGAGCACATGGCTTTGATTCCATCCTTACAAATACAATGAGGGTTTGCTTTGAACTCTAAAAGGTTATCTTGGTGTTCCAGCAAACAAGAAAGCATGTACCGGCTAGGATAATAGTGAATTTGAAAAAAATTTTAAAATCATAGTTTTTCGAGGCCAAGGTAAGTCTCATTAAAGAGGCTGATTCACCGCAAGCTTGATCTGGAATAATGCTCTCTCCCCCAACAGACAAAGTAGGTAAGCAGCCCAACCGCATAAACAGTCATTTTTTTCATACACCATATTCCCTAAGTAGAGAGGTTACTTGCTGGAGTCTGGTAATGTGGTTGGAACAGCACTGATCACTGATACTCAGCTTCACTAAATTCATTAACTCACCTTGGATGGGATTTCACAGGGTCTTTTGTAAAAGGACATTGAAGAAGAGATTTTAAAAATCTAGTTGGTGACGTTTGCTCTTATTTGATCCTTCCTTTAGCTCTTCAAATCGCCCAATGATTGTTCTACGTGGTATTTCCAGCTTGGAAAACGGAGAGAACACAGTTCAGAACAGCCAAGTGGCGGCGGGGAGGTGGGGGAGTCTATTGGACACCATCTTGAATACCTTAAAAATATCCCATGAATCCACTAAAATACAAAGATCTGGATCAAAATTATAGGTAAAGATGGAACTGGGCTGTCTGAAAGGGGGAAGATGGGAAGAAAAAGGGAGCAGGGGCCCAGCTGTTCCTTTGCTCCCCGAACCCTTCCCACATGCCCACCTGCAGAGCCAGTGGAGGGCTACGGAGTCAACACACTTTAAAATTTCCATGCCCCTGTTTTGCTTTTATTCCAGATTACTTTTCATAGAAAAACGGGCTCCTGAGACCCATCATGATGGTGGCAGATGATGAGGAATCGTTAAGAAGAGATGATATCATAGGCAAAAGTTTCCAGCTTGAAATTGTCACTTTTTTTTGGGGGGGGGGGCAATCCACTTACTCAGTTCTGTTTGGAGTAGCAGCTCCATGACAAATATTATGCTTGGTACTGGGGGTAAAAAAATTTATGATTTAGGGGCGCCTGGGTAGCTCAGTGGGTTAAGCCACTGCTTTCGGCTCAGGTCATGATCTCGGGGTCCTGGGATCAAGTCCCGCATGGGGCTCTCTGCTCAGCAGGGGGCCTGCTTCCCTTCCTCTCTCTCTGCCTGCCTCTCTGCCTGCTTGTGATCTCTCTCTGTCAAATAAATAAATAAAATCTTTAAAAAAAAGATTTATGATTTAGCAAAGAAACCAAAATCAGTCAAATAGTGAGAAGTAATGGCGTAAGTACTGTGTGTTAAGTAATGTATTATTGGGAGAGTAGAAAACCAGTGAATCTGACCTGGCCAGAGGTGTCCGGGGAGAATTTAATAGAAGGGAGAGGAGTCAGGCCTTTCAGGAAAAACACTTGCCAAAATTAATGCAGATCACCAGTGGGGTTTTATGGGATCTACGTGACCTGTTTTCACATATTCAAGAACACAGACTCACCCTGGGACACCAAATCATTTTAAAATTACAAGACTCTTAAATATATGATCAGCCAACATTTCTTTTTCTTCCAATCCAAGTTTTATAATTCCACAGCCCATGCTCTTTTGACTGAGGACAGTAAGAGGCCACGGCAGCCCCACAGTTACTCCAGCTCCATATTTAATCTACAGAACAAACGTGTCTCCTCAAAAAACACACCACACACACACACACACACACACACACACAAAACCACACCACATTTGTCCATTCAGGTGATTACGAGGTAGATGAAGTCACCTGGTGGCATCAACAGCATGACAGCCACCTGTGTAGGCCAGCGTGGCCTTCAAGTGGCCAAATGACAATTTGCAGAACTGGACTAGAGGAGCTGGCAATGTGGATGAAGCTAGGGGTACAGGTGTTTTGTTTTGTTTTAGTGAAATCTGAGGGCACGCACCCCCCCCCCCCGTGCACATCTCACACATGCATGTGCGAAGATGATCGGAAATGCAGGGGATGTGTCCTGAACACTGGAAGGAAGCACGTGCACATTGTGCTGAACTACATGTTGCTAATATGGGACAACATACTGACTATAACATGTTTTATGATGTAATATTAATGCACTGCTTTTTATGTCCTATTCAACTGTTTCCAGACTTGATAGCCACCCAAAGAACATGCTCAAGAGATAGATTTCACGTATCTTTAGGGACGAAACAGACTTAATTTTGGTGCCATTCCTCCCCCTCCACTGGTGCCATGTGATATCACCCTAAGTTTATCTAACTCAAATGAAAATAAATTGGTAGCTTCTGATGACTTTGCCGTGTTGAATTATACTTTCCAAGGTGGCTCCCCGACCACCTGTATGTAAATCGTTCAAGCTGTTGGCTAAAAATGGAGATTTTAGAGCCTTATTCCAAACCTACTCAGTCAGCAGTCAGAAAGCCATGTGGCCACACAACGCTAGCTAGCTTCATAATCAGCCCTGGTCATGTTGGCAGGAGGCAGAGGTAAATCAGCTGGCAGAATCTGGCACTAAACTTGTTGACAGAAACTAGCGTCCAGGCCCTCTGTCTGCCTGCTAAGTCTCTTGTTTGACCACTTTAAAGAACGGGGCTCCTGGCTTGGTTCCTGACTAAGGTCCAGTTTTGCGTCTGGAAGCAGAGCTTTGGGCTAACTTTCTGAAACAACGCTGGATGCCCAAATGACTGTTCTAATTCTCGGTCACTCCATCTCTTACACGTTTCCCCCTGTCCCCTCTGTCCCTTGCTACTGTGTGATCCCACATCTCAGTAAATGCTGTTCGGCTCCTAACTAGGTACGTCATGCTCAACTTTGCAGACTGATAACCCAGCCCCTGGCTGATTAAGTGCTTCCCACAGATCGGCAGCATCAACGTACCATCCGGGCATCTGTTAGAAATTCACAATCTTAATGCCCACCCAGACTCACTTTGGTCGGCTGAAAATGGCTCTCCAATATAAGTCCATGTTTTAATCCCTGGAATCTATACATAGTCCCTCGGGTGGAAGTTTTTATAGATAGGATAGAGATTTTTAGATCATACTGAATTATCTAGACGGGTTCCAAATCCAATTACCAGATCCTTAGAGAGAGAGGGAGAGGGAGATTATGCATACAGAAGAGAAGGCCATGGAAACATAGACCCCACTGGGAATGCTTGCAGCCACCAGAAGCTGGAAGACAAGGAGAGGATTTTTCCCACCGAGCGTCCAGATGGAGTACGACCCAACCAACCTGCAGATCTCAGCCCAGCGAAACTCATATTGCACTTGTCACCTCAAGAACTGTGACAGACCCGATTTCTGAGGTTTTTAAGGCCCCCAGTTGGTGGTGATTTTTTGCAGTAGCTTTAGGAAACCAATATACTACTGAGCCAGATCTGCACTGTATCAAAAGATTTCCTTATTTATTTTAGAGAGAGAGTATGAGTGGGGGGAAGGGCAGAGATTGAGAGAGAGAGAGAGAGAGAGAGAAAGAAAGAATCCCAAGCAGATGCTGCATTGAGTGGCGAGCCTGACTCAGGGCTCTACCTCAACACCCTGAGCCAAAACCAAGAGTGGGATACTTGACAGACTGAGACACCCAGGTGCCCCCAGATCTGCATTATAACAAGATCTATGGGAGACTGACACATACACTGGAATTTGAGGATCAGTGACATAACTACACCAGACCTTCCAGTCAAGCCGACATTTCTCCACCCTCCTCAATTCTGTCCCTTCACCACGGATTTCAAATTCCATTCGACCATCTGTATGCAGAGATGATTGCAGCTAACTTCACCTCCGACATGAGAAAACAAATACTCCATAACCATTATCACTGATAGGAACTGGAAATGGGGACCGGTTTTGACCTCAGTTTAGGTTATTACCGTCTTAAAGAAAATCAGCATTTCCTCTGAAGGTGATCGACCTTGTATATGAGGAAGCATTATCATGTCCTGCCTGAGCCGCCCAGGCACCCCTTGATTGTGATGACTTAATATTAAACTGGGGAAGGATCATTGCTGAGGAGCAAAGCAATTACGTTAGGACAAAAACAACTGCCACTTTGCTAAGTAGCTGTGAAAGACCCCTCTCCTAGAAAGACCCCTCCCCTAGTAGATAGATAGGAATAACTAACTGCTTGTTTGCTTTTCTGTAAACCGCTGGCTTTTAGGTATGAAATTAGGTTATCAATTGTGTGATTAATTGCTTATTAATTGCTCTTTTGCCTTTCTCTAGCCGCGTGGCTTATAGAAATAATAGAGATGCCATGATGGCATTCCTCCCTTCCCCCTTCTTGTTCCCCTTCCCCACCTCTCCTTTCGCAGGCGCGGGCCCTCATAACCAATCAGCTTATTCCCCCCTTCCCGCCGCTCTCTTCGCGCGCTCGGGTCCCTGGAGCCAATCCGCAAACTCCAAGTATGCCTTTTTCAAAAGTTCAAACTGTCCACCAATCAGTTGCGCCCCACCCAAAACTTGTTTGTACCTTCCTATAAAAGACCCTGCTTCACTCCGGTCGGGGTGCTCGGTTAGCTGGAGCTGCCGACCACCCGCCGGTACCTGCGTGACAATAAACCTCTTGCTGTTTGCATCCAGTGGCAGTGTTGGATTCTTGGGTAAGGGGATCCGCGGGTCTTTCGGCTGTACCCAAACTGGTGGTCCCGACCACCTGAAATTTATTTTGCCACACTTGCGAGGATCCTGTGAAAAATGCATGTTTCCTTCATGGAGCATGATACACAAACAGGTCAGGTTATTTGAGCTGAATGTCAGTCAAGGTTAATTACCAAAAAAAAAGGGGGGGGGGTCCTCTTTTCAAGAAAAACAATGGCAGTAAGTCCTAAAATCCACGTGCACTGATTTGCCAGGTGCAATACAACCTGGGCTGGAAAGGAGAGGAAGCAGTCTGGATCCGCTGCAAATGTACCTACGCTCCCTACTGTTCTTGGACCGTCCTGGAGGCAGAACCCTCTCCGAGAACTGCAGTCGATCATCCTGGCAGGCAGGAGAGGGGCCTCTACCTGGCTTTGTGAATAGGCAGGTACTGATTGTGGGAGCAGGTCTGAGGGATGGTGGAGAAGCACTTAGTACATGTTCCCAAAGACTCTACCTTCTAGCCTAGGAACTGAAATTAAACCCCGAGGAATGGGGAGAGAACTGGTCAACACCCCCTGCGCACTGTAGCAGGCGCAAGCATGTGTTTGACTCACCGTAGCTCCTCACCAAACTGTTCAGAAGCAACGGTCTGAAGGCTTTACTCCGGCTTCCCCTCCTCATTTACTCTTTACAGCAATTCTCGGTAGAGAAAAGGCAATGAGAAAACCTTCTTTTATCTCATCTCTCACTTCAGTCAAATAAGAAAACGTCTCTGTTCAGGTTTCCTGATTTGAGTCCTTTTCCAAGAGTTTCTCCAGTTTCCGGGAACAGAAATAAGGGTGTCGGCAGACTAGCCTCCCACTGGAACTGTCCAGCAGCTTGTGCCACACTAATGAAAATTAGCAAGGCAGATTGGAAGCTACACTGGCATGCATTTTTGTCCCCAACAGGAGGAGTAGAGGGGGTTGAGCTGCTGTTCTTCAATTTGCTTATGATCTTCAAAGGGGCCGTTAGGTGTGAAATGAAAGCATGTACCTGACCCAATGCAATGGAATCTAATACAACTTTCCTGGGCATATTTAATTACTAGGCTCCCTAGTTACAAAAACCGACATGTTTCTCCTAAGTGGACATTTCTGGATCTGCTTTTTTTTCCCCCTTTCTAACTGAAAATCAGGCTACTGGCATGACTGTGTATTGAAATACTCAAAGGGGAAGAAAAGTTGATGTCAGATGAATTTTTACTGAAAGAGGCTTTATAGCCACCCCTCACAGCCTGCCTCTGGTTTGGACATTACAAAGCTGTACAGACTTCGTTATCAGGTGCAACCTTATCTCCTCAACCAGTCTGAACCCTTTCTGCAAGCCTGGTGAAGACTCACTCTATTTCATTTCCTTTACTTCTAACAAAGCACTAAAACCAGTACTGCCTTATGGATATTTACTGAGTAGAAGCTTATGTATGAGAAGAGCCTCAAAAATCAAATGTTTAATCTTGCAAATGTGCTAGTTAACGTACAGAGGTTTTCTTCTGTCCAGTGACAGAACTGATCTTGAATATCTTAATAGATTCTAATAGGTGAGGTGCTTTGATCAGTGGTGTAATAGACATATTCCATGAATGAACCAAAACCTATTAGTCATCAGTAAGTTTTCCATCTGACACAGGACTGGGAATATCCTCTCTTTCCTTGAAACTTAAATACTCTCAGGGCACCTGGGTGGTTCAGTGGGTTAAAGCCTCTGTCTTCTGCTCAGGTCATGGTCTCAGGGATCAAACCCTGCATCAGGCTCTGCTCCCCCCCCCCCACCCTCGCCTGCTTTTCTGCCTGCTGCGATCTCTGTCAAATAAATAAATGCAATCTTTAAAAAAAAAAAAAAGAAATACTTTCCATAGTACTTAAAATTACTTTCCCTTGCTAACTCCTCGGTATTCACCAAACCAGTTCATGTAATGATTGCCACTGCCCCTTCTGTGCACTCGGGTGACACCCATGCACGCTCATCGTTGTCAACCCATTTGTCATTGTCGATTAAAAAAATTAAAAAATCAATATCCAGTACACACCCAGTTATTTCAGGGCTGGCAAATTACATGGGTCCACATCTCTGATCCCTACCCTTCCTCTGACCCAGAGGAAGTCTGAATAAAGTTCTTAAAAAGTGAACCAAAGCACCTCATTTCCTCTTGCCCTCTCTACCTCATACTGGGGAGCTCATATGACCTGCTGTCCTCATGTCTACACATGTGGTTACTGAAGGGGAACTGAATGCCTAGAGCTCCCCAGCTGCAAAATCAGCCTTAAAATTAATACATGTGGCCACTGACTATAAACCTTTGTGCCTGGTGACACGGCTTTAGACTTCAGCTTCACGCCCAGAGGGCTGACAGACACAATGGCTGAACAGTATTAGAGAGAGAAGAATCGATTTTACTAATGCATGAAACAAGGGCAGCATTTTTATGCTAAGCAATTAGGTTTTGGCAAGGAAATCTCTTGTGTTGAAAGAGGAACCTTTTTTCTCGGTGACAGAGCAATTTTCTTCACTGGAGTTGAATGTTCTCTTCATAATCGAAATGTTTGGGGAATGTATGAAAGTAAAAAGAACAATAATGTCCTCTTCAGATGCCTTGTGACATCACAACAGATGGCATGCAGAGTGGGAAGGAAATTAGCCAGAGGGTCCTAAGGCTCTGGTTCTGGGTCCACATTTGGCAAGTATCCTCTGAGCAGAAAGGGGGATGGGCGACAGGCTCTCCAGCCTGGATTTCGTCATTTCTGAAATGAGAACACCCAGAAGGAAAGCTCATGGCTGATGGAGGTTTTTCGGTTCTCCTACTGACATCTGGGTTGCCAAGTTTGACCTCCCGCGTGTGTTTGGGACAGATGCTGAAAATAAAATAATTTCTCAAAATCAGTCATGGCTACGTTGATCTGGTCACCAAGGAACAGAAGGAAAAATAAAAACTACCAACACACAGAGCTCTTCATGGCTTTGAGAAGATATCTGACCTGCTCTCCCCCATCGGAAGCAGGGGGGCACCCACATGGGGCCTCTGGAATCATCACCTTGTCCCATTTCTAAGTAATTCCAAGGACAACTCACAAGGCTACGACATTCCGACTCCTAGAAAATATCTTTCTTGAATTCAAAGGCCATAACTCCAAGGTCTACAATTTTCTCTTCTAGGGGTGAATGATAACATTTTTTCCCTTTTACGATTTAACCATCATTTTGATTTCTCGACTCCCTTACAAGTTTTGCACTTAAATGCACAATAGTATTTCTAAAGGGAAAAAGAAAGGCAGGGTGCCCAGCCTCATCAAAGCCCATTTTCTACTACAAATCACACAGAATAAAGTGTCATATTATTCTTTTTGTTACGTATTGCCACACAATGTATTTTCCCCCTAGGTAACTCAAACCTTTTGCTATGAGAGCTGACTCCTAGGAGACGTTTGGAGTTTATTTTATTCTATCTTGTTTGTCCTTCTTGTCTTCCTCACCAGCAGCAGTTAGAAAAGGGATAAATATATAGCAGATGATTAACACATTCTTGACAGTTGACTGACATGCTGAAGGGCAGCCCACTTCATGAATATACAGTCAGCAACTCACCAAAAGATTATCACCCCTTTCTAGCCAAATGGCAGGGGAGGGTTCTAAGACAAAAGAGCATTTCCTTTAGATGTGCTCAGATTAAGTTCATATACCACCAACTCTTTATAGAAAGAGTTCTATAAAACTATAATTTAGAATTTATTCAAAAGTTTTGTATATCTAAAATATCCAGAGCATCACTGGGAACACAGGGAAATAACTATGTTCTCGAACTACTATCAAAAGATGATTGTTGGGGCGCCTGGGTGGCTCAGTGGGTTAAGCCTCTGCCTTCAACTCAGATCACGATCTCAGGGTCCTGGGATCGAGCCTCGCAACAGGCTCTCTGTTCAGTGGGGAGGCTGCCTCCCCCGCCCCTGCCTGCCTCTCTGCCTACTTGTGATCTCTGTCAAATAAATTTTTAAAAAATTTTTTTTAAAAAGATGATTGTTACACTTAATGTTAATAGATTTCTCCATCTTCTGATTGGAAGTTCAATTCATATGTCTGTTAAGTTTGGTTGCAGGTTGGGTGAGAGAAAAAGGGGCAGATTTTCTGATTACCTTCTTACTTCCCAACCACGATAGAGCTGATCACTTGAATTTCAACCCTTAGTTACTTTTCTAATCATAGATTGGCTTATTTCAACCAAAGAGTGTTACATATGCTCTTTACAGAGTCTGATTACAAGAATGTGTGGTTTCCCCCTCAAAGAAAAAATCACACAGAAATCCTATAAGCTGTACCCCTTGTTAAAAATAGTAAAATCCATCTATATGAGAATACTTCGGATATAAATACCTTGAGAAAAACCAGAGAGTACAGGTGTCGATTAGCTTGCTGGTCAGAGTCTTCTAGCACAGGATTGTACAGACCATACCCTGGTCCCTCGCTCAGAATTCAAATCATTATGTCCAGGGTCAGAACTCGGGAAATAATATTTCAAACGGCAGGTGATCCGTAAACTTCCAAATCTCTGCTCTACAATAAAAGTTTCAAGAGCTTTGACCCAGAGGGACAGAGAGAATGAGTAGAATAAGGCCAAATGAGGGGGAAACAGTGCTTTCCAAGATGCACCCAAACTAAAGCATGGTGCTAAGGAAAATCTACCCTGCATACTTCAGGCAGTGGCTAGCACCCACTTGAAATCAAAAGATGAATGAATGAACATGTTCTAGTCTCCACTGAATTCGTCAAGAAGCAGTCCCTCCATGATATGGCCAATGAACCTTGCATTTAATGCCATCACCATCTCTGACTCATTCTGCCTTGAACTTCCTAGCGATGGTTACCTTGGAAAATCACAACAGGACAAGAATCATATATAAGAAAATAATTACGGCCAATGTTCTGGGTCTGTGTGAATCCATATAGAGTGTGTCCGGCTAGGATGACACATGAAGAGCATTAACAGTTTATGGGGACGCTCTTAGGGGATGTCCGTGTTCTCTCAAGCCATCCTCAAAAATCTTTCTGTGAAGGAGAATGTATTATCATCCCACTTTCAACTGGGAATGAGGCTCAGAGATGTTGTACAATTTGTCTGGATCAAAGCCAAAGCTTTCTGGAGCCAGGATCAGTGGACCCAACTCATTCAAGGCCACTTCTCATACCAAGCTGTCAGTTCATTAGTATTTAAATAAAAAGCAAGCTATGTTTGCATAAATCTGTGACAGTAATTTCATTTCTCCAAATGCCTGCTATTTCATACTACAGCAGTACTTTACAAATTTTGTGCATAATTTTTGAATATTAATGTATTTGGGATTTGATGGCAGGGAAGGGTCTCCAAAGCTTCGCTCCTTTATCTTTCCATATAAGTCAAGGATTACTATAAAAATATGGACTCTCTACGGGCTCATTATAATCTATGTGTGGCTTTGGGCAAAGAGCTAAATTCCTGATGCACAGTGAGGATTCAGTGTTTGAAACGGGTCATTTGCTTTTCGCAAACTACATAAATACACCTTCAGGAAGATTCAAAGTGCCGCTATTCCTTACAGCTTTCCTTCAGGAACATTCCCTTGCTGCAGTTCCATTCTTCATTTTTTCCTTCTGGAAATGAAGCGCCTGGTTTTTATGTCTGTTAGAAGTAGAGTTAAATTATAGAAATTTTCCAGCTAGGAGAAAAGCAGCTCCTACATTACTCTGATGACAAAAAGGAGAACTCTGCAAGCCAAGAGTTATGAAATGAGCATTGAAGGACAAAGCAAGAACCTTTTCCGTGATTTGGGGACAGAGTTTGTGAATTTATCAAAGAGCTAACTCTCATATCCATATTTATAAAACATACCACACCTCAATGATTATATTTCTCTTAAGAAATGCTTAGCCTATCTTGAGATGTGAATAATGATGTAAGCTGTGGACAAGGAATATAGGTTTTTCCTTTTCCTCATGTCTGAAACAGATGCTAGAAATTTAAATATATTCACTGAATTCCCCAAAGCTTAAGAATATATATCATCCACTATCTCTACTTTGTTACTAATAATTAAATTGGTTAAAGAATATGAACATTATGTGGGGGAAACAGCACAAATATTATCTGAGTAAGAAAATTACTTTTTTGGTACACCTGTGCTCAGAGATTTTTTTTAAGATTTACTTTATTTTTTTTTTAAAGATTTTATGTATTTATTTATTTTGACAGAGAGAGAGCACAAGTAGGCAGAGAGGCAGGAAGAGAGAGAGGAGGAAGCAGGTTCCCTGCTGAGTGGAGAGCCTGATGCAGGACTTGATCCCAGAACTCTGAACCCAGGCACCCTATTTATTTACTTTAGAAAAAGAGACCATATGTGCTCAAGTGGGAGGAGGGGCAAAGGGAGAGAATCTTGAGCAGACTCCCCACTGGGGACAGAGTCCCGGCTGGGGGAGGGGATTCATTCTGAGACGCATGAGAGCATGACCTTAGCCAAAATTAAGACTCGGACACAACAGACTGAGCCACCCAGGTGCTCCATGTCCTCAGAGATTCTTAAACAGAGTTATTTTTAACAATTTATAACTCTGAACTAAGCAGGGAGAGAACCACTTCTCTTGAGAGGCTCTAGCACAACTCAAGAAAGCTAGTACTTAAACGAAGGGAGAAGAAAAAGGAAACCGTGCCATTGCTGTTGCCAACACACATCCCCTCCCCCACTTATACCCCCTCATCCCACCATCTCAGACCACCTTACAAAGAAACAGAGAACCAGTTTTCAATTCAACAATTCATGGCTTATTTGGATCCAAAGGCTGGGAACCAATCTCCAGGACACTTTTGCTTTCTTTGCCCTGCCTTCACATGGCAAGGAGCCATTTTGTCATGCCGCCTGGACTGATTCTCACGTCTATCTTGACCCTTTTTGGCTGCAGTCAAAAGAGCCCAAGACAAACTTTCCTGACTCCCTTGAGATGGCCATTATATTTCCATGTGGGATTTGGGGTACAGACCATTCCTCCAGCAATCAGTAGGACTATCGTGGCTGTCGTCATGAGGGAAAGCACTTTTTGTGGTCTCCATTGATGCTACAGCTAAAGCCCATCCCTCTGTAGACGTACTGCGCGTGTTGATCTTACTCCTTTTTCTGGTACACATACAATAATGAGGGAGACATGCCATCATGGAACATGTCCATTTTTGGCCTCAAGATACCAACACATCTCAGGAATAACTCCAATGTCCACTTTTTCCTTTCATTCTCATTCTAGTATCTTACTATGATGGGTCCTCATTACCTTTTGCCCAAATAGCTACCGCAGTAATTAGTTTCCTAATTTGTTTCTTCCAATCTGAACCCAAAAGCTATCATTTTATATGAACTTTCCAAAACTACAGCTCTGGAATGTCTTCAGTGGTTCCCCATAGGCTAAAAAGATAAAGAGTTCACTGCCATGGCCTCCAAGGGATCCACAATTCAAACACCACCCATCCTTTCTACCTGTTTCCTATGTCCCTATTCTGGGTCAGCTGGATACTCACTGTGAGCCCACTGACTTCTCCTTTCCCACTGTGCAGTTTTGCTTATGCTATTCCCTCTGGCTAGCCTGGTTTTCTAACCAAGTTCTTTCTTTCTCCTTAAATCCTTAATAAAATTAGATGTCTTCCCTCCTCTGTCTTAAAGCCATGAAACACTTTATCTGTCTTTTAGGAGTCTTTCCTCATTGTATCTTGAATTAATGTTAAATGGATGCTTGTCTTACCCAGGAATTCGGATGGACAGAAGCAGCTCTATCTTTTCCATCTCTGCATTTCCTGATGGATGACAGGTAGACAGTCACTGTGCTGGGTGAATCGAGATGACCTGGCCATAGTTATTATCTCACCTGCTTTATTTTCCATGCCATAGGCTTTAACTCCAAGGTTACAGGCAATAAGAATCAGTATCAAGGTATAAGAATGGATGTGCCTCTCCATCTACAAAATTTCTGTCCAGTAGAAATACAACATGAGTCATATGTGTCATCTCAAATTTTCCAGCAATCACATTAAAAAAAAATTAAATAGATGAATTTTTTTAAAGATTTATTTATTTTAGTGAAAGAGAGAGAGAGAGTGAGAACCCCTGAAGGAGTTGGCGAGGGGAAGAGGAAGAGAATCTTCAAGCAGGCTCCCTGCTGAACATGGACCCTCATGCAGGGATCTCAGGACCCATGAAATCATGACCTGAGCTGAAACCAAGAGTCGGATGCTTAACTGACTGAGCCACCCTGGCATCCTTGAAGTTTTAATATATATTTTCTTTAAACCAAGGTGTCCAAAATATTATTTAAACATGTAATCAATATAAAATATTCATGAGATGCTTTATACGTGTGAGTGCATGTGTGTGTGTTATGTTCTAAGCCTTTGAAATCTGGTATTTGACGCTTACAGTACATCTCCCTGGGACTAGCCAATCCTACAGGTGGTTAACATATTGGACGGTGCAAAGTTAAAGCATGGATGATGGAGGCATTGATAAATCCATTTCTCATTTAAAAATATATTGTTTTCTCTTTTATTTTTCCTCTCCATACTTCTCTCTCTATTTCTCTCTCCATCTCTCTATATATAGATAGATAGAGCTGAATCTTCCTAGATATTCCCTGGCATATGTAAGTAAATGACTACAGAGGAATTTCTAGAAAGTGGGCAAGTACATATATGAGGCAGGCATTATGAAGTTCCCTTATATAAACTTCAGTCATTTGTAGGCAATATTAAAACTATATTTTTTTAGTTTTGAATAAATGAAGCAAAGCAAAAAAAAAATTGGTACTCCTTGAGAAAATGTAACATGCAAATTAGATCCACATGGGAAACAGATTGTTAGAGTATTGTATAACTTCACCAAAATGTCTTCACAACATGAATTAGCTATTAAATATTATTCTGCTATAAGTAGTACAGAAGAGCATAATCCTGTTTTAATACTCTCAGCTTTATTTTCTTAAACAAACTGCTCTTTAAAGAAAGAATTTCAGCGGTGTCTGGATGGCTCAGTCCTTAAACATCTGCCCTGGGATGCCTGAAAGGCTCAGTAGGTTAAGCATCTGCCTTTGGCTCAGATCATGGTCTCAGGGTCCTGGGATGGAGCTTCAGGCTCTCTGGTCAGTGGGGAGCCTGCTTCCCCCTCTCTCTCTGCCTGCCTCTCTGTCTCTGCCTAATTGTGATCTCTATGTATCAAATAAATAAATAAAATCTTTGGAAAAAAAAAAAAGTCTGCCTTTGGCTCAGGTCATGATCCCAGGGTTCTGAGATCAATCCCTGCATCGGGCTCCCTGCTCATAGGAAGCCTGCTTCTCCCTCCCCGGTCCCCGATTGTTTACCTACTCTCATGCTTGTTCTCTCTATCTCTCTGTGAAATAAATAAATAAAATCTTAAAAAATAAGAAAGAATTTCAATGTCATCAAAGAAGAGAATGATCATGGAAAAAAAATTCATCTCTTGAATTTTACTGTTGACACTTTGTTTTATAATTGATAACATTTATCTGTATCCCACCTCAGTGTGAGAACTTCTTGAAGACACAGACCATAAGTTTTATCAAATGTAGATGTTATTAGTAATTTTATAGTGTACCTGGCTAAAAAGACCCATTCCATCATGGCTTATTCTTAGGCTCATTGGGGTAAATCATGCAGTAAGAAAAACAAATTAATAGACACTATTCAAATCTCCCCCAAAACACCTGCAGTCACCCCTCTTTGTATCATCTTGTTACAGATTTTTTTTCAACCCAGTAGGGTTATATGATACTGTGCAGAAAGACAATAGCTTTAGAGAGAGGAGCTGAAAATTCTGTCTCTACCATTTCTGTGCTGAGCTTATCTGGTGCAAGTACCTTCCCTTCCCTGAGCCTGTTTCTTCAATATGAAATCTATTTTAGAACATAGCACTTAAGATTAAATAATGAGGGCACCTGGGTGGCTCAGTGGGTTAAGCCTCTGCCTTTGGCTAAGGTCATGGTCTCAGGGTGCTGGGATCCAGCCCCGCATCAAGCTCTCTGTTCATCGGGGAGGCTGCTCCCCCTCTCCTCTCTCTGCCTGCCTCTCTGCCTACTTGTGATCTCTGTCTGTCAAATAAATAAATAAAATCTTTTTTAAAAAAAAAGATTAAATGGGGCTCCTGGGTGACTCAGTGGGTTAAAGTTGCTGCTTTAGGCTTAGGTCATGATCCCAGAGTCCTGGGATGGAGCCCCCGCATTGGGCTCTGCTCAGCAGGGAGCCTGCTTCCCCGTCTCTCTCTCTGCCTGCTTCTCTGCCTACTTGTGATCTCTGTCTGTCAAATAAATAAATAAAATCTTAAAAAAAAAGAAAAAAGATTAAATGAGGACACACATGGTCATATCTAGTTAAATTCAGCAATCACTCATCAGCAATTTGGTCTCCCGTTCCTCAGTCTACTCCTTCCCATTCCCCACTAGACACTCCATAAACTTAACTGTTGAATGTTGCCACTCTTGGAATTATTTATGGTTTAACAGGAGTTCCTGAAAACCAAAGGACCATTCAGATTTGGAAACAAAATAACCAAGAGTAGACTTCCTGGCAGGCTGATAAACATGGACACTTCTGATTCAGTGGAGCTCTGACAACGGGGCTCTGTGAAACTTTGCTGTCATCTACCCCGGGACTTTCATCTCCCTCATTATTCATGCTACAGATGGTGAAAGCTTAATTAAATATTGCATTCATTTTAATTTTTTTAAGTTTGTATGTAAATTCCAGTTAGTTAACATACAGTGTAATGTTAGTTTCAGGGGTACAATATAATGATTGATCACTTCCATACATCACCCCATGCTCATCACAAATGCCCTCCTTCATCCCCATCACCTGTTTCCTCCACCCCCACACCCACCTCCCCTCTGGTCACCATCAGTGTGTTCTCTAGAGCTAAGAGTCTGTTTCTGGGTTTGCCTTTCTCTCTCTCTCCCCCCCACACTTACTTGTTTTGTTTCTTAAATTCCACATACGAGGGAAATCATACGGTATCTGTTTTTCCTGGACTTATTTTGCTTAGCATAATACTCTCTAGCTCCATCATATCCTTACAACTGGTGAGGTTTTTTTTTTTTTTATGGCTGAGTAATATTCCATTGTGTATATCTATTACTTTCTCAATTCATCAGTCTAAGGCCATGGGGGCTGTTTCCATAATTGGGCTATTGTAAATAATCCTGTTATGGCCATCAGGGTGCATGTATTCCTTTGAATTAGTATTTTTGTATTCTTTGGGTAAATAACTAGTAATGCTGGATCATAGGGTAGTTTTACTTTTAACTTTTTAGGAACCTCCACGCTGTTTTCCAGAGTGGATGCACCAGTTTGTATTTCCACCAACACTGCAGAAGGGTTCCCCTTTCTCCACATCCTCGCGACACCTGTTGTTTCTTGTGTTGTTGATTTTAGCCATTCTGACTGGTGTGAGGTGGAATCTCACTGGTTTTGATTTGCATTTCCCTGATGATGAGTGATGTTGAGCATCTTTTCATGTGTCTGTTGGCCATCTGGATGTCTTCTTTGGTAAAATGTCTATTCCTGTCTTCTGCCCATTTTTTAAATTGGATTATTCATGGTTTGGGTGTTGAGTTTTATAAGTTCTTTTTATGTTTTGAATTCTGGCCCTTAATCAGATATGTCATTTGCAAATATCTTTTCCCATTCCATAGTTACCTTTTAGTTTTGTTGATGATTTCCTTTCCTGTGCCCAAGCTTTTCATCTTGATGAAGTCCCAATCATTTATTATTGCTTGTTTCCCTTGCCTCTGAAGACATTTCTAAAAAGAAGTTGCTATGCCTATACTGCATTCGTTTTAGATGGTCTTACAAGTTACTCTTTTCTTCCCAACTAGATTTTAAAGTTTTTGAACATAGCAACCTAGTATTCTTCCCCTGGAGTCCCTATAGGGCCCTGGGCACAAAGTGGCTCACAAGGTAGGCTTTTAAAAACCACTTTAGTTAATTGACTGACATCAACAAAAGAATTCCATTCAAACAAAGGCTATTGTATTGCATTTGGCAAACAAGGTCCACACCATTACAATGAGTAACTCTGAGATGTAATAGAGTTATTAAAGCAATAATGGAAACAAATTAATTAATGGAACCTAATTAATTCTCTAAAAATACCTGGGAAGTGGTACTTTTGAGTGGAGGAAAAAAAGGAAATGAAAGTAATTTGATTACAAATGTCTGCTTAAGTGCCAGAGTTAGGGATAGAGTGTGCTCCGTGGAATTCCCGTTTCTATTCTAACTATAATTTATATCCCATAAAGAGATTTGCAAAGCCTAACTAAACAGGATGCTCATTTTAAACAAAAGAGAAAAAGCCTCTCACTTTTATTAAATAAATAATTGATTATTGTGAATTAATCCTACCAAACATGAAAGCTTCAGTGCAAAATTTAGTTGGCCGGTGCTCCCTTAGAGTATATATGCAAAACTTAAAGGCACCTAAGGAATAATTCATCCTGCTTATATTAAAATGATTTTCTTGGAAAAAAAAAAAAAGATTTTCTGCGTCAGTTAGCACTGATCCAGTCATTGTTTCAAAATTAACTTAACATTTGCTCATGAAATTTTAAACCACTGACGACCAGGGTAAATGGCATACTCTGTGCTGTACATGCCACTCAGGGAAAACACAATTTTGTCATCCCCCACCCTGATTTCTCTGCACCTCTCTGTGCTCCTACTTGTAAGGTTGTCCAATAAGCCTGTATCTCCTGGTTTGTGCCAGAAGGTTGTCTATGATGCTATCAGTTTTTTCTGATCGACTTTGTATCCTTCCTAACAAGTAGTACACTTACCTGGAAACATACACACACAAGTATTCATGGAAAATTATTAGCACCTATGATTTCCACACTTATATACAGAGCACCCAGTGGTGCTGAGCACTGTTCTTGGTGTTGCATATACAACACAAACAAGACTAACTCAACACTTGCCTTCATGATCCTTTCTTTCTTATTTGTACTGGACAGATGATACTGATGGAAGTTAACAATAACTTAACAGTAATCAAATCAGGAAACTGACTTTAGTTATTAAGGGGTGCTGTAAGGAAAGTGAGACAGGTGGGTAGGGGGATTCATTAGAGAATGGCAGAACGTTGTGTGTTGGGTAGAGTGTATTTACACAGGCTGGTTAGGGAAGACCTCTTTGAAGCCAAAATAACGAGACTCCAAAATGAATGCTGAGAAGCGAACCATGAGCAGATCCAAAGAAAGACCATTGCAAGTGGTGGAAATATTCCTGGCAAGGCCCCTGAAGCAAGGAACTAAAACAAGAATAAAGAGTAAGTGGTGGGGGGGGTGGCATAAGGGACTGGTAGGTGGCCAGGAGGAGCAGAGACATTGAACCTCATAAATCACTGAAGGGATTTGAGCCCAAATGCAGTAACTAGCAGGGACTGAAGCAGGGACTAAGACTGTAGTACCTGAATAAGGTTGCTTAAAAAGATTTCTCCACCTACTATGTGAAGACAGAACTGAGGAGACACCAGCCAGGGGTCTAGGTACAGAAGAGGGTGATTTGGGTTTGCACAGAACGCCCAAGAAGTGGAGGACAGGAGATGCACTGAGGATGTGTTTTGGTGGACCAGGTTTCATGAGCCGAGGGAACAGAGAGAAACCAAGGGTGATTCTGTGGTTTTGCTCCGAACTGCAGGCGGACCAATGCTTCTGTTTACTGATGGGGACAAATGAAGAAAGAAACGTAAACATCAGTATTGAAGATTGCAGTGATAAATGTCTCTTCAAAGAGATACTAGTGTTTCACAGGAAAAAAGTGAGACTCAGAAAAGTTAAGAAATTTCCCTGAATTTCTACATTTGAGTTGGAATTTGAGTAAATTGTCTCATTTTAAAGCCCATGCCTTTAAATTCCATTCTTCTGACCCCCTATGTACTCATTTTTGAAAGAATGAAAACCTGAATGGACAAATGTTCAAATTATAAAATGGATCATTGCTAGGGCACCTGGGTGGCTCAGTCATTAAACATCTGCCTTTGGCTCAGGTCATGATCCCAGGTTTCTGGAATGGAGCCCCACATCGGGCTCTCTGCTCAGCAAGAAGCCTGCTTCTCCCTCTGCTTGTCTTCCCTCTCTTGCCATGTCTCTCTCTGTCAAACAAATAAATAAATTAAAAAAGAAAAGAAAAGAACAGAAAAGAAAAAAAAAACTAGGAGAGACACTATCCTGTGTGTCAAGCAGGTGATGGTTTAATCATCTCACTCTACTTGGTGTATTTTTTAAAATGTAATTTTAAAAAGTGAAAGGCATAAATCCTATTTACAATGAGTTAATTTAGAAAGAGTATAGTTCTAAAATATAAAAAAAGAATGTGATTTCCTATATTTAATGGAAAATACTGGGTTTCCAAAATTAATCTTTTTCTTTCTTATGAAAGAAAAAAAAAATGCTGTTTAAAGATAATCAAGTAATGTGGGTAAGTGTCAGACAAAAGCTCAGTTCTGTTCCATAAAAATGACATATGCAAGGCAAGAAAAAGAAAAGCAAAAATAAACTATTAGGACTACATCAAAATACAAAACTTTTGCACAGCAAAGAAAACCATCAACAAAGTAAAAAGGCAACCTGCTGAATGGGAGGAGATATTTGCAAATGATACCTCTGATGAGGGGTTAATATCCAAACTATATGAAGTGCTCAATACCACTCAATGTCAAAAAGCAAACAATCCAATCAAAAATATGGGCAGAGGATGTAAAGAGACCTCTTTCCAGAGAAAACATCCAGATGGCCAACAGACATATGGAAAGATGCTCAACATCACTCACCATCAGGGAAATACAAACCAAAACCACAAAAAGCTACCATCTCATACCTATCAGGGTGGCTAGTATCAAAATGATAAGAAACAACAGGTGTTGGCAAACAGTGGAAAAAAAGGAACCCTTGCGCATTGCTGGAATGCAAACTGGTGCAGCCAATGTGGAAAGAGTATGGAGGTCCCCAAACCATTAAAAATAAAACTACCTTGGGTGGTTCGGTGGGTTAAGCCTTTGCCTTCAGCTCAGGTCATGATCCCAGGATCCTGGGATCGAACCCCACATCGGGCTCTCTGCTCAGTAGGGAGCCTGCTTCCCCTCTTTCTCTGCCTGCCTCTCTGCCTACTTGTGATCGCTCTCTCTGTATCAAATAAATAAATAAAATCTTAAGAAAAAATAGAACTACCTTATGATTCAGCAATTTTACTACTGAGTATTTACCCAAAGAAAACAAAGATCTATGCACTGCTATGTTTACTGCAGCATTATTTACAACAGCCAGGAGATGGAAGCAGCCCAAAGGTCCAGTGATAGAAAAACAGAAAAGGAAAATGTGATATGTATGTAGGTCTATATACACTCATGCACACACACACACACACACACACACACACACACAGGACTATTACCCAGCCCCACCCCCCCCAAATGATGCCATCACACCATTTGTGACAACATGGATGGACCTAGAGGGTATAATGTTAAGTGAAGTAAGTCAGACTAAAAAGACAACTATCACATGATTTATTTTATTTATGGAATCTTACAAAAATCAATAAACAAACCAAATGCAGAATAAGACCTATAAACAGAGAACAAACTGACAGTCGCCAGAGGAGAGAAGAGGACGGGCAAAATGGTTAATGGGGTATCTTTGATAATTGAAAAGGACTATCCTGATCTCCAGAAAGAATTATAAGTGTGAAACAAACCTAAAACAGTAGTTTCCTAAGCCAATAATCGCATTTGAAAATGCAGGCTATTAATTTAGCCAGTTAAAGGTAAGATTGCTGAGTGAAAAGGCAATTTTTTGTTTTTAAGAATTGACACTTACCAAGAATCTAGGTGAATTATGTTTGGACTTCTCTATTAGAGCCTATCATAAAATTTAAAGAAACATGGAGAGAAGAGACTAGGGACAAAGGGCACTGTGTCACTCTTTCAACAACTCTCTAGAGGAGGGATATATCAGACTATATAACTCAGAAGCCTCTAGATGGTTTTATATCTTAAAGATGAACATGATAGAAGAATCCCAAGCAGCACCGAATCTGCCCATCTTAGTGTGGCCTGACAATCACTCAAAAAATTTTGAAGGGATTTAGCATCTCCATTAATAAACCAAAAGTAGAAAAATCCAGATGTCAACTGAATATATTGAAAGATAATCCAGGAAGCATAGAACACACACAGGGTATGGGGACAGAGCGGGTGACCAAAGATAAAGTGCAGACGAGGCAACTGGAAATGAGCGATGGAACCTGAAGAAATGTTGCTAATCAAAACTAAGAGAAATAGATCCACTGACACCAGGTTTTGAATATTTTTTATAGGAGGGTGCAATTTTCCAAATAACTTATTTCATAAAGCCCGAGGGATTGTCAACAGCCACCTGTAAGAGGTAAGAGTGATAGAAATGGGAAAACTCTCAAGTTCTTATCTCTATCCCATCAAGATGAAATGTCTGGGAGAGCCTGGATGGCTGAGCCAGTTAAGCCTCAGCCTTCGGCTCAGTCATGATTCTGGGGTCCTGGGATTGAGCCCGTTGCTGGGCTTCCTGCTCAGCAGGGAGTCTGCCTCTCCCTCTCCCTCTGACCCACCCCCTGCTTGTGCATGCTCCCTCTCTCTCTCTCTCTTTCCCTCAAATAAAGAAATAAAATCTTAAAAAAAAAATGAAATGTCAATAATGTGCCCGTTTTCCCTTGGTTAGTCAGCATTACAATGGGAATATCTCGCTTAAGGCTTCCATCAACACACAAAAATAAATGTATATAACTGTAGGAAGACCAAACAAAATAAGTGCTGTTTCAGAGTGATGAAAAAAAAAAAGAATGATTTCGAAGTTCATATGTCTTCCCATTTACCTTTTCATGAGAAACACTAGAGAGCATCTGAAACTTTAAGCTATTGTCTTAAACTTGCTGGTAGCAAACTTTATAGGATTCAAGCATGGTATTTCTATTTTCTAAAAAGACGTCAGATTTTCAAGCAAGCAATATTAAATGAAATAGAAAGGTGTCATCAAATTTGCTAATAACATGGGATTCCAAACATTCAGGCGTGAAAATAATATCCATTCTGATTACAAACCTACTTAAAAATGCAAATTTATCAATTTCCTGGACACAGAAGACAATAAACATGAAAATAACTCCAACCTCCACAAACACAATCACACTGGTCAAAGTTAAAAGTTATCGATACAACCTAATTTTGAAAAGGACATTTAGGAATGGGATCCTGCATGTTGAGATCATTGGCGGGAAAATACTTATGCTCAAATTTTCTGTTGGGCTGCTTAGAAGGATGCATCAAAGTACAAAATGGGTACATATCATTTGCCCACTGGTCCTCCTACTAGCACTTCCCCCCAAAAAACCCATCTCATAGCATACAAATGAATATGTAAAAGGATGTCCTAGGGAATTTCTATTTTCTCATAAAATAAGATATAACATATTAATAAGAACCTTTTAAAAAATATACAGAAAGTAATATTATACAGCCCTATCTCTATCTTTTTTTATGTAAGCAGGTGCCCATTAGACACTGTTGAACAGTAAGTTCATTTACATAACAACCTAGATTTCATATATGTACATAACATAGATTTCATATATGTACATAATTTTGTACAATTATATATGTACCCACATACAAATATTTACAATGTCCTGAAGACTGTTTACAGGGAGTTATGAATTTGGGTTGAATTTACGTAAAATGTTGTGTTTGAGAATTATAGTTCTGAGGTCAGGGAGCATAAATTCATATTTCAACTTCACTTCTAACAAAGGGTTTCACTATGTGCAAGTCACTTAACCCCTTCAAAACCACTGAGTTCTCACCTATAATACAGAAATACTACTACCTACTTTGTGATGTAAAATTTTAGTCAAATACATGATATATGGTAATACTTGGTATCAGTTTCTATGGTTACATTCTTCTTTACTATATTCTTTTCATAATAAAGAACATCTATATATGTGTGTGTGTGTGTGTGTGTGTGTATAGTCTACCTGTAAAATATATTACTCAAATACACTTTTAATGAAAAATGAGATTATTTACATAATTCACTAAAAATTATTCTTATGACTAGTGTTAGTATATTAGAATTAACAGACTATTAATCTCTGAAATGGCCCCTTTCTCAAAGTTGTACAATTCTTTAAGAGTTGAAGAACAGTTCAGAAAAATTAAGAGGCCATGTGTGGGCTCATATAGGAGAGGTGGAGGTTTACCCACATGTCAATGTTCTTGTTACTATTATCATTCAGCACAGGGCTTTCTTGGCCTTTTAAATTTTTATTTTAATTCCAAGTAGTTAACATACAGCATAATATTAATTTCAGGTATACACTATAGTAATGCAACACTTCCATACGTCACCCTGGGCTCGTGACCAGAAGCGCCCTACTCCCGCACCTCCCCTCTGGTGGCCATCAGTGTGTTCTGTAGAGTTAAGAGTCTCTAATGCAGTTATTATATATTCACTTTACCCTAGTTTTACTGGCAGCCCAGGAGAAATGGAACGAATCACAATGAGTTCTATCCACCTCCAAAAAAAGAAGAATTAAGTCTTATTGAGCAAGTTAAAGTCAAACCACCCCAGGCCGAATATAAGACATTTTTCTGTGGTGTGCTGGAAAGAATATCTTGATCCAAGAAGTGATTCCTATGGTAGAGATTTCAGTTTTTGTAGCAAGCTGTTGGGTAATTAAAAAACAATCACAAAACATTAGCAGAGCCTTGGAGCACACCCCAAACCACGTGCCCTGAACTTGTGCAGTGCTGGTCTTACCTCAACCTTACAGTAGAAGATTACTTTCTGGAGGGACCTAACCAAGAGGCTAGCTTCACAGTGAATGAGTAAATAAAACTGTAGAGAGAAGGCCAGGAGAAACTCTAATTTTAAATTGTGCTCCGTCTTGTCACTTTGAAAAAAAAGCAAAACTCTTGTCTGGTGTCAACAGTCACTGGGCACTTTGCAAAATATAGGTGGCATGTGTTTTCATAAATTTCTAGAGCTCAGCATCTTTTCTCTGTACCACAAGCCCTCCCCCCATATATAGTGCTCTCTGGGGATCCACAGCTTCCCTCAAATAGCAGGAAAGCTAGCCATGAATGGTAGGAAATTTAATGAGACACAGCTCTGAAAAGAAAGCATCGAGACCGAATGCCTATTCCTATAAGTAACTGTATGCTCAATAATGTGATATGGTGGTTAATTGTCCCTCCTACCTTCATAGTCATAGTACAATCAAGCCAAGCCTGACAGCACTGGTCTTAATTCTGATAAAAGGTACTTCATTTTCAACTGAGATCCCCTATCTCACGCATACAACACTGTTTCATGGAAAGATCTATGAAGTCTGCTTTGTATGCTTGTTTTATTATAGTCAGTGGGTGAGGGATCCTCCTACAAATTCAACAAAGAAACTGAGACTCGGTAAGATTAATGAACTTGGACAAGATGACAACTCCTGAACAATAAAGCTGAGGGAAAAGATAATGAGTCTAAAGCCCTCAACTAAATGAGTCTAAAAACTCTAAGTATTGACACACACAGAGTGCCAGAAGGTCCAGTGTTATCACTGCCACTATTTTGTAGAAATACCACACGGTTTATTTCTCTGTCATAACTTCCCTTCCATACAAGTGAGTGATTTAAAAGCATTGCTGGCAACATTTCAACTTTTCTCAAATGCCAACCACAAAAGGCCATAGTCACTGTGAACCCTCCCATTAGGAAATCTAAAATTAGTTATAACATCCAAACCTACTTCCACTGGGTCAGATTTATAATTGAATCAATTTTTTTTTGTCTCCTTCAATGATGAAAAAAAAAAATCTTTCACTCAAATGAAGATGTACATCACACTGTCATTCTGAGACATCAGAAATCTAATCCACACAAACAAGACAAAGACCTATTAAATCAGCCTTTGGCATTGATTTCTGGATTGAACCAAGATGCTTTCCTTTTTTTTTAAATAAAAAATGTTTCTGAATTCCTGGAGCCAGAACTGACCAAAAGTCAAGTTGCTCTTGTCCTGAAAGAACTGAGAGAATAGCATTTACAGGCATGTGAATCCACATTCCACTGCCTGCCTGTTGCTATTCAAGAGAAAGGAAATCTAAAATGCTAACATGGTGATTGGCAACCCAGACTGACTCTAATCTAAAGCCAGTAGCAACTGTCAAGGCGCTTACCCAGAAACATATCTATCTGCTTTGACGCTGCCACGGGGAGCTCATTTGGATCAAATGTTCATCCAGCATAATGGAAAAGCTTTTACCTGGTTCAACATGTAAACATTCCCATCCACTGACAGTACCTAAGACTCCATCAGCCAAAGAAAGTTCTAGATTTTTGAGGCCTAAGTTATACCATTTGGGGAATGCTGCTACAGTAAGAGAATACAAAATTACAAGTCTAAAATTAAACACTGGGTTTTGGAAAGTGCCTGTGCAAGTAAGGGGCTCTGACTTTAAGCTTTATTAGATTCATGAAAAATTGGTTTCTGTCTCCAGCAGAAGATTCTTGTGTCTTCGCATACTCGCTGATGAGAAACATGCACCTGATTTGTTTGCAAAAGAACCATTACCATTATTTTATGGGAGAATTATAATGAATCTAAATAAACCAATTTAAACCAATCAAAAGGACAATTTACATATTATTCAGAGTTCAAGAATGGCAATCTACTTTTAGTGATTAAATATGTGTTCATTCTTATTTGGTCTATACTCAGCATTTAAAACATGAATTAGGGATTCAGAGCGCTATACGTAGGCTTAGAGGGTAGCCAGGGATGGGTTTGTATTTGCTGGATACAGGCAAACAAGGGGCTGCTCAGGTTTTGCCCGCCAGGCTTCCCCGTGTGTTAATCTGGATGCAAGACAGGCAAAGGGATTTAGGGTTGATTAATTTCATCAAGATATAAAGGTTCTTTCTCAACAGTATGAGGCTCGAGTAATATCCCTAAACACCTCCTAGAAATTCTAGGAGAATCAGAGTGCTATGAATTAGGGAATGGAGACAATCATCTGTATTGTTAAAATCTAAAGAAGGCTACTTTTGTCAAAGATTTCCAAGTCATGCAAAGATGTCTTAAGAAGTATATTAAAGGTAATATCTTCATTTTTCCCACTGTGCTTGGTGCTTGTGTACACAATGGAGTTTAGAGGGTCCCCTTCCCTCAATTCCCAAGAGAAAGAAAGAAGAGAAACAGCATTCTGCAGTAAGAAACCTCCTGGGAGGGTAGCCTGGTGGCTCAGTCAATTAAGTGTCTGACTACATTTCAGCTCCTGATCTCTGGGGTTCTGGGATCGAGCCCCCGCTTCAAGGGGCTCCCTGCTCAGCATGGAGTCTGCTTCTCCTTCTCCCTCTGTCCCTCCCCAGCTTGTCAAGCACTCTACCTCTCCCTTAAATAAATACATAAATCTTAAAAAAAATAAATAAATAAATAAAGGAAAGGAAAGAAACAGAAACTCCCTGAGGTAGGGTAAGAAAAATTAAAATCTAGTGGAGGGGTGTTCAAACGAAGGCGTGCATCAGAATCACTCAGAGGGCTTGTGAAATCACAGAGAGCTGGGCCCCCTGCACAGGGTTCCTGCAGGATCCGTAAATACGCATTTCTAAAGAATCTCTACTTGATACTTACTGACTGGGCAGGAATACACTCTGAGAACCATCAGTACAGTCCATTGTGGCACGGAAGGGAGGGAGGGGCAGTACTGGCTTGGATGATGACCCATTAGCGCTGCATTTGATGATCCCCGGATTCCAGGACACTGCCCAGACCAACAGCCAGCGACCCCGTGCTCTGGCATTTATTAAATTTCCCCCGTGTACTCCGTAAAATATGGAAAGCCACTTAGTCTTAAACTATGACTTCCTTTTGTTACTCTCTAAAAATGGTCTTTAAAGCCTCTTTTTCTGTTATTGACCGAAAGACTCCATATAAATGCAAAATATCACAGAGCACAATATAGGGCTGACAAAATGATTTCTGACAGATAGCTTAGGTTTTAAGACTGGAAGTATTGTCAGGAAACATTAAAAGGAACAGGCTTTACTGAGAAACTGACAAAAGTAAAATGAAACCATCAGTGTAACAAACTGCTCTCTGAAAAAAAGATTTTTAATTTTGTGTGTTCAAATGTGACAATCTCAAGTCACTTTACACAGTTCTTCCTTTTGCTAGAAAATGACAAACGCTAAACTGTGATGCTCGCTCACTTTGTTCTCCCTCCTCCCCTGTAGTGCCTTTCAGGAAGCAGATGCAAAGTTGGATGCCTTCAGTTTCCAAGGCTTTCCATCTCTGCCAAGCTGGTGGGCACATCACCGCTCCATAGTAGAGTATGTGTTTTACATCATCTGATTATAGAAAGGACCACTGGAAATTCAAGATCTGCTGGACAGAAAATAAGAAATCCTCCCCAACTAAAAATTATTATCTTCATTATGTCAATCATGCCTCTTTATAAAAAGCATTTTCTACTTCCCAAGTAGGTACAGAGAGAAATTTTCTGTATTACTTTGTCCACCCTGTTTTGATACTTTTATCTCAGTTGCATCAAGAGTCCCAAATTTCTACCTGCCTACATCTGAGACTCCATGAAAATATCCTTTAACTTCTCTTTAAGTTGACTGCCCCTCTCTCGCAGGGAACATTTCTCCTCTTCTCCTAGGCCCTTTTTTTTGTTTTTTGTTTTTTGTTTTTTTTTAAGATTTTTAAATTTATTTATTGGACAGAGAGAGATCACAAGCAGGCAGAATGGCAAGTGGCGAGGGGAGGGGAAAGCAGGCTCCACACTGAGTAGAGAGTCCTATGTGGGGCTCAATCTCAGGACCCTGGGATCATGACCTGAGCCAAAGGCAGAGGCTTTAACCCACTGAGCCATCCAGGCACCCCCTAGGCTCATCTTTTGATCTAACACCAGTATCGTTTTGTATTTACAAGGCTAACAATAGCATATTGACTATATTGTCAGTCCTATTATGATTACACAGAACAATCTAATGTGGAGTCAGGCAAGTATTCTTATTTTATTTTATTTTTTTAAGTATTCTTATTTTATAAATAAGAATTTATAATTTATAAATTATGCCTGTTTTATAAATGAGAAAATCATAATTTTGAGATACGTACTTTTAGAGATTAAATATAGGATTTCTCTAATTATAGTCTTTCCAATAAACTTCTAATATTCTCTAAAAATGAGAATAAGAATGATGATAATTTTTTTTAAAGATTTTATTTATTTATTTGACAGACAGAGATCACAAGTAGGCAGAGAGGCAGGCAGAGAGAGGAGGGAAACAGACTCTCCACGGAGCAGAGAGCCCAACGTGGGGCTCGATCGCAGGACCCTGGGATCATGACCTGAGCCGAAGGCAGAGGCTTTAACCCACTGAGCCACTCAAGTGCCCCCCCCCTTTTTTAAAGAGATGATAAATATTTTTATAATATCAGCTAATATTGGTGGGAGATTATTACACATTTTCTTATTCACAACAACCTTAATTGTTTAGGTGACTAATTATCTCCATTTCACAGGGAGGCAAACCAAGGGCAGAGAATCTAAATAATTTCCCTAGGCGCACATGTTAGGAAGGGATGGACCAAGACTCAAAAACTCTGAGTGTCATCACAGAACTAGGAGACACTAGTAACATACTCTAAGTTATAAATAGATTTCTACATAAATTATATCACAAGTAAAAATGTGCAGGCAATGATAGCAGAAGGATCCAAGCTTGGCAGACTGAACTTCTATGAGGAATCTACCTAACCTCAAAATGCCACAGGTAGTATAAAAGATGACAAATTAGAATTATTTTTTATAGATTTATTTATTTGGGGTGGGGAGGGGAGAGCAATAGAGAATCTCAAGCAAACTCCCTGCTGAGAGCAAAGTCGGATGTGGGGCTTGATCTCAAGACCCTGAGATCAGGATCAGAGCTCAAATGAAGAGTCAGCTGCTTAACCAACTGAGCCACCCAGGCGCCCCTCAAATTATTTTTTTAAGAAGCTTCCTAAAAAAGAGACTTAAGAGAACATTGAACAGGTCGAAGTCACAAATGGGTTAAATATGTAATTTAGGACCCACAACAACAACAAAAAATTAAAACCCATGTGTATATGGTGTATACATATCCACATATACCATTATATCCCTTTATATACTGTATTCTTGTAGCATATATATCCCAGTTTGGGTGACTGTATCAGGATCCGAGTCATTTATCATAGCATCTCGCCAGATTCAAATTTATCTATTCAAGGGGACATCAAAATGCTCTAGAAATATCACAGCTTAAGATGAGCACCTGCCAATTAAAGGAGTTCCAGTGTAAACAGACCTTACTACCTAGTCTCCCAGACCCAGCTTCTAGCACTCACATGCATTTTTTTTTTTTTTTATTCAACACAACAGCCCCAACAGGGAGCCTTTTAAAAATAATACTAAAGAAACAAATGCAAAGCAATTACACAGTTTGCCCAAGGCTACGTAACTGCTGTTTGGATTGATTTCTGAACCACAAACCACTTTGTTCTGAACCCTGGACCCTCCCGTATACTAGCCCAGCAACTGGTGAGTTCCCATACTTCTTGACCTAGGCTTTCTCATTTTACACAATGGCACCTGCCTCATGGATTGTGACTGAGATTAATTGAGTTAAAGTATTCTAAGTATGCAGAGCACTGAGCACAGTGTGCAGGAGACAGGAAGTATTTCACAAATGGAAGATACTATTATCACTGTAATTTTCTGGTCTATGAGCTAGCCCAGCACTGAAAACAGATCATCTTTGCCAGTTAAGTATTCAACAAAGACTCTGAAGTGGAGCATCTTTTCCCTGTATCTTGCTGTCTTAGGAGGCACAGACATAGCACATTGAACACATCGATTTGGAAGAAGTTATCCTAAAGACACCAGTTTTCTTAACTGTGCCAGACAAAACATCTCTTCCCTTGGCTCTCACCCCTTCTCTCTTCTGGTCTTAGCCCACAGCAAGTAGTGGTGATCTTCAAATATTTGCTTAACTCCCAACATAAACTATGCATGGGTTTGAACAATAACAAAGTTCAACATCCAATCAAGACTCCCATAAGTATACAGAAATTAGGTCCAGGACTAGAGGTTTTTAAACTCTGCAAGGTTGAACCACGCTGTCGCTGATTTCTGAAGGACAGGTTTTCACATCCCAGCGTGCATGGGATCTACACCTAGAACAGTCTCAGCTCAACTACATCAACAGTATCCCCTCCCCATTCAGCTGCTGCTCCCTCCCTGCAAGGTCCTGCTCCTTCTACCCTTTGCAACAGTAGTGGCTCAGGCGCACCTCCAAGCCATCTCTGACTATTACAAGGTGGCCAGAAATTTCCTAATTAGCAGATAGAGTAGCTTCTTGCAATCTTCATTTCCTTGCTGTGGGTAGAGCAGAGGAGAAGACAGCCAGCAGGGAAGGTGCTGTTAACCGTGGGCAAAGTGTCCCAAATATTGTTTGGTTATTTGTTGGTTTCTTTCTATTATACTGAGGGAGCCCCCTCCCCACTAAAGTAAAAATCACACTGTAGTACATTTCAAAGCCAACTTTTACCACTCCATAGTTGTTTTAAAGCCAATTCACTCCTTCCTAACAGAAAAGTCAACAATTATGTGAGCTAAATTTATAGATGAAAAAAACATGAGGAACTAGGATGAAAATCTCCTCCAACCAGAGGAGACAGTGAGTCAAAGGCTTCATTTCCATCAAATTAAGGAATGTGTTCCTTGTACATGTACGCACATTTGAATTAAAAAAAAAAACCTGAAAATAAATAAATTGGGGTCTTATTTGACGAACTAGCATACTATCCTGATTATCCACAAGGGGAAGATGAAGAATGGTCATCAAAGAAAAATAAATTAAAAAACCCATGTCCACTTTTCAACTTTCACAAAGGATTCTCTTTTACCCTTGGAAGGGCAACACATGCCTCTACTTCTCAACTGCATCTTCCATTCTCTTTCCAAATGAGAAGCAATTGCCAGTTTTCCATGGAGAGGAAGGAAGATTCTCCAGCAAAGACAGGGCAACACTCGGAAAGGCAAGAAAGCAGAGCCCAGAAAGCCTCTTCTCCCCTGAACTTAGGATCTAATACTAGCCAGTTCTGGAAAAACTTCAAATGAGATGTACCTGTTTTTTTGTTTGTGTGTGTGTGTGTCTGTGTGTTTAAATCCACTAATGGTATTTTGCCCTACATCTGGATGAATCCTGTAATGTAAAACTCTTAGCTTCTCCTCTAGGAGGAGGTACTATGCTAAGTAAAATCCCCCTGGGTAATGTGGTCTCCCTTGAAAGCTCTGATGTACAAAATTCAACCCAAGCACATAAGTGCTGCCTGGAAATCAGCCCTTGCTGACCTAGCCAAGTGCCCAGGAGGGTAGAGGGGCTCTGACACAGCCATCCTGGTGGCTTTCTCTTCCTTTTGGTGATGCCAGTGTGAGCATGACTCAACCCTCTGACCCAAATCATCAGCCTACTAAGTGTCTTCATAAAATCAGGAGGGAGGGACATGCACATTAAGGAAAAATGAACAGAGGGGCCAACTGTAGTACAAATAGACAAAACTTCAAAAATGCAGTTGGGTTGGGGCGCCTGGGTGGCTTGGTTGGTGAAGAATCCAACTCTTGATTTCCACTCAGGTCACAATCTCAGGGTTGTGAGTTCGAGCTCCGTGGGGGGCTCTGTGCCCCGTGGGGAGTCTGCTTGTCCCTCTCCCTCTGCTCCTCGTATTTGCTCTATCTCTTAAATAAATACATATGGAAATAAATAAATAAAAATGAATTGCATTTATGATGCTTTAAGTTGCCTCTGATAATCACGGTTTTCTTCTTCATTTTGTCCAACAGGACACTCTTTACCAAACCAAGGTGGCAACTTCTATGGAGAGGAAGACAGTGAGTAGTCATCCCTCACTCTATACCTTCGTCCACAGACCCACAGCCGTCTACATGTCTGCCACCTCTCCTCATGCCTCCGAATCCTCCCCTCCCTTATACTTTCAGTACGTATCACCTGACATCACCTCATCATTCTCCCCTCCTCTTTTCTCCCTGAGACAAGCCAGTCAACCTGTCCTCTCCGCTGTTTCTCCGTCCAATCAAACTTTCCCTTTCTCAGAGTTACTGATCTGTGCCTTCCTTCCGCTGGCCATGTGGCTTCCAGCCACAGCTAGCTCCTTACAGCTTATAATTTAGTTATCTGTGCAAATGACAACACTCCAGACAGCTCTTCACTATCTCACCTGCCCACCCCAACCCCATCACTCTGCTGCCACCAAAAAAAACTATTTTTTAAAATACGAACTCACCAACTAGGATGTTAGTTCTGTGTTATCAGTGGATGGTGTGAATTCTTTTCAAACTTTTTAATTTTTAATTTTTTTTTTAATGTTTGGATTGTGTCGATTCTGCCCACAGCTTGGTTCCCAAGACTCAAAATGCTTGCCCGATGAATCCATGATTGAGTGGAGAGGAATTACTTTGTTGAAGCTTTGGGTCCTGCGTTTTAAATTTTAAGCCACATGATTTTCTCTACTGTAACAACAAGAATTATGTTGTCTAGAGCTCAGGTCTCAGCTGTAGTTGGCCTGTTAATTTGTGGCTGTAAGGGTCGATGCAATTTCCAGCATCTGGACTGTGAGAAGCTGGACCAGACGGGCTCAATGCTCATCCTATCTTTGACATTCCATGAGTCAAGTCTCATCTCCAGAGAGAGAAATTTCCAGGAATCGTCGGTCTGCCATAAGCTCTCTATCTTTGGGACTAAAAATTACACATTCTACACTTGACACGGAGGTAATTTTTCTGGTTCATGGTGATAATTATCCTTGAAATTCTCTCTCAATTATCTTCATAAGATGCTTTTTTGGGAAGAAGCTTATGACATTTTATTACATTCCCCCCAGTATCAGATATATAGCAAGTAATTTGAGTGCCCAGTTTAAGAGAACAATGAGAACATGGCCAACGTCACTTGAACTTCCCCTTGTCAGGTAGGTGATATTTCCTAAATGCTATATTTACTAAATGTCAGGGTTCATATTCCAACCCACAGCTTCTAACTTTATAGCTGATGAATTTTGCATCAAACAAGATCAAATGTCTTTGGATTTAACCAGACGTTCTAAGAGGCTGATACTCTCCTAGTCTGAACGATGGCTATTTCACAGAAATTTGTGGGAACAAGTACTTCCATTTTCAAGGATAATTTTAGAACCGGCTAGATAAAATGACTACAATTAGTTTACACATTGGATATACCCGAGTCCAAGTTCACATCCACTTAAATGCTTAAATTGCTGGCTAATTGTGCTCATCTGAACCCAACAGGATAATTCACCTTCAGGCTTCGGAATCCAAGGCCAGTCTGTGTGCAGACTGAAAGGAACAGGGAGGCGCTCGGGCATTTTCAGAACTGACTGTCTTGTTTGGTGTGTGATCTGTTCCCGTTATATCCATGAAGAACACTTTCACTGGTTCTCTCGGTACAGTGATGGGAGAAACAAGAGTCTGACTCCATACCCTCTCAGAAAGGGGTCTCTACGCCCCACAGTTCCTGCACCAGCATAAGAGAACCATGCAAAGACAAGCGTCTCCATGTCCTGGAGCCAGCCTCAAGACAAAGACCATTGGGGAATGAATCCTCTAGAATTGCAGATTCACAAGAAAGATGCATCCTAATTTGGAAGGGCAGCATTACGTTATTATTTGAAAGAATTCGGTATCCATTTTATTTTATCTTTTTTTGTTTGTTTCCATTATCAGTGATTATTTTGCAGGGGGGATTTTGCTTTCAAGTGTTATTTACTCACTGAACTTTCATCAGGGAGCTGGCAAGAGAACAAATGACCTTTTGTGTGTAATGTTTTCAGGGATTTTCTCTTCCTCTTCTGGGTCAAACCATTCAACACAGAAAAAAAAAAAAAAAAAAAAAAAAAAAAGAAAGAAAGAAAGAAAGAGGAACCAGTAAATGCTTTTCTCCACGAAGCATAAATAAATTTTTTTTTTTTAAAAAAGAGTGCAATTTCACAACCAATTACACTCCTAGCAAAACCAATTCACAACTAATTATTAGAGAAAGTTACGACCTTTTAAAGCATTGGTGTGAAGACCTATGGGGAAAAATAAGGTTTGAAGTGATATGAAAACATACACATTAGGCATATACTCTATTTTCATTATGTGAACCAGTAATTTTTTAAAATATGCATCTCAAATTCAAGCATTTTACTTGTGGGGAAAATAATCATTGATTTCGATCATAAGGCATGGAAAACATTTTAAGTATCATGAAGCCTAATATTATTGATTCAGTCAAATATGTTTGATGTTCCTTATGTGTTCAGGGTTATGTGTTAGGTCTTAAACCTCCAAATGTGCCATTCTCAGAGCCTTTGCACCTGCCGCCTCAGGGCCTTTGCACCTGCTGGTGTAGGGTCTTTGTATGTGCTTACTCATACCTGGATGTTCTTACGCCCTCTGCCTGCATGACCTGCTCCTTTGCCTTCCTGAAATTTTGTTCAAATGTTCCCCTTCAGTGAGGCTTCCCTAACTTCACTGAGAACTCTAATCTTAACCCCATCCCCAGACTCCAGACACTTTTATATCTCTCTACAGCATTTACTGCTTTGTAACATGAACTGAATTTCTTTATTTACTTTACCTGATGTCTAGACTCAACGAGCTCAGAAGGGAGACAAGGTTTTTGTTTTTGTTCTTGTTTTCTAGTTTTTCACTGGTGTATCTTTAAAGTAATTCCTGGGTGTCCCTCACGCATATTACCTTTGCAGAAGTCAACACAGTGGCTGGTAACAATATTTGACCAGGGGGTGGGGTTCTCTTCAGAATCATCCATATTCTTCAAATATTATTTGGAAGAAAACAAAGGTCTTTGTAAAATTATGATTCCTTCTTTTGCCACCAAAAGCATTGCCAATATACATGTGCTTCTCCAACTTTGGGGATGGGGTTTGGAATACCAGCAGACAAAGATACTTACTACTATTAGAGTCACAGCTCTGGTGTATAAAACCTCAATGCTACTGTGTTTCTTTAGATCCCAACATGAAATCTGAGACTATATATCTGTTAATTAAGAAGAACAGAGTTTGAGTACTAAGCCTGAGAAACTCCCATCTAGAATTAGCCCTAACATAGTCTTTGGTTTATAATGTACTTTTTATCCAATACACAGTGCAGGAACAAATATGCTCTCTGACGATGTTTTTTTTAAGTATGATGCTTACATTTAAAAATAACCTTGATAAACTGAGATTATTCTCCACACTTCTAAATAGGCAAGAACACCCTGTTGGAGCCCCCAAAATTCAAGGGACTCCAGCTATGGCAATCAGACAGAGAAGTTTCAGTAATCAAAGAGAGATGATACATTTTCGGAAGATGCCCTCTGATGTATTTATCTTGTCAGTGTCTAATCAAGATAACTTCAGGGTCAGGAGTATACAGAGAACCAAGCACTGTGATACCCTATCTCATACAAAACACACACACACACACACACACACACACACACACGCACGCATCCATATAAATTACTAAACAAACAGGAAATTGTCCGCTATTCCTTACTTAGAAGTCCTGGCTAATGGCAGTTCATAATGATGATAGCATAATAATATAGTTACTTTCAGATGCCTAATATGGACTATTCAGTTTGATATAATTTTCATCTCTCAGCCTTATGAAAAATAACCACCAAAAACATCTCCCTGTAGAAGATGAAAGCCTGCTGTATAAATTCCATTAATACGTTTCACACTTTATAGTAGCTTTTGCTATTAAACTAGGTCTGTATCACTTTCTTGTATAAACCTCCTAGTGATGCTATTTTTAAAATAACCTATTTTTTTAAATGGCAGTTTTGACCAATCTCCTTTATTTACATAATGCAAAAATGACTAAACACTCCATTCTACAAATCAGGATTAGGGCTTAAATAGTAAATCTCCTGACTGCCATAAATTTGAGATGGTTCTTTATACTTTATACCTTGGATAACTTTCCCTAGATTTTTCTTTTTGAAAAAAATCTGTATCTCCCGCTCACTGTCCGTGTAACCGTAAGTTAATTTGCTTTGTCTTGCTGAGTTTCAATTTCCACATCTAAAAGATAGGGATAACGCCTGCAACTTCACAGGGCCCTTGATAAGATCCATGACAGTGTGTATCAAATACATTGCAAAACATCTGACATACAGTAGGTCTTCAGGAAAGGGTTATTACTATGGAGGTGATTGACCTTGCAACATAATGCTTAATTTTTTTTCAAACGTCAAGTGGGAAATTGTCTTTCTCTTCAGGGCTTTCTAAACACACGATGTTTCTTACAAAATTTACAGCAGGAGGATTTCTCTGTCATATATGGCGACATAGACAACTTTCTGGAATCGCAAGGCCATTTCTTACGAATTGGCATAGCGTGCTATTCTTGCCGCATGTGTTTTCTAATTGGTCTTTATTTTAAGACTGAGAAAAAAACATTTAATTAGTTATATAGACATTATTTTGGGGCTTGTTGAGTCAGTTGGTGAAGCATGCGACACTTGATTTTGGGGTTGTGAGTTCAAGTCCCACATTGAATTGTGGAAATGACTTAAAAATAAAATAAAATAAATTATATTATTTCCACCCTATTGCATCTTAAAAACATCAGAACTGGAGTGTAGTTAATAATAACATGTCCAAATTGATTCATCTGCTGAGACAAATGTACATAGTCATGGAAGATTTTTATAGCTGGGGAAAGGGGATGGGGTGTATGGGAAATCTGTAATTTCTTTTGAACTTTTCTGTAAATCTCAAACTATCCTGAAATAAAGAGTGTATTTTTAAAAAATAGAATTACCTCTAATGCAATTAAATTTCAAGAGGCAAGTCTGTTGACACATCAATGAGAATCGAGAATGGGCTTTTGGAAAGAAGTAACATGTCTCATCTCTTAAATCAGAAGTTTATCTTTCCTTACAATTCTAGGCATTAAGCTTGGTTTTTGTATGGAGGCTAGGGATTTCTAGGTCATCAACATGCCATCTGTAAATTCCCTCCAGCCCATCATCTTAACTGAAAACTTAAATCAGCGCTCTGTGCTTTGGGGACAGTTCTCACTCAGAGAAAAGGTAGAGAAAAGAAGTACCCACCGAGATGCCCTAAGTTTGTTTCATCCTTGAATATGTTGCCTAAAGTCTGACAATGAACATAATGCAGAAGGCCAGAAGAGACAAAAAAGCTGCAGAAATAGATTATAAAGGACCACTGGCCTAAAATTAAATTAATCATTCCTCTGTTGTGGCCAAGTCAATGGGGGTGTTTCCTAGTGAAGTTACTTTCAGAAAAAAAAAAAAAAAAGTTTGAGGAACATTTGTTAGATCATGTGCAAATGTGTGATCAAGGGAAAGATACATTTAGTTACTTATCAATAAGATGGAATTATAGGGAAGAACCATCCTGTTTTATTGAATGCCTACCATGGTTAAGCAGTAGAACATCTGATAATGGACTGAGATACACTATTATTCCCCAGACGACACAGATTGTTGAGACAATCTTATATGATTTGTAACATCAGTTTGCTTACAATTATCTTGGCCACATTAAAAAAAGAAGAAGAAAAGAAAGAACCACAGACTTGAGAAGGATCATGGGAACAATTTCACCTTCCTTTATGAAGACCTTTTCACGTCTTCTCCTATTTAACATAAATGTCATGCATTAAAACAAAACTTCCATTTGTTGCATATTTTTTTTTCTTAACAATGCAAGGGAAGGCAATTCACAAGACTAGCTATGAAGACGGTTTCATCTTTTCTGTGACTTTTGAATTCCTCATTTGTGACAACCATTAGGCAAAGAGACTCTGCAATCTGGAACTGTCCCCCCCACACCCCGCCTCTAATGCACTAATCACACTTTTTGACTTATGCATGCAATAAGGAGACAATCACCTCTAATGCAATCTGTTGTATGCATTATTTACACCCTCCAGTGCATTAGTAAGGGATATGAGGATCCAGGGGGAAAAATCAATGGAGCCTGCCTGCTTTTCTGTCCTGTGGGTATCATTGTATGCTACAGCATATAGAAGGCATTTTCCCAGATAAAGTCATAATGCAGGCTGCACTTTCAAATTGTCAATGTATATATGCATCCCACACCCCTCCCACCTCCAGTTCACATCATTCACAAGATGTGATGCTGGAGACAAGACAGAAATCCTTATCTAGCTCCTGGACCCGAGGTCAGTTTACAATATCTCTCTCCACCATGGTGACTTTGCTAACCAATTCTGTTCTACATCACCTGGTGTCTCTTCAAACAGGCAACAGATCCTTGCTTCTTTTAAACCAAACATCATTTTACTATTAAACCATTTGTACTTACCACTGAGGTTTCTTTGGTTTTTTGCTTTTTATACCTCTAATTTAGCTGAGCCAATATTTGCTCTTATTCCACTGGGCTTTTAACACTTAGGCTGACTCCATTTACTACTGTTGTCCTCCATGCATATTCACTGGAACCAGATGAAATACATTAAGTCGGCCAACAGGGAATCTCATATTGAGCTCACCCTGGGAACATGGCAGATATATTGCAATTTAGGGACATAAGAGTAAATATATATATATTTTAAATTAAGCATGATCTTCATTTGGTAACAAACCTTCTATATTTGAATAGAACTCTGTGGCTTAATTTGATTTCTTCCCCCTTGTTTCTTTGTAGATTTGCTCCTGAGTCTAACCACAATTTGGCTGGGAGACACAAAGATTGCCTCAAATATTTATATACTTAACGACTTAAAATTCCTTTCATTTATTTATGCTCTCAACTTGAAAACATCTCATACAACTGGAGATGATTCAAACAATGCTGCGCTGCAATTTAATTATTTGTGAATAACTAGGCACTGTGAATATAGAAATTCAAAGGTTTGGTCTCTTGATAATTTTTATTCAAAAATTAGGGATTAAAAAACAACAGTTCTTTCAAATAGGCCTACATCAAAATATATTATTTTCAGTAGAAATACACAGAAGGATAAAGAAAAAAATATTATTTGAAAATGCAAAATAGAAAGCACAGTAGAAAACTAAAAACTGCAGATTAAATTCAATTTTTCTATTGATTTTTACGTTAAAATTGGATTTAAATTCCAAAGGCTGTGTTTCTAAAATACCTTAGTGCCTAAACATCACCCAGAAACCTTTCTAAAACCCATCCTCTAGCATCCCCCATGGAAGTTCTGATGGCTTAGTTGGGGTACATGCAGGTAAGCTGAGGACCACTCTCTGAGAAGCATGTTTTGTTTTGTTTTTTTAAGATTTATTTATTTAGAGGCACCCGGGTGGCTCAGTGGGTTAAAGCCTCTGCCTTTGGCTGGGGTCATGATTCCAGGGTCCTGGGATCGAGTCCCGCATCGGGCTCTCTGCTCAGTGGGGAGCCTGCTTCCCCCTCTCTCTCTGCCCGCCTCTCTGTCTACTTGTGATCTCTCTCTGTCAAATGAATAAATAAAATCTAAATATATATCTATATAGATATATATATATATCTATATAGATATATATTTATTTATTTATTTTAGAGAAAGTGAGAGCATGAGCAGGAGGGGCAGAGGGAGAGAGAGAGAGAGAGAACTTTCTTCCTTCCCTCCATCCCTCCCTCTTTCCCTTACCTCCTGATTAATGGAATGAGGAATGGTTGAGGGGGGGAAAGTAGCTGGCTGTACCTGAAGAAATAAAAACTAGGATTGTTGGCACCTGGGTGGCTCAGTCCGTTGAACATTTTCCTTCTGGTCGGGTCACGATCCCGGCGTTTCAGATAGGAGCCCAAATGGGGCTCCCCGTTCAGTGGGGAGTCAGCTTTCTCCCTCTGCCCCTCTCCCTGCTCTGGTGCTTTCTCTGTCACTCTCTTTCTCAAATAAAAAACTCTTAAAATAAGAACTAGGATTGTTTATAGTCCGGTCATTTCAGAATCAGGGGATACCAGGTACCAGTAGGTTTTCCATTGGATGGTGAAGATATGGAGACCAGGGGAACGAATTATCCCTCCCCTCCCGCCTCCCCAGCTAAGTCACCAAGTGAAGAAGTAGAACACAGTTATTCCTGCTCTTGAGTCAGAACTTTCCAGTATACTAGTTTGCCTTCCTTGGCTGTCCCGCCTCATGTCCTCTGGGTGCTTCTTTCAGAATTAGTGTTCTATCAATTCTGCTCAGATCTTAAAACCTGATAAAATAGAGAAACTTCGGGGAATTCACCCTGGGAAATGGTGGTTTTTTCTGGCCTGGCCAAATAAGTTACTTGACTACCTGTTGTATAACATGGTTACAGCCATTTTGCTTTTTACTTTGATCTCTGCATCCCTTCTTCAATAAAGGCAGTCTCTAGTTGTCTTCTCAAGTTTGGCTTCCCACGCGAACTGAACATCCCCAAACAATAAAATTTCACTCTAGCAAATAATGAAAAATAGATAATACCAAAAACATGTCAACGAGAGGAATGTGTTCTGTTTCAGAATGTTATTTTAGGGCAGCTAATCCACTTGGTTAGGGAGCTTTGATTTGAAAATATTCCTGCTCCTATACTAAGGGTATAGCCTCGTGTTTCTGTAGCAACAAAATGGTCCTAGGGAACTCGGAAAAAGTAAAAAAGATATGCCGACCTCAGTTTTTTCTCTCTTTTCTACTCTCACACAGTCATAAATACCTTAAATATTTTTGCTGCATAAAGAGTAAGTGTAACAGTATTATCACCTTATCTTTGTATTTTTTTTTCTTTTTTCAACCATTCAGTTACTGAACTGCCCTTAACAGGTGTAACAACCTACATGAGGCAAGAATCTTATTCCATTTAGATAAACCACGGAGGCTCGGGAGCCCAGGAGTATTCAGAGAATGCACTGAAATGCACATGGGGCATTACTGCCAGGGCCTTGGTTGAAAACAGAATCCTTATCATTCATGGATTCTACAAAGATTCATTCACTGAGGATCCACTGTTTTTAATCCCGGCACAGCGCTGGGCCCCTGGAAAGCAGTGATGGATATAATACTCTCTTTTTCTTTACAACAGAGTCTAATGGAGGAAGAAATACAAGTAAACCGATGAATGTATGAAAATCCATGGGTGTTGCTGGATCACAGAAGCAAGATCAAAGGGGGCATCTCCTGGAAGGCTTCCTAGAAGAGATGACTCATGGGCAAATCATGAAAGACTAATTGAACGAATAAACAATTGGGATTTAATCAGGCAGAGAGCAGAGAAGGTGGTTTTGGGGAAAGGACAATAATGGGCAGGGATGCTACAGCAAAGGGAAGCATGCCTTCAGGGAAGAGATGCGTCATTCTGTAACTCAGGAGCGGAGTGGGGGAGCAGGGGCACAGGACAACACCGCAGACTCAGGAGAAGGACTTTCTGTTCAGAACCAAGCAGTGTGCGGTTTTTACCTTAGAAACCCTAGACTATCACATCAGAATTTCAAGAAGGGGGTGACGTGGCTAGACTTACATTTTCCAAGACCACTTTGGCTGCCTATCGAGGATGGGATGGGGTGAGGCAGGGTTTGAAGCAAGGGATCCATTTCTAGGAGGACGGACAGGAAGCGAGTGGGTCGGGCCTGGACTATCTCTTTTTGGAGTGTGGTTTATCATTTCACACCTTCACCTCTACCCAATTCTTTTCCAGTTCAGTTTCCTGATTTTGATGGCACATGAAAGCATGTAATCCTACGTGATTTTCCCTCGTCAAAGAAAACAGTTAAATAACTGACTCTAGAAATTGTGTTTTCTGTCACGGCAGAAGGTGTAAACTGAGGTTTTATTTGGAGAGTTGCAGCTTTTATCACCCGTTAGTCCTCCTTTGTGCAATTCTTAAATAATTAAGTAAATAAAAGTTCAGCAAAGAAGATTTTAGCCATCAAAAGTGGTTCTACAGAACGGCCTACTTTAAGCAAAGTTTACTTAGACACTATATAGTGTCATATTAGTTAAAATGTGCCTTCAAAGAAAAAAGTGAGGTGAAACGTAAAAACTAATAAGTTAATCTTTACTGTCCTCATTATGCTGAAGTTTACTGTTCCCATGATACTATTTCATGTTCATAGTTTGTTGATTTTAGCTATGCAACCCCCTTTCAGTGGTTCAGACGAAAAAACATGAAGTAATTTTAGACAGAGCTAAACTGTGTCTTTTTGTGTCTGTAGTCTGCCTGATGATACCGAGCCACACTGACAATAGATTTTTTACCAGTAAAAACACTGCACAAGAAACTTCATGGTCGATCAGGGATGAGATTCCCATAATGCCAAAGTTCTTCAAAGCAGATAAAAGAAATTTGATTTCAGAAGATCATATGAACATTTCATAGCAGTTTTTAATTGATGACCTAGGCTGAGTGAAAATTAATTGGCATTTTATATGGTTTCTTGTGAGCTAAGGGAGTATGGTCACAATACCTAGGGAAGAGTTGATTGGATTAGATAAAGTGATTTCCAGACAATCTTTTTTTTTTTTTTTAAGATTTTATTTATTTATTTGACAGTGAGAGAGGAAACACAAGCAGGGGGAATGGGAGAGGGAGAAGCAGGCTTCCTGCTGGGCAGAGAGCGCAATGCAGGGCTTGATCCCAGGACCCTGAGATCATGACCTGAGCTGAAGGCAGAGGCTTAAGGACTGAGCCACCCAGGTGCCCTTCAGGCAATCTTCTTAAAGAAGAAACTTATTTGTCTTGTGAATGTAATATCTGCAACTATGGTGATCTACATCAAATGCCATGAAGAATTACGGTCTCATTATTCCACGTGGGAAGAAAAGAGCTAGATCAGCCTGCATTCAAGGACTGGAATGCCTGGACACAATGCATTAGAAAAAACACAACCACCACCAACAAAAACAAGATGGAGTGCCCATTACTATCTAGTTCAAGGTTTTGGATATTCCTGTTACTTGCTAAAGGTATACAAAATATATAAGTGAAACAGAAACTTTAAAGATGACTTTATTTATTTATTTATTTATTTATTTATTTATTTATTTTCCATCTAAGCAAACATGTTGCTGGACCAGTGGAAGGCCATTCAAAATGATTAAAGAACTCCCTAGAGTGTTTACATAATCAATCCTTAGCATAATCATCCTCTGAGGTAAAATTGACAGTATTTTATTCCTCTTAAGAACCACTGGGTTATGAGAGTGTATATTTATCCAGATATGAAATAAACTATTTCTAAAGTCGGTTGAAGATGGGAAAAATGACATCTGACCAAGTACTCAGAAGGACTAGCTTATTCACAAATTTATTATCTCTCCCTTGCTAATAAAGAGAAAATTGGTCCTCAAATCATTGTCAAGGGAAGAGTAAAATATATAATGACTCATTTAAAAAGATGAAGGCCAGGCACAATCTTGAAAAGAGAACCAAGGCTTTAACTATGGTTCATCTCCACAGAAGGAAAAAGAAAGTGCTTCAAAGAGCCCATTAGAATCTTTCATAATTAAATATGAAAAACTATCCATGATACAGTTGAAAGAACTTCATGCATTTAGTACTTTCTTAATGACAGAAGAGGCTCTAAATGAAGATTATAAATAGATCACGTATATCAAGGACACCCCCTCCCAAGCTCTCAAATATCTCAACTTTGAATCCTTGCACCATAAAGCATGGAGGGAATATATATCTGCTATAACAAATGGAAGCATTCCTCTCTGTCCAATAACTAAGCCATGCAGACATGTGTAATTTATTCAATGGGATTAAAATCTTCATCCTCTTACTTAGAAATTGCTCATGAACAAATTCTGAATATTATGTTATCCTTATATATCAGTGGTGGGTTGCTTTGCTAACTCAAGATAATCATGAATGATCATCATTAAAAGTTTTAGTATAGAGCAAGAATCGATTTTGAGGTTGAATGATTTTCTATAATTTTAATAGCATCACTAAAATAAATTTAAGTTCTTCGACAAAGGATCTTTATACATTAATCACAAAGAAGGTCCATATATTAGAAGTCCATAAAAATAATCTGTGGTGCGTGACATGGAGAGCTGTCACGTGAAATGTGGATGGGTTACAAGTTAAGCATCTGTCGTGTGGTGTCAGCCTTGTGGCGAATTATTAATAATGACAGCAAAAGGAATGCTCCCTGGGAAATGCATACTTTTTTTTAGAGGGGTGGGGGAGGGAGAGAGAGAGAGCAATTCCCAAGCAGATTCCACGCCCAGCAGGGAGCTGGACAGGGGCTCGATCGCATGACCCTGAGATCATGACCTGAGCCAAAATCATGAGTCAGACACTTAACTGAGATAGCCACCCAGGCACCCCATGACATGCGATTTTTTAAAAATTACTGGACAGTAGTAGGGATTTATTGGTATCATTAAATTATATAATTATAAACTATGATACTTTTTTTTCGTATGCCTGAATTTAAACATTTCTTTGTTAATAAATGTTTTAAGAGTCTTCCTACAGACTCATTAGTTGACCCCAACATATACTTCCCAACAGAAAATGTTATATCTAGGTTCACATTTTCAATGTTAGATTCTTTAGCATGATCAATCTGGGCTTCGTGTTTAAAACCATACTTTGCCCATAAATACATGTGATAAATATTAGCAGTTTTAAAGATTTCCATGATTCTTCTGTTCCAGCTGATTTGGAGGTGATGGCTTCGACCTGTGGATATACCCAAATGTTCTTCAACTGAGAATCTTAATTGGTTGCATTAGAGTCCAAATTTCCAACTGGCCATCCACTGTCTTCATGTTCAATACTCTAAATTAGCCATTAGGTGGTTTTTCCTAAGATTCTAAGGTTGTTCCTAAGATTCTAAGATTCCTAGGATCCAAGAAAGTAATCCCATGGAACCTATCTTTGAGTAAGACCATTATAAACATATACTACAAATTTGATGAAAATCCATCTAACCATTCAAAATTAATCGCTTATATTAAAAATGGAGACAATCTTGGGTAATGATGACCTTGAGAACAGGGATTCTGCAAAATCTACAAAAGCTTTATTCCTGGGCATTTGGGCAAATCAGGAAGAGGAGTAAGGACCATGAACACCATGGTCACTCTGCATAGTATTTACCTATTTCAGAATGCTCTCCTTTCTACATTTGTACTCATTATAAAATTTTTTAATAGATTTTTCAAGTGAAAATAAGTTTAAGTAATAGAAAATAGCAAAAGAAAAGGCAAAGCATAGCACTAACGCAAATCTTGCTTTGAAAATGACATCCTTAATAAGATGACTTCATTTTTTTTTCCAAATGAACTGAGACAGGAAAATCTCTTTCTAACTACAGAGAAGACATGACAGGAATGTTGAAATGTTCAGAGATTAAGGAAACTTCAGACTTTCCCATGTTCAAATTCAGTAAGATAACAACCACATTTGATAAGCTTTGCATTCCCATAATTCCTAGCAGGGACCTGGGCTTGAGAAACGCTCACGGGATTTGTGTTCATTTGGTGACACACAGGGAAGGGACGGAATGCTATGAAAGGTGATACAAGTCCATTGCATTTAGTAAAGCAAAGTCTTGGCTTCAAATACTTCTGGTGAAGTCTGACAACTCAATATTGTGACTTGGAAATAAATTAGTGACAAGTCTGCACAAAAATGATAAGGAAACCCAAACGTCCCCTGCAAGAACATTTTCCCCATCCCAACTCATGGCTTATAAAAGCTCCTCCTAGAGAGTCTTGGGCAGTGAGCCTTTTCAGAAGGCTAAGAACTTGGTGCTTGCTCAGGAAAGGTCAGTAAGGCCACTTGACATAAACCATGTAACCTCAGCCTTATTACCCTAAACTTTAAATACCGTGAGACCTCATCATTCAAACAGGAAAAGCCACAAGTTAATGACTCCTTTGAGCAAACAAGGATAGCTTAACTAGGTCACAAGAAAATACTAGGAGAAGTACAGCATCTTCAAGAGGAAAATAATTTTCAAAATAGCTGTCTAGTATGAAGACATTGCAATGTGACCTTTTTTTATCCCCTAAACTACAAAAAGGCTTTAAAAATCAGAAAATAGAGTAAATAAATCCATAACAACTAGTAGCTAAGTTATTGTAAACCAGGAGATGTCACGACAGATATATGAAGTCAGGCGAGGACTGTGAGGGAGTATAAATTATGCTCTACTTAAGAAAACTTGATGTCAGGGTGCCTGGGTGACTCAGTCGTTAAGCGTCTGCCTTCAGCTCAGGGCATGATCCCAGGGCACTGGGCTGGAGACTGGCATTGGACTCCCTGCTCAGTGAGAAGCCTGCTTTTCCCTCTCCCACTCCGCCTACTTATGTTCCCTCTCTCACAGTGTCTCTCACTGTCAAATAAATAAATAAAAATCTTAAAAAAAAATCAATCAATCTTGGTGTCCCCCAAGCCTGAGGGGTGAAAAGAACCCCATTCATGATCAGGAGACCATGAACAAAAGGGTCCGTAGTCTATCTCTTAGCTTATTCTTGGGGAATGACACTGTATTTGCCTCTTGAAATAAAATTTTATAAGAAAGTTTTCTGTCAGGTAAAATTAAAACAAGAAGTGAATACTTTGGAGAGGTGTTATTTTGGACTTTCACACACAAATACAAGATTTATACCATAATCCATGAAACCAACAAACTCTTGCATAGTTTTATGTAAATCAGAGTTGAGCCTCTAGAGGTTTGTCTAAAACTGAACACAGAGTTTCAAAAAAGGTGTTATAATCAATCTCAGGCCAGCATACTGAAATGGAAACCGAAGTAGGTAACTCCGATATCTCAACAAATATGAGGGGAGATGCCAAAATGCTTTTGAGATGTTTTATTGTGTAGCAGCACAATATAAAGATATTGACTGAGGGTCTCAGACATACAATAGACATCCAGAATTTATATAAAAACACTAAGCTATAAGAAAAAATAAAAGATAAGAGGAAGAGAAGACATAACTCATTCACTAATGACTTCTTACTACACAGGATTTAAGACTCTTTTTTTTTTTTTTTTTTTAATATCCTAGTTTGTGACATGCCAAAATCCGTCTTAGTGTAGTCAAATGAGCCTTGGATTAGGGCTTCGATTCTGTTCTTAGCTTCTTCCTGTGGGCTCCTTAATGAACTTGGAAAAAATCCCCCAAATCTTTGGCTTGTTTTCTTCTCTGTAAATCTGAGCATAAGAACATTACCTCAATCTACCCCACAGGGCAGTTATACGGAATAAGAAATGTGATAGGGATTTGCAAATTTTTGTATAAGTCCACTGCAATTAGTGTAGAAGATGGTTTTTCATGTGGACCTACGTAAGATTAAAAACTCAAAAATAAATTAGTCCAACTCATACTATTTAAGCGGTTAAGATGCAGAGTCCCTGTGTTCTATTTCCTGGAGACAGTTGCTCTTTGTGGAGTTCTGAGTCAAGAAAGCCAGAGACATGCCGGTTACCATCAGGAGGACAATAGAGAAAAGTCTCTTCAGTTCCTAAGCCTGGAGAGACCTGTGGGTCATCAGCTCTTACAACACTGTGTCTCATGCTGGCCATTGCTTTTCCAAAAGGTCAGGAGAGAATTGCAAACAATGTAGCCTGAGCAGGTGTTAGGGAAGACAGACTAGTTTCTCTGTAAGGATAAATACTAAGAAGTCAACCTCTTTTTGTCTGGGGAATTAAAAGCCAAAGATAAAGAAAAAACAAAAACAAAAAAACAAAACAAAACCTGAATTAAGCCTTAATAGTCAAGAAGTACATAAAGATGGGAAATAATTCACCAACTTTGAGGTGACAGCACTAAATCCCATTGAGTGAAAGAAGTACAAAGAGGGCAACAAAAGGAAACAGAGTAATCCCACACGGAAATTTTTTTTAAAAATTATTAAGCTTGCTAATTTAAGAGGCACCGCAAAGTGTGTTCACAGGCTCAGGGGGGTTATGGAAATGGACAGATGATAAAAATTTAATGGACCAGTAAGAGAAGCTGGGGCATATCTCAGCTTTTTTCAGATTGATTTTTAAAAGATGCACTCATCAAATATCAATGGGAACTATGGTAAGCCACTGGTTGTTATCCAAATAAAGCCAATCATGGGAATATCTAGATGAGAATTAAAACTCTCAATGGCCTAGAAACATCAAAGGTTGGACTATATGCAGTAGTTGACCGTACGTATCTAGCTGACTATAAATACTATAAGCTCCATAAAGGCAGCCTCTGTTTTCCAGAAGGCTTCAACCATGTGAACTTCCTGACTGAGTATGGATGAGTACCATATCAAATGATAAAATTTGCAACTTCCTACGGTTCAAACTAAGAGGAAGAGCTTGAGCTCCTATTTATATATTTACTTATTTATTTTTAAAGATTTTATTTGTTTGACAGAGAGAGACACAGAGAGAGGAAACACAAGCCCAGGCAGTGGGAGAGGGAGAAGCAGGCTTTCTGCCAAGCAGGGAGCCTGATGCGGGGCTTGATCCCAGGCCCTAAAATCATGATCTGAGCTGAAGGCAGACACTTAACAACTGAGCCACCCAGGCGCCCCACTGAGCTCCTATTTAAAATATGTTGATGAAGAGGGGCACTTCCGTGGCTCCCTGGGTTAAGCCTCAGACTCTTGATTTTGGCTCAGGTCATGATCTCAGGGTCCTGGGATGGAGCCTCATGTGGGGCTCTGTGCCCGGCAGACAACCTACTTGTTACTCTCCCTCTGCTCCTTTTCCCACTTGCTCTAATAAATACATAAAATCTTTAAAATAAAATAGAATATTTCGAGGAGGTAAATGAATTCACCTAGTTGTTTTGACTGATGTCTTTTATGATGTACTAAACATGAGTACACATGAACATTTTTATATGCTTGGTTGCCCTGCTTTGATCAAGCTAGACACTTTCAGGTTTAAAGCCTCCTGAACATACAGGAATCACTTATGCTCTACCCAAATATACACCCTGGGATGAATATAAAACTAGTCTGGGATGATCAATATTGTTCTCGGGTGCCCTACTGGTAGAGGCAAGACTTCTGAATCCGAAACATGCAATGTGAGCCACAGTGATTTGTACACATATAGGAAATGAGCTTATCTTGACTTACAAGTAGATTTGTGGGCAGAGTATAATGGAAAGGCCTTTTTAGATGTAGAATGAACATGTGTCTGGGGAGTGCCCAGACAGTCATTCTAGCCACAAGAGAAATTTTGTTTTGAGGAGTAGAGGTGAAAACTTTGATAAAAAATAACATGAGATTTCTGTTCAAGGGCCCAAAGTCTAGGTTGAGAATATAAAATGCATTCTTTATACATAAAGAAACTCAGAGGTTTAGGAATCCTCAAAGGCACAGGGCACCATCCAAGTTTTCAAAACAGAGATAAACTGAGTTTAAAGAACATTAGTGTTAATTATTAAAAGACCCCACATACTAAAATGAAGTATTTGTAATATATAAGGTGTTGCCTTAATTTCAATGATGACCAATTACATTTCCACACCTATATTTTAAGCAGGCTTAGAGCACACATAACATGCCTAGAATTAAAAGGATTATCTACGGGGCACCTGGGTGGCTCAGTGGGTTAAGCCTCTGCCTTCAGCTCAGGTCGTGATCCCAGGGTCCTGGGATCCAGCCCTGCATCAGGCTCTCTGCTCAGCGGGGAGCCTGCTTCCTCCTCTCTCTCTGCCTGCCTCTCTGCCTGCTTGTGCTCTCTCTAACAAATAAATAAATAAAATCTTTTAAAAAGATTAGGCTGGATTACTTTGCAAAGAACAGTTATGAAATACACTGGTGAAGGTCTAAAGCAAAACAAATATAGATGTGTGTGTGTATATATATATATAAATATATATTTGTTTAATATATAAACAAATATATATTAAACAAATATATATTTAATATTTATATATTACATTATATATATGTGTGTGTATATATATATATAGAGAGAGAGAGAGAGAGCGCTGTAAATCAGAGAGCATAGAAAAGAATAGTTTAACCACTGAGTTTCTGAGCACATACAAGAGTGTTATTATGTAGCTTCTGTTAAGGTAAATGACAGCCAGGCAGCTAAAGCCTATCACTGTGTTAATTTAAAATCGAAACAAAACAAAAAACCAAAAACTCTGTTTGATATAAAGGAAACCAACGGCGAAATCTCATGTTGATTTGAGATATTAAATGTCATCATAAAGTCACTTTTTCTGGCAATCATTCATCGGTTTGCTATCGATCACCTAGGATATGCCTGTGACATTTAAGAATCCTGTAGAATGGAGCTATAAAGAGACTCATCTGCACATATATTTGGAAAATGACAAGCCTAATCACAATTTCTTAAGTGTAATTTCCTATGACAGAACTCATTACACAGATTTTCATTTTGACAACTACATAAGAAAAGGATTCTGATAAATTATTTTGTTCTTGTGCTTCTGCTTAAAGTTTTTTTTTTTTTGTCACTGCAACTTCTCTGAGAGATTGAATTCCTCTATATATTCTGCTGAAGCGTATGCCCCAGAAAAGATCATATGCCAAGGAAGACCTGCTATTTAGGAAAACGGCTAGTTATTAAGAGAACCACAGGGAACTTCTCCCACAACACATTCATTACTCACAGCAGGCCCCAATACTATAACCCATTACATAACTGTAATGATGAGAATAAAAGAAAATCAATTAAAATACAGGTGGGGTTTAGTTTCAAGAAAGTTGATAAATTTGATCTTTATCCATCCAAGCGGCTTGCCTGTGGAGGGGAGAAGGATGCCATGTGTATTTTAAGGAGATTCTACACAATATTCCTTTTATTGAGTTTTTATGAGGCATTTAGGTGTACTGAGACCCATTTACAGACCTATCAAGGGCAAAGTCATCAAGGAAATGTGACAAGGATCTGCCAATAGGAAATAAAGAGGGCACCACTGTGGCAGAAATGCAAATTAAGGGGAGATTGTTTTAAAAAGTTTGCAAAATACTATGTGCTTACATTTTAAAGAATGTTTCCATGAGTGACATGAGGAACACATGACATAGCTACATCATCACCATTCATAATCTAGTAGGATTGTTTATAAAGACTGTGAGAGGAGGAACTGAATAGAATACAGATCCGGTGAAGGTAGCTCTCCAAGTCCCTGGAGACTTCCTCTCTGGGCTAAAGCTTCCTCCTCTCGACGCTGCTTTGAAGGACAACTTCTAGGCCTGTCTATGCATTAGCCGCCTTCTTCAGAACACTTTTGCCTGTTCCTGTCCCCACTCAGCTGTGGCAGGAAACAGTGGGCTCAGAGCATGAATATGGCTTCCACAGTCTCTAGACCCTGAGCGGTACAGATCTGAGCTACTAGCACAGAAATGCAACACTCTTGGTGGCGACTTCTTCGAGCTATGCTATCATCCAAAAAACATTTAATGACATCCATGTAAGCTTAAGTCAAGCATGTAGTGGGAAGCAAGCACAGAAACCCACTGCTCTATCTATAGGGTCACCTACCTGGACGTCACGCAAGATCACGCTACAGTTTGCAAACGTCCTCCCCATATGGCTGAAGAACAGTGCATCTGTATCAGTTAAAATGTCGCTAACTATTTGCATTTATGCAAATCCTTTTAACCAATGGCAAGAACAGAAGTTTCCTGCACTGAGCTCACCTCCTTAGTTCCATCCTTCAAGGCTTTTCAATGCTGTGTTGCTTCATAGCTGGTATTAGGGATCACTGCAATGCACTCATCACCTTGATGTGAAGGCTGTCAGGTAGAGCAGAGCCGAGTTCAGAACCCTGTTACTTAACACTAAAGGACAGCTCTCCAGCTTCACTGAGGTTGACAGGATCCACAGAAGATGCCACACAGTGTGATATTAAGTATCTGACTCAGGAATTAAGAGCAACAGAAGTCAACACCAGCTGTGTCACTACCGTGTGTGTGTATGTGTGTGTGTCTGTGAGGTGAGGTGGGTAGGATGTGCAGCGTTAAGCAAGACACTCAATCCCCAAATTCCCATTTTGTCATCTAGGAAAGAACAAATCACAGATATATGAGTGTTTGCAAGGTCCCATGCAATTATGTAATCTAATATCCCCGTAATAACATAGATAGGGAAACAGGCTCGGGAAGGGTCCCACAGATTGATCAAGACCATTCATCTCCCCCCAACCACCCTTTTTTAAAATCGACGAAGATGATAGACAATTACTAAGATAAAGATGGTGGGTTACAGTCACTTGCGATGGTTGGGAACAGACTCAACACTCCAGCATTCCCGAATCCTGTCAGCAAACCTCTCAGAGCCTCAGAGTTCTCAGGAAAAACAAAGGGAATAATAACTCCAAGGTACTAGTGCCAGTGGGAAGAGCCAGATGGTCGCATGTGAAGGACCTGACCCTGTGCCTGGGAGGCACCGAGCGATTTGGACATTTGAGCCTCTGCTGTAGTGTTCCCGGTGCGGATTTTCCACTCTCTTCCTCTCTATTCCTACTTCCATCTGGCCCACCCCAAAAACATTTTCTGGGAAGACTTAGGGGCACGTCACATAATGTTTCAATGGGGAAAATGCTCTGTGCTTATACAGAAACAGGACTCTGTCAAGTATGTCAGATGAAGGATTTCAAAAGGAGAGTTGTCTCATTTGTCACCTGAGCCCACTCTATGATGACTAATGAAGACTCGGAGTCAACCGGGGTCACGAGGCTGGCATGTCCCGGGTAGGACAGAACAAGCCAAAGCCACGGGAGTTTCGGCAGGATAATCATTATCAGTAAAAGGCTTATTCAAGCTTGTTATGGTGAAGAAATTTTAATAAGAATTATCCTACATGTTAGATTCATAAGGCAAAAAAAATATTTTAAAAATACAAGTTAGAATTAGCTGAAGGGGCTTTGGTTGTCAGTTAAATGACATTTCTGAGCAAAATGAAGATTAATTTATCCCCCCCAAAAAAAGGTGATGGGGGGAGGCTTAATGCCTTCTTTTTTTTCCAGAAATGAAACTTCATTCCGCTTTTTATGCATTTGAAATGAACACTGTGAAAACTATGGGTAATCAATACAAATAATATTAAGTAATATAATACAGTATCAGAACTTTAAACCAAATGACAAACTTCACTGATTTTATTTGACTATTACCTATTTTCTTTATTGCTTTTCCTATTCCCTTAATATAATGTATCTTAAACCTCTGAATTGTAATCACAGCTTTATTTGGTAAGAGATCCCAAAAGAACAGCATAAACAACCTGATATTGATCCATGAATACAGGATCCAAGAACTAGTTTGCTCATTCAGCTGTCTGCAGTCTGTCCCTTAATATAAGCACCCCTAGAAAACTACTATATCAGCAAAATTAAAGAGAAATATAGATCCAAGCAATAATCATGATTGCTTAAAAATCTAAAAGCCTAAGTATTCTAACTGTGAAGTTTCTCTTTATACCTAGCATACACTATGGGTAATATATATATATATATATATATATATATATATATATAATACCATACTTACATATAAAATCAACCTATCCATCTACCTCATTTATTGAAATGAATAAAGGGTCAACTTGAGCAACTGTCATACCTAAAGATACCATATCATTACACATTGATTGTCACTAGTATTGCGTTCTTGGCCAATATAACATTATGCATACTCAGCACCTTGAAAATTTTCAGTTGACTTGATGGAGGTGTTCATAGCCTCCATTGATGTGAATGTGAAGGCTTTATAATCTCATGAAAGAGAAGTAGCCATTATATAACGTGTCCACATTCAGAAGTCGCCTGCTTTAAAGCTAATGAGATCATACCATAGAAGTCTAGACAAATCTTTGGCTTCCAGACACATCTGATGGAATTCGGTCATAGTTTACTCCCTAGAGGATTCAGCACCATGTCCAATTCGTACACACCCCAGGATTCCAGCCTGACATGTGTAATGGATGCTTAGAGTTACAGCAGAGGACCCTCTTGGCCCCCACCCTTGAGCCAGGTGACAAAACGTTCATCTGGTTCTGTTACTGAGAAAACACACACTTCTCTCTTGGGTTACTAAGGAACAGATCTGCAACAAAAATGGACTTCACAGAAATAGTCAGTCTTGGGGAGGGACACAGAAATAATTGTTAGAAATAACTGAATACTAGTTAAATCTCTTTTTACATGCCTGAAATAATTTGACTGATTTTATGGAACTGTGGTAACATTATAGACAGGGGACTATTAAGATTTCAGATAATGAACAGCCAGTCAAAAATCACTTACTTAGTTGGATAAGTTTGATGGTCACTAAAAAATCCTTCAGTTCTTCTGAAACTGTGATGTTTTGACCCTATCTCCTCTGATGGAAGTGGACACCATCTACCACCAAAATATAATCAGTGTCATATCATGATAATCAGTGTCATATCACAGTAGATTACGTCCTCAAAGGGAACTCACTAGAATACTTAAACTGGCTTGGTTATCTGAGCTGCTGAGTGGTTCGGAAGTAGGACAAACCTTGAGATAATAATTAAGGTCCATCTACAGCTCCAAGTAGTTCACAGAGATGTTCCAACTTTTAACACTAACCTAGCAAAGATGAATGAAATTCCTTCCTTAAAAGACAATTTTGCTTCATGCCCAAGCTTCTTAGAGGATTTTAGCATGTGCATCTCAGGGTCCTGAGATCAAGTCCCGTGTGGGGCTCCACATTCAATGAGTCTGCTTGAGATTCTCTCTCCCTTTCCCTCTGCCCCTCCCCTATCTCAAATAAACAAATGGATCTTTACAAAATAAACAAATAAAAACACAAACAGAAAGAGTGATTTAAAGTTAACACTCTAAATAGTCACATTTCTAATTCAATGATACTGTACAAGTAAAGGCAATCAAGAATGGATAAAACTAATTATCTCTATAATGCAACATTAGATCAATCTGTATCATCTAGTTTTTCCCTTTTAATAAACTAAAAGCACATTTGCTTCCACTTATATATGTATATAGAAACACATAATATCTATTTGATGGAGTGGCTTTGAAAAAAAACACAATTACTGAAATACAGAGATAATTAGTTTTATCTAAGTCAGAAAAAATGATACCAACATTTCTGTAACACCAGCAGCCTAATTTAACAGGAGATAAAAATCGAACTCTTAAATTTTAAAATTACCTAATGGCTGCAGAAGATCCGATCAACTAATTATTTTCTTCTTCTCTTTTCTCTCCCTATGAGCTGAACGTTATCACAGAAAAGTATGAAGGGGACTGGCGGTCCTTTTCAGGGTCAGGGATGCCAGATGTCTATTAGGCTTATGGGTTTATTTTTTTTTTAAGATTTTATTTATTTATTTGACAGAGAGAGATCACAAGTAGGCAGAGAGGCAGGCAGAGAGAGAGAGAGAGGAGGAAGCAGGCTCTCCGCTGAGCAGAGAGCCCGATGTGGGACTTGATCCCAGGACCCTGAGATCATGATCTGAGCCAAAGGCAGAGGCTTAACCCACTGAGTCACCCAGGTGCCCCAAAGGCTTATGGGTTTTTAACATCATGCCTCAGTCAGGTATGGTAGGATTTCTAGACATTCATCATCTTGCTTGTCCTTGGCAGCCAGTTCATTTCAACATCAAACTAGCCCTCGATTAGATCTGTGTGAGAGCCCAGTGCTGTGCCACATGACATACATTACACATTTCCATTTCTATTGCAATCATCTAATTGCATTATACAGCTGCAAATACTTGGGATGGTTATGTTTTGTCCTGAACACACAAAAAAAGAAAATGCTCCTTCTTTGTCCTCCGGTTAAAAATTTTACTTGGGATTGAAGGTATCTGGACAGACGCATGATGGTCTGAAGCGGTTCTCATTCTTCCCCAAAAAGCATTACAAAGATCAGCATGGGGTAGGGGAATGGGTGCTGTGTTACATGGGGAGTCCTGAATCTCAGTCTTAGTTTTGAAACTAACTAGATGCTCACTGCCAAACGATTTACCCTAATATGTAGTTTTCTCATTTCAAAAACGGGAGACATTGACGCAGGATGTTTTTAAACACGCGCGAGGAACTTAAAACTAAGTTTAATCTGCCTCTGGATGTGAGAAACTGATGTGAAACTTGCAAATACATCAGGGGTTCTCGAGCTGGGCTAGTCCTGCCCATCACCTGAAGAGGTTTAAATACTATTTGTTCCTGGAATTTAGCTCCAAACAATTAAAGATTTCCTGTGGCTGGGACCCAGGCCTTGGTAGGTCTTAAAACCTCCCTGAATAATTCTAATATGCAGCTGGGGAGAGAGGTCTGGCCCCAGGGTCATTCTCAACAACATCTCCTGCTCCAGCTAGACCCCAGGGTGATGTGGATGCAAGATCAGAGCTTTATTTGCTTCCTAATTCATTCACTAATCATTGATTATGTGCCTCTGAGATGTTGCACGACATGTTAGGCACAAGAGATACAAAGATTAAAAACAATGCCAAGCCTTGCCAAGAAGAAACCTTATTTCCACTCATATTTCTAATGTCCTGTGACTGTTACCTAGATGGGAGTCCTATCAGGACTCAGGATGTAGATCTAGCCCCTCCTGGTTTTAAAGATCACTGTCCAGCATTCCAGATCCAAAGATAGTGGCAAAGCTCAGTCCCTCCACTCTGTGGGTGGGGCTCTTCATTCCGAGGGGCTTGGGTTTGGTTTTTGTGTTCCAGGTAGATTTTATTTTAATAAGGGAGATTGGCATATACCATTGCAGCAAAATGCTAAATGAAATTTAATTGCACAAATGCTTGCTATTTATTTATTATTATTATTTTTTTATTTACAAAAAGGCTCCATGCCCCACGTGGAGCCCAACATTGGGCTTGAACTCATAACTCAAGACTGAGATGAGATCAAGAGTCAGAAGGTCTCTCTCTCTCTCTTGAAAAATAAAATATATATAATAAAATAAAATAAAGTAAGAGTCAGACACTTAACTGACTGAGCCACCCAGGCATTCCTACAATTTAATTTTTAAGATTGGGCATAATCACCAGAAAGAGGTTCTAAACTGGATTGATAACAGGGTTTCGAAACCCCATTATTACATTTTTTAGCTTATTTCTTACAAAAGAATCTGAAGAATGGTATCCCCCAAATCAAAAGGAAATAACAGCTCCATGTAAAATCCAGAAGCAGACGCATATAATATACATGTTAATACCACAAGAGCAAGTTCAGTTTTGTTCACCTTGACTCTTAGTTTTGCATTTGCTGCCATAATTTCTCCTGCCATTATTACTTAGGACAACTGTCATTTAATTCATTGTGCATGTTTCAGTATTGAGAGCTGTGATAAAGCACATTCCATTGTTAACTATCACTTTCCCTGAACTCTGACAAATAATGTGGCCGTTCCTCAAAAACTCGCCTGCTCGCGTTAGAGGACCGTGTCTGAGCTGAGGACTGCCTTGTTATAGCCACCTCGGCATCCTTTATGGTCTTTCCAACTCTGCTTGTTTCAAGATCATGATGTACGTCAAAGGAAAGACAACACTGAAAAAATATCATCCCTTAAGTGATTGAAAGCCTACCACTCTGTTTACTTCCTGTACATGAGCGATTTGCCTCTCAGATTACCTGAGAAATTTCTAACACAGTATTTTCTGAATGGGATGAGGATGACAGGTGTCATGGAGAGAACAGTGGGACCGAGTTCCGGGAACAGCTTTGCCATGGAGTTTCCTTCTGTTAGAGAAGTGAGGTCCCAGGCACTAGTCCAAAGGACGGGGCACAGGTCCAAACAAAGATTCTGGGACAAAGGGATCTGTGTGTCTCTCACAAGAATAAGAACTCCAGCTTCACCTGGGACAGAAGAGGTGTTGAAGTTATCTTGGCACAAAAAAATAATAATAAAACCAGCTTTGTTTATTAAATGGCACAAGAGATATTAAGTCTCTAGGCAATGCATTTATGGGTGAGTGTGTCTTCAAGTAGATGCGCTAGGACACTAACTCAAGGTCCTCCTGACAAATACCTCACAGTGACCCAGAGGAAGGGTCTAGGGGAAAGAAGCAATGTTTGGCTGGAGTATCAAACAGGTGTCAAGAGACCGCCAGTTAGAAACAGAGCTGGGGGGTGAGGGGTGAGGACAGCCTGGTTGGCTCAGTTGATTATGCATCTGCCGTGGGCTCCAGTCATGATCCTGGGGTCCTGGGATGCAGCCCTGCGTCAGGCTCCCTGCTCCATGGGGAGTCTGCCTCTCCCTCTCTCTCTGTTGCTCCCCTGCTCATGCTCTCTCTCCCTCTCTGATAAATAAATAAATAAAATATTAAAAGAAAAAAAGACAGAAAGAAAAGAAAGAATGCTGGGTCTGGAGTTTGACCTCCTGCCACGGCCACTAGTCTGATGTGCGATCTTAAGCACAACACTTAACCTCAGAGATTTCTGTTTTCTACTTGGTATAGGATTCTTAATTTTCCAAAACAAAGCCACAGTTTCAGCCTTGGCCACATCAGTACCGCGTTCTCTGTGAAACGGACAAATCAAAAGCATATTTACAATCTCATTTTTTTTGCCCCCCAAATCTTCGATTTCAAATCTTCTGTTGCTTTTTGATATTTATCAAATTTACTTTTCTTTAGTTTTTACATTTTACTTTTCTCCTTTCCCTTCTTCATTTTCTTGCTTGTTGCCTTTTCAAGGAAACTTCTGCCTTTGAAAGCTTACGTAATTGCTGAGAACCGAGAGAGAGAAAAGGAGTTTCTCATAACAGACACTAATTTATTCAGATGCTTCGAAGTTTTGTTTGATGTGGATTAGGGCATAAGATGCAAAAAATTTAAAATTGAATTTATTCTGTATTTCTTTCCCTCCTTTTAAGAAATGACTCACTTATGTTGTAATTTGTGAAGACGGCTTGGTAACCATTCAGTGTCATTGTTGCTGTATCTTGATACACTTTTTTTTTTTTTAACAATTCTATCATTTAATTTTCACCTAAAAATGTTTCTTTTCAAAATGAAAAAATAATTCTTGAGATAATTTCATGTGAAAAAGACATGACAGGAGTTATAAAGGTCCATTGATGGAAAAAAATAACGGAATATCGGACATGCTAATAAGGTTATCTTTGACCAATGTTGTTAATTTTCTTTCTATTTTCTGTACTTTTCCAGCATTTTATAACACCCATTGTTTTTTTATAAGAAAAGTTATTCTTCCTTTTCTTTTTTGTTAGGATTTATTTATCTGAGAGAGAGAGAGAGAGAGAGAGAGAGCACATGAACCCGAGTGAGGGAAGGGCCAGAGGAAGAGAACGGGAGAATCTCAAGCAGAGTCTCCACTAAGTATGGGGCTCAATGTGGGGCTCAAGCTCCAGACCCTGAGATCCTGACCTGAGCTGAAATCAAGAGTCAGATGCTTAACGGCCTGAGCCCCCCAGGTCCCCCTCTACCTTTTCTTAAACATCACAGAGATTCCAGGAATAGGTTAGGTACCTAACGAGAAAGAGTTAAAGGGGAAACGTATAATCATGTTTGTTTATTTAAACAAATTTCTAGGATGCAGCAGACATCATAGATAATGACCAACTCTCAAGCTGTAGAAAGCACCGCAAGGTTCATGAAAAAGCAGGCCCTTGTTAACACACAGTGTAGAGTCGGTCAGATCCCAGCTTCTAGAAGATCAAAAGCCGAACAAATAGGTCCTGACTTTAAAGACCTGTTGATTCATTCTGGAGATGAGAAGGGAGTAGAAAATACAACTTTCCCGGTGTGACACAGGCTTGGAGGGCTGTGTGTGTGCAGAGGATGGTTTATTCGTGAGGAGTTGGTCCTGATAAGCTCAGGGAAGGAGGAGACACTCGCCTGATACCTGAACTAGCAAGGGGCCCTCCAGGTGGAGACGTGTAGCCTGAAATGAGGACAGCACGGGAGGCCCAGGGAGGGGTGAACTGGCATGGTTGCTCAGGTCCCGGCTTAAGTTTGAAAGGTCAAACCAAAAAGTTTCTAATCCAAGGCAGACGACTTGTTTTGAGTTTACTCTTCCCCATGGCTGCTCGCTCGCAGATGCACAAAGCCACGTCTGACAGGAGTCCGGTGCCCCACAGGTGCACGCAAGGAAGTCTGATATTTATTGGCTCATGGGAGGTGCAGGACCAAGGACACACAACTCAGGACAGAAGACCCGCAGAGGCAAGGAAGATAGAAATCATCCATCAGTGAACGGGTAAGAAATCAGGAACACCTCACTGCGTATCAGTGAAATAATTGCAACCTTACAGAAAACGTTACAAGGTTGGCACAGATATTTCCTATACACTCTTTCTCAGATCCCCATAAGTCACAGGTCTTCTCACAGTTCGCAAGATGGGTTAGAAGGGGGTTACTGGGGATGTCTGGGTGGCTCAGTTGGTTGAGCGGCTGGCTTCAGCTCAGGTCATGATCCCAGCGTCCTGGGATCGTGTCCCACATCAGGCTCCTTGCTCGGCAGGGAGCCTGCTTCTCCCTCTGCCTCTGTCTGCCTCTCTGTCTGCCTGTGCTCCCTTGCTCTCTCTCCCTCTCTCTCTCTCTGACAAGTAAATAAATAAAATCTTAAAAAAAAAAAAAGAAGGGGGTTACTGGCAGGTGCCCACTCTGGAGGTGGGACCCTGGGTGAGGAAGGCAGGCTGGTGTGAAGCTTCCACACAGTGGGCCAGCCAATATGGCTGTGAGCGAAACTGCGAGAGGCACCCCAGAAGAGGGATGAATGCAAGAGGTCTTTCAAAGAGGAAATGTCGGGGTTCAGTGCATGGGTACCATTGAAGGACACAAAGGGACATCTGCAGTAAGTTCTCAGGGTAGGTGGCCAGGAGAACAGCACCATGGCAGAGGTGTCTGTAGTGACCATTACCCAGAAGGCAATAGAACATGTGCACGGGGAGGGGTTTGGCAGGGGGGATTGAAGGCAGCCTGGGGCTGTTGACCTTCAGCTTCTCAGTCCACAAGCTTCTCTTCCACTTAAGCTTTTTCTGTTCCTTTACTCTATCAGCTGCTAGCCCTGTCTCCTCTCTCCTTTGACATCCTCTTCCCTATCCATCAGAGCTTGTATCATTTATCTTAATGGTCATAAAACAGGGGAAAAGGAGGTGGTTTTTTGTATTGTTTGGGGGTAAGGGGAAGAGGAAGAGAGAATCCCAAGGAGACCCCCCACTGAGCACGGAGCCCACCTTGGGGCTCCATCCTGGGACTATGAGATCAGGACCTGAGCAGAAATCAAGTGACAGACACTTCACCAAGGCACCCCATGAAATGCTTTATAAAATGCAGAATGACCTCACATGGAATAAAATACTTCATGGAAGAGTAAAAACATGTCCATTATGTGCTGTCAGAATAAGTAATTTCAACTCCACTGGAGAGTGAAAAAAAAAAACAGAAAATAATTCCTCCACAAATCTGAGCAAAATCCTCAGATTTTTCCTCACCTTGGGAAGTCCTTCTTAAACTTTATTATGCATCAGGATCAACCAATAGATTTGTTAAGACAAAGAGATTGATTGCTTTGCCCCCAGAATTTCAGATTCAATAGGTTTGAGGTAGAGTTCAAAAACCGGCATTTCTAACAAATTCTCAGGTGCTTCTGATGCTGCTGGTTAGGGACCACACTTTGAGAACCACTGCCATACAGTGTGCCAGTCAAGACACTCCATTAATTCTATTAAGGCAGGTGCATAAAACAAGGGAGGAGATGCAGATTTTTAGAAGAGGTGCTCAGGGGCTCCTGGGTGGCACAGTCGTTTAAGCGTCCGATTCTTGATCTCAGCTCAGGTTGTGATCTCAGGGTCCTGAGACTGGGTCCTGCATCAGGCTCCCCACTCTTGAGATTCTCTCTCTCCCTCTCTCCCCATCCCCTCTAAGGTTAAAAAAAAAAAAAAAGAGGGTTCTTTACTAATTTTATTTATCCACCATTTTTTTAAAAATTACATGAAGTTAATTTATCAGGAAAGAGGCACAAACAAGAAGAGTTAGTTTTAGAAAGGTTCATCAATAGGCTGCCTTTGACAGTTTCATCAAAGTCATTTGGGTTGGGTAAAATCAACTAAAAATAAGGTAATCATAACTTGGCAATTTGTATCAGTAGGAAACAGAGATAATCCTGCATAAGGGAGGAGGAGGGTGTTCAATTGTGATATTTTAACGTTTCGATGCTTAGGTCTGCTTTTGTTGTGCGAGCACAGCACACAGTTACTATCCAAAACTACTACTAACTTCCTGAGTACATTGACATGTGCCATTTAGAAAATGTGTTTGGACTTGGTCTAAATAAGGTGGGATTGACTAAGCATATTGACATTCAAGTCACCAAGTTTCCAAAACAACCCCTGACTCTGCCTAGGAAAACTCAGGTATTTTCTGTGATAATTCATATTCAAATAAAAGGCACATAAATTATTGTAATAAATAATGACAAAAATCAGGTAGCCATTTTCTTGCACATTGTCCACATAATGTGGATTTGTAGACCTGTGTGTAACAAAGTCAACAATTGACCATTCAAACCAACTTTTATTCTAAAGTGGTTTATATTTGAAATCAAACCTAAACATGCAATATGTATCACCAGGTTTCCTTAGATCAAATTAGACATTCACTCCTTTGTTAGCTAAAAAATAAATTTAAAAAATTGCTCCGTCTCTCTTTTGGCTATTTTATTGAATAATCATGACCATAATTTTATTGGGAAGGTTGGAACGGCTTTCTATTTTTACTTTTGCCCACTATAAATACCGACAGTTTCTCATTATGCGAAATAATCTGTATTTAATTAACAATTAGCTTTGAAATGGAGTTTGTAGGCTTATTGATTACATATTTTAATTTTTAGGAACATAGCTATGCTCACACACACACTAATGAACAAATAAACCAACACAGTTACAATTTTAATTGGGCATTGGAAGTGCTTTCCAATGATTTTTTTTTTTTTTTTTTTTTTTGGTCAATCCGTAAGGGGTTTGATAAACCCTGCTGGGATTGCAGCCATCTGCTTGTAGCCTTGATTCAATGCCCCGAGACTGAGGTCGCTGGCCTCCCAACACAGATTTTACTCAGCAGTGAGCTTGAGGGAAGAAGATCTGAGTTTGAATTATGATTTTTCCTTCCTGTGGCTTTACGACTTTGGATGAACCATTTCCTGCTTCTTGCTGTTCCACCTCTCACCCCTCATCTGGGAAATTACAAGTTTGAGCTAGCTAACACCGACAGTCCTTTTACCCTCCTAACTCGAAGGCAGCACAAATACTCCACGACCATTTTTCAGCTACGCCATAGAGGTCTTCACCCACAGCTGGAAGCTATGCTGGTAAAGAACTGAAAAGTTCCAATTCAGGATAAATTAAGGGTTTTCAGCCTTTCTTTAAAGATGTATGGATGGATACACTTGGCTTCAGAATATACAGTACATGATTTGATAAAATACTCAGTTTGCTAGAGACAGTGGTATGTTGCTGGTAAAAAGTTTAACAACTGGCTTAAAACAAACAAACAAACTTGAGTTTCCACATTGGCTGTTTTTTTTGTTTGTTTTGTTTGTTTGTTTTTTGCTTTTGGTCATAAATACTCATACCATGGCTAATTTCAAGCTTCCAATACAAAAATCACTGAACACCGACCACGAAGTTGAGCTGAGAGCAGGTGCACGACTGGCAGACTGGCCTGAGACAGCTTCAGGTCACGGAGACCATTAACATTTCAAGTTCGGGACCGAGGTCCGTGCTACTCCTGATTTTGGGTGAGACTTTAAGCAAGTTATTTGATCTTCTTAGACTCTTATCTAAAATAGCCCTCATTTCTTATCAAATTTTAGAATACTTTCTTATCTACCAAGTGTGGGAATAGCAGTTCCTCTATCTTATGTGGCAAAAGCATATCATATAAAAGGATTGTGAACAAGTTAAAGTCCTCACCAAATACAAATTACAACTTTTACTATAAGAGAAAAGGATTTATATTTGATAAATGCGTTTTCATTTGTTTGTTTGTTTGTTTGTTTGTTTTGAGAGAAAGAGAGAGAGAGAGAGAGTACCTGTGAGTGGTAGGGGAAGGGGAGAGAGGGTGAGAGAGAGAATCCAAAGCAGGCTCCACGTCCAGCATGGAACCCAGTACAGGGCTTGATCTCAAGACCCTGAGATCATAACCTGAGCCAAAACTGAGTCAGACACTTCACTAACTGAGCCACCCAGGCACCCCATCTGATCCACTCATCTAAAAATAACTTGTAACAAACTCTAGCTACAAGTCTTCAAAGTTGCAAGGAAAAAAAAAATCTACTCAAGCTAACCCGAACAACTTTTGACAAAGAAAACTAGTCATTTTCATGTCATTAGAGAATGTGAAAGCATCAGCGACTGAGGTCAGTCTTAGTGGCTCAGAAATGTCGGACTCTGTGTCTCTGGCTCCCTGCAGTCTTCTCTTTCTATGCTAACAGTTTCCTGGTCCCCAGCTCCTCTACCCAATCATGGGGTCCTTGGTTCAAACTTGAGAGAGAAAGACAAAGAGAGGGGATGTGAGGAATTGAGAGAGAGAGGGTAAGGAGGGACTGACTGATTTAAAACTTGAGCCACCTCATGTTGTTAGAACAACCTCAGAAATGACCGAATAGATCTTTTTCAGTGAAAATGTTAAAAAGGAACATTGATTACTATCAGTCAACAACTAGAAGTTCATTCCGTGAAGTCACTGATGTTTTCTTGAGGCCAAGAGTTATTTGTCATTGACAAGAAATCTGGAGAAACACCTAATTAACACCTGCTTTGCCGAGTGCCCAGGTCATGGCCCACGAGATTCAGCGGACGCATGAACACTGCTTTATAAAGTTATTACAGGGCACCTGGGTGGCTAAGTCGTTAAGCATCTGCCTTCGGCTCAGGTCATAATCCCAGGGTCATGGGATTGAGCCCCACATCGGGCTCCCCGCTCAGCGGGAAGCCTGCTCCTCCCTCTCCCACACCCCCTGCTTATGTTCCCTCTCTCCATTGTCTCCCTCTGTGTCAAATAAATAAATAAAAAACTTAAATTTTTTTTTAAATAAAATAAAAACTTATTACATTTTAGTGCCTGGGTGGCTCAGTCAGGTAAGCATCTGACTCTTGATTTCAACTAGGTCACAACCTCCATCCGGGTCATAGGATCAAGCCCCGGGTCAGGCTCCATACTTAGGGGGAGTCTCTCCCTCTCCTTCTCCCTCTGCCCCTCTGTGCATGTACTCTCCCTCTTTCAAATAAATACACCTTAGGAAAAAAAAAAGCTTACTACATTCTAAATTAATGAAACTGTAAATTCATTTGGAAGTTGGAAGTAGCACTGATGGAACCACATGTAAGTTCCACGCTTTAGTGACGTCAACAGATACAGTCATGTGAAGAAACGTGTGCAACGTTTTTTAACAAACAGCAGGAATGTGTGGAACTGCAGGTTTGAGATGGAGAGTAGTGTCTCCTGAAGTAGGATGACCTTCATGTCTCAGCTATATTAGCACTTTCCATTCCTGCCCCCTGAAAATACAACCATCTTGAACTTAGCAACCTATCATAGCAACCCTATGATAGATAACAAGAGCCGTCCAGCCGTTAGAAGCCACCTCCCCCCTCCAGCCCTGGGGCCCCACTGTGGCTTTAGCAGATAGAGGTGACAATGCATCAAGAAACAAGCTGGACAGAACACAGACAAGGCAGCCATCCTTTGCCAATATATTGAACAAAACCGAGCTTAGCTGGTGTGTAGCCAAGGGCATTGTATCTCACAGACTGGGACCAGCCCAGATCACATGCCCAGCAGGTCTTTTTTTTTCTTTTTAAAGATTTTATTCATTTATTTGATGGAGAGAGAAATCACAAGTAGGCAGAGAGGCAGGCAGAGAGAGGGGGATCCAGGCTCCCTGCTGAGCAGAGAGCTCGATGCGTGGCTTGATCCCAGGACCCTGAGATCATGACCTGAGCTGAAGGCAGAGGCTAAACCCACTGAGCCACCCAGGTGTCCCCCGGCTGGTCTTTTTTAAAGGACTCCCTCTTGGGTCACAAATCCTAGGGACAAACATGAAGAGCTTAGACAAGTGGCACACTTGTTCTGGTATAAAATATTTAAATGAATGGCCTTAGTTGGACAGTGAAACATGGTAAGTTATTTGAGACATGCAGAAGACACTGTTTTTAACGCCAGGTCTGACTTAAGAGCCAAATCCCATGTGAAACTCAGTGAAGCAGACGAAGCCACATCCAGAACTTCCCTTCTAAGGATGATGCTGAGTGTGTTCCTGTGTTACTTACTGACCATGGTCACATATTGCCACAGGAATTCTGTTGAATGTGGTCGCAACTATGCCGACTAGTTACCGTAGTTCTTTTAAATCTGTGACTTTTAAGGACTGACTGCACTTTTCAACTTGGAGGGGGTAGGGGGAAAGGCAGAGCTGCTGTGGATTATCCAAGGGCCATTTATAAAGCAAATGCTCAAGAGCAGTTTGATTTTTATACTGAGGTATAAAATTGAAAACCATTATGGAGGGATGGTATTTTGTGTTATTAACCTCGTTTTTCTGGTCTCGGTATTTACCGTCTCTTCTCACCCCTGCTCCATCAGAGAACTGGCCCTGTGCTCAGTGACTTGATAGAGGGATTTGACGGGGCAGAAGACAGAAATTCTCTGCAATTCCCTCTGGCCCTGTGTTTCCAAACTCCAGGCTGTCAAGAAAATTTAAAGCATTACAGAACCAGTAAGAAAAATAGGATCAGGACAGAGAGCAAATGTCTTGGACAAAACCACATGGGGAGATGGGTTTCTAATCGCATCAGTGACGTGTCCTGGGCTGGGGGTTATGGGGTGGGCACAGAGAGGGAATGTTGGAGGAGAAAGTAAGAGCATTTGGCAGACCTGCTGCTGGCACTGCTGGGGACGAGGAACAGCTGTGTGGTGCATGTGGGCACATGGGTCCCAACTGAAATATCAGAGAAAGATGGTTGCTCCCAGTATGGAAAATAAAGAGCCAAGAGCTACTGGCGGCCATGTTGACAGTCACGTTAGCTGTCCCCTAGGTGGGCAGGTGGCTCAGATACCAGATGAAGATGGCAAGGAAGAGGAGGTGGAGAGTAGGATTTGAACAGGGGGTAGGAGAGGCGCTCAAAGCAAAAGTTCACTTACAGAAAAGCAAGGAAGCACAGTTTTTGTCACTGGAGATGGTGGTGCACGATTTGTATCAGTCTTATAATATATGCATCTACTCTATGAAGGCAAAATGAAATGATATTCTTCTTATAATAACTTAAAAAGAGTAAATCAACAACATGCTTATGAAATAGTAAAAGTGTTTAGATCCTAGGGCCGTTAACACACTTCTGGTAAATACTCACTTACTTCCAGTAAATAACCATTTCCTTAGGAGACCGACATTATTTGAAAAACCAACACACTTGATAAATTACTCGAAAATACATATCAAGGGCAAATAAGAGTTATACATTTTCTTAGTCTTGTGCCTTACATTATAATGTTAAGATGCTTAAGGAGGCATGAAAAATGGTGTTAATATTAGGAGAAGAAGCAAGTACTAATAATTAAATACTATTATTTAAATAGCCAGTAACCAATTATCTCTAGGCTGGTGAAAAGTACAGCAAGGGAAAAAGAATAATCATAACTAATTAAATTAAAAAAAAAAGCCTTTTGATTCCTAATGTCATTAGACTAGCGTCTTCAAGTGGCAAACTGTACTGTAATAACCATCCCTCACATCTAAACAGAGCTTTATTAAGTGCTTGTACTTGCAAGATCTGTTTCAATTTTCCTAACTGGGTCAGATGTATAAATAAATAATTTCAGTAGTGATAAGTGCCACGAAGAATAATAGTAGAGGACCAGCGGGAGTGTATGTGTGTGTGTGTGTGTGTGTGTATTGCTATTTAGTGGTCAGGAAAAAAAAAAAAAAAAAGAAGTGACAGTCTCACAGAGTAGAAGGAGACACAGGGAAGAACGTTCCAGAAAGAGAAGAGCAAGCATAGGATCCGAGATGCCAAAGAAAGGGAGTCTGGCCATAAAGATGTAAGTGATAGGGTCAGAAAAGCCATAGGGTCAGAAAAGCGCTTGAGAAGACAGACTGTTATGGGTCAAATTCAGGATGTTACATTTGAATCTGGGTGTGATCTTGAGTCACTGAAGAGCTTCAAGCAGAGCCCAAGATGTGAATTAATTTTTGACAACATGACTGGGCTATGGTGTGATAAGTGAGGGTAGCAGAGCCAGAGGGAAACAAGCAGACCACCACAGTAGCAGCCACGAGAACGGTGACCTTTGCAGGGGGAAGTGGTAGAGGTGAACAACGGGGCTGGATTCCCGATCTACTGGGATGGTAGCATCAACAGGACTTGCTGGGGTATCAGACGTGACAGGTAGGGAAAGGAGCAGAGTCAACAGTCGTAATAAAGGCGGAGGAAATGGGATGCCACCTGTTGTTGCAGAGGAAATTGGGAGGTTGAGGGACAAAACAAAAACCCAGAACAGCGACCGTCCTACCCTCTGCACATTAATTTCAGTGCGTGTAGCAGAATACTCCCAGAACTTCCATTGATTTTAATGTAGTAGGTATGACCTGTCTAGAGAATGACAGTGTCATTTGCTTTGGGGATGTGAAACTGCCCTTTTCAGATTCTCGTCTACCTGTTCTCATGAATGTTCTGACTTGTTGATCTGGGGGTTACCTCCTAAGGATTAAAGACCTTCTGACTCTGGCTGTCCTCAGCTTGGATAATTCACCAACTCACATGGGTTTCATGAGCCCTGTGCCAGAGCGATGCCCTCCCAGGGAAGAAGGCTACTGGCACCTGCTCAAAATTTTAAGTCTCTCACCTGCACAGAGGAACTTGGATTCACCTCTGAATCCCTCTTTCTTTCTTTCTTTCTTTTTTTTTTTTTTTTTTTTGCCTTATTGAATGTAAGTTAAAACAAAACAAAAAAACTAGAAAAACAAAAAAACACCACCACTACGAGAGGAGGTAATCAATTACAGTATTGACTAGGGCTCACTGCTACGGCCATCTCTCCCTGTTTGAGCAGAGTGATTCTAAAAGGCTCTTCTCATTTCTCTAGTTGTTCTTGAAAGCTTTCTGACATTTGCTCCCACAAACTTAGAAGCATCATTTGAAATTACAGGAACTATTATGAAGCTCGGCAGGCTTACCCCAGCACACCGCAGGCTTGCAAACACCAACTTGCAAGCTAGGAATGGTCAGCATCTCCCAGCTGGGAAACACTAGATCTTACACTCTTCAAGTCAGGGACATTGAGAAAGAGCCAAATTCATAGCGTGACTGCTTTAGAGATGGATCTTTGTATTGCCTATCTTTCCCATTCCTTAAATAGAGAGGCATGCATCGGGAGGGGTCTGAACATGTCTTTCAAACAGATACAACTCCTCTTAGGGCAAAGGGAACAAAAGGCTCTGTCTAGATTTACTGCTGTCTTCTCTAGGATCTGTAGTACAATTCCCCAGAACTTGGGTACTATTGTTTACTTACGAGATCTCGAAACCTCTAGAAATCTGAATCCCTCCACAATGCCTCAAACGCTTTTGCATTCACGATGTTTTACTGAATGAGTATAAAGGCTCACATTTCACTTTATGCATCTTAACAAATTCATGCTCAGTAAATCTAGCTTTACACGCCGTGTACTTTTTCTTTTAATGTGAAATAGACATTACCACTTGCCAACGTTGCTCATTCCCAACAGTTCTTCAAAATCCGCCTCGACTCACTTTTCCCTCTGTGATCTATTTGACTCCCTCGTGTACCTGCAACACCTAAAGTCTGGGCAGATCATCTGACAATTTGATCATCTATCTGGATCCTCACTTACATGTTGAAGTCTTATCTCAAATTGGCTATTGCGGCCATATCCTATCTGTGGCACACCTACATCTTAATTTATCCACTGATTCTTTCTCAGTATATATTAAGATTGCTTCGCTCAGCTACGACTTTATAAAGGTGCCATAGAGAAGGTGAGACACACCATTTCATCCCACCAGAGAGCAGGGCCATAGGCTGGTGACACGGTGGACAAAATAGAGAGAAAAATCCCCCCTATGGCAGAAAACCTAAAATTACTAGATTAAAAATTATATTTAGAAAGCATGTCTGAACTGTTGGGAGGAAAAGGAAACCATGGAGAAACCAGAAATAGGGAACAGATATAAGCAAATCCTAGAGCTGCTCAGATTCCTGTGAATACTGGCTGAAGACAACGGGATAGTTTTGAAGTTCATTTTTAAAAAGCCAACTACATAATCTGGAGAGATGCAAGCATGTGATAAAGCTAAAAGGAAAGCAAGGAACTGGGTAATAGGAAAGTCCGGAGAAATCATGACTTTAGGGTAGGAGATGAGAGAAGAAGGCACAAGACTCAGAAGTGTGAGTGATGTTCTCTGTAGGAGCTCTGTTCAATCCAGATACAACAGGGCCCAGACATGCAAACCGCTTGTGCAATTTTCTAGTAGAATTTTAAATAAACATTTCAAAAGTAAAAATGAAATTTATTTTACTGATTTCTTTAACCCAATATATCCAAAGTAGGGTCATTCAACATGTTATCAATATCAAAATGGCTCCTGGGATAATTCTCCTTCCTCGTTGCTGGATTCTGACTCTTCATAGTCAGGTTAGTATGTTTTACTTACAGTGCATTTCAATTTCAACTGGCCACATTTTTAAAAAAGATTTTATGTATTTACTTGTCAGAGAAAGAGAACAGAAGCAGAAGGAGCAACAGACAGAGAGGGAGAAGCAGGCTCCCTACCAAGCAGGGAGCCCGATCATGACCTGAGCTACAAGCAGATGCCCAGCTGACTGAGCCACCCAGGCATCCCACAACCTGGCCACAATTTAAGTGTTCAACAGCCAAGTGCCTGTGCTACTCGAGGAGACCACACAGTTTTAGATCTTAAGATTAATGGTATCTTGTTATTTCTTAAGCTGTGCGCACCTTATCTATTGCTTATATATATTATATTTAGGTACAAGGGAAAGACCTTAATATTTACAGCCCCCTTAGAAATGAAAATGTTCTTTTCCCCTAAATTCTAGCTGTGTCAATACTATTGCCCTCCCTGTCTTCCTTCCTCCAACCTTCCGTCCTCTTTTCTCTGTCTTTCCGTTCCCACCTTCTCCCTGCGCTTGTCACATTCTCACATCCTTTATGGAATGTCCTCTGTATTACATCTCTGATTACGGAGGAGTCGGAAACATTTGTTTCTTGGATCTGCTGTTCTAAAGCCTTTCAGGAAAATCCTTTTGTTTCCTTGGCACATGCACACACACATACATACACACAAATTTATCATGAACTAAATTCGGGCTTATTTTTTCCCATGAATGGCATGGCACCCAATAGGCATTCTTGAAAAGAGCATTTCTTTTTAAAATCATGATGAAACTATGACTTTAAAAGCTGAAAAGGAAAAACCAGCCTCTGTGTGAGCACTTGTAATGGTGATTGCAAAGACAATTTAAAGAGAAAGCTCTTAAGAGAAAGCACCGTTAGGGATATCAAGTGTAATAAAAGTCCTTCCTTTCTCACTGGAGTCCATTTAGACTCAGTTTTCTGCAGATGCTTGTGAACAACACAGACTTGGGAGACCACGTGCACACCCCAAACTGTTGGAGCAAAAATGGCAGAACGCAACTGAGGTCAGCACACGGTGGCACAAAGCCATTGAGCTGCCTGGTTTTGTTGGGCATGCAAACTAAGGATAGTTTTACATTTTATAAATGATTGGAAAAAAATCAAAAGAACAATATCCTGTGACACATGAAAATGATGTAACATTCATATTCCAGTGTCCATGAAGTTTGCAGGCACACAGTTATGTCCTCTTATTGACATACTGTCTCACAGCAGATGTGGTGAGGAGCTGTGATGGAGACTAGTTAGCCTAAGGAGCCTAAGATTTGTGTATTTGCTCCTTTAAGCAAATGTTTGCCTATTCCTGCTTTAAATCACCATTCTGCTCAGAGAGTAATCAATTTTCCATATAAGAACAAAAAACCCCGTACAATATAAACTTTCTGAACTACAGAAAGCATTAAAAAAAAATGGGAGAGTGATAAGTGAGTGTGATGGGGGTTTAGCTCCTGGGTTTATGCCTTGAGCTACTGTCGGTCATCTTGGATTTGCCAAATTCAGGAAAAGGAGAAACCAGATCTGGTCACAGCTCTGTCATCAACTAACCTTGTCAATGACCTCGAGAGTATCAGAGCCTCTAGGAATTTCTGTTGAGCTCTAAAGCAAAAGGATGAAGTTAGATCACTGTCATGGTCCTTCCTAGTTTAATGACAAGTTATGGAGAGAATTACTTAAGAAAGAAACAGTCAAAAATAATAGGCAACCAGGGAGTCTGGGTGGCTCAGTCGGTTAAGCATCCAACTCTTGATTTTGGCTCAGGTCTTGATCTTAGGGTCCTGAGGTAGAGCCCTATGCTCAGTAGGGAGCCTGTTTGAGATTCTCCCACTCTTCTCCATTTGTTGCTTCCCCCTTCTCCCCTGATTTTTGTCTTAAAATAAAATAAAATAAAATATATAACAATGCTGATGTTAATTAGGTCAGTTTCGAACAATGGGCTCTACGTCTGCAGAGGTGGTCAAAAATTTAACACGCCTGTTGTAAGTTCACTGAGATAATACACGGGGGATCTGCTGGGTACAGAGCAAGCCCTTTACATATAAAATGCAACTGTTAGATGCTGGTGCGGATGCGGAGAAAGGGAAACCCTCCTACACTGTTGGTGGGAATGCAAGCTGGCGCAGCCACTCTGGAAAACAGCATGCAGGTTCCTCAGAAAGTTGAAAATAGAGCTACCATATGACCCAGTAATTGCACTACTGGGTATTTACCCTAAAGATACAAATGTAGTGATCTGAAGGGGCACATGTACCCAAATGTTTATAGTAGCAATGTCCACAATAGCCAAACTATGGAAAGAACCTAGATGTCCATCCACAGATGAATGGATCAAGAAGATGTGGTATATATACACAATGGAATACTATGCAGCCATCAAAAGAAATGAAATTTTGCCATTTGTGATGACATGGATGGAACTAGAGGGTATTATGCTTAGTGAAATAAATCAATCAGAGAAAGACAACTATCATATGATCTCCCTGATATGAGGAAGTGGGGAGGCAAGGGGCTTTGGGGAGTAGAAAAAGAATAAATGAAACAAGATGGGATTGGGAGGGAGACAAACCATAAGAGATTCTTAATCTCACAAAACAAACTGAGGGTTGCTGGGGGGAGGGGGGAGGGAGAAAGGGGGTGGGGTTATGGACTTTGAGGAGGGTATGTGCTTTGGTGAGTGCTGTGAAGTGTGTAAACCTGGCGATTCACAGACTTGTACCCCTTGAGATAATAATACATTACATGTTAATAAAAAATTTAAAAATTAAAAGAAAAAAAAATACAGCTGTTAAGCTGACCCCCATCACTCTCATCAGAATCCCACAGGGGCTGAGGCAGAAAATTCACTGTTTTGACGACAAACGGAGATGCACCCACCAAGCAGTGTCCCTGGACAGAATGGCCACACTGCGCCTGCTGTTTGCTGCCATGTGGATGGAAACTCTGAATTTTGGAGTGTCCGGTCACAATCTGGACTTTATTTCCTTAATTTTTAATGAATAAAGTACTAGTCTAACCCTGAAGTTTCTAAGTAAATAATTTAGGTAAGAAGGCAACACCTTAGCAACAACACATTCCAGAATTCCCTGTGATTGACAATATGATGCCAATAAAATCAGCCCATTTTTTCACTGCTCCAAAAGTTGGCTTGAAGATGGGACAAAGGAAAATGATTTCCGGGAGATCAATCAATTACAGTGAAATTTCAGGCTTGGACCGATTCACAGGAAGCACATCTTTATTTAATTTTCACCTGATTTCTACATACATTCACTCATAGACACCCCTCAGCAGCCCCGAAGCTCACTCAAGAAGAAAGGATTTGAACATGCTGAAGAATCAAGGAGAGTCACAAAGGTGGGACAGAGCCATCTACTTGGAAGAATCGCACAGAAATACTCCTCTCTCTCCAGACTTTCTCATCCTTTCTCATCCTCCGCAACACCCAATGAAGGAGGAAAATCAATTTCATTACCAATCACAGCCCTCAAACTGTTCAACATTAGAATTAAAGTTCTCCAGGTATTTCTATGATTGGTCTACCTCCATGACTATGGGATAGTTTGAACATTTTTGTTTGGAGAAAGGAAAAGGAAAGAGTACCAAGTTGGGAAAATGTATCTACCAGAAAACACAGATCTACAATGCCATATGCAAAGATTCCCCGAAGTTCAGTGCTTACATACTAATGTGAAATTAGAAAAATTCCCTGAAATTATCTATTGTCGCCGATGCACGGAACTAACAAACAAAACCGTGAACTTTCTAAATCTGTCTTTAAATGCAGTCAATTCAATTAGGAATAACCACAAATAATCATCCAAAAAGGAACTGAAAAATTCCTCTTTCTCTTAAGTCCCCATCTGTTGGCTACAAACTAACTTTTCCGCCTCTCGTGCTGTATCAGAATAGAAGTATATTAATTAAATGACTGCAGAGGAAAAAAAAAGTAGTTATGGTATTTTGCATACCAAAGGGCCCTAAAAGATTTAATAGCCTTATGGTACATGCAGAGGAGTAGAAAAAAGAGCAACTTAAAAAAAATTATTCACACCACTTTCTATTTATAGCGAATTCTCTTCAGGAAGCTCAAAGTATTTTATAGATCTCTCTAATTGATCTTTTTCCTTTTACAGATGTTAGTTATTTGTAAAATTAGAATTGCCAGGGAACAAGAAGTCAAGGCGAAGAGACATGAACTGATAAACCAGCCAAGTTAAGGGTAGAGTTCAGAGGACAATCCTGTTGTGTTCCGTCTCCTCAGCTGTGATCTCTATTATTTTAAAATATGTCTGGGGGTAGTAGAAAGTAATTCACAATGTTTAAACCTAACCATTTTTTTAAACAGCCTTACAGAAGTATAGTGATATATTAAAAACTGTACATATTTAATGTGTATTATTTGATGAGTTTGGACATAGGCATTTCCAACAACTAACTTTATTTTTAAAGATTATTTATTTATTTATTTGAGAGAGAGAGAGAGAGAGGACATGAGCAGGGGAGGAGCAGACTCCCCACTGAATAGGGAACCCAATGTGGGACTCGATCCCAGGACCCTGAGATCATAACCTGAGCTGAAGGCAAACACTTAACCCACTGAGCCACCCAGGTGCCCCTCAACAGCTAATTTTAAATACAGCTCATGTGGCCCAGCAGTTTAGTCAAAATCTATTCTTACCAAAAATTTAGCAATTTTTCATATCAATTAGAGGATTAACAGAAATTTTGAGAGATCAATTATTCAATTAGTTAATTTTCATTCATTTACTATGTATCAAGTAACTATCAGCAGAATAAACATGGTCTTTATCCACAGTGAGCTTCTGATTGTACCCTCAATTAAAATAACCTTCCCTAATTTTACATGTCTAAAGAAGATTCCACACTTTTGAAAAGTAATTCATCCCAATGTTAACAGCTTATAATGGACATAAAATCCTTCCATATCTGACATGAGTCTTTCATTCTGTAAGTTCTTCTTCTTGAACATTCCATGGACACAAAGATTAGGTCAATATGCGAAGATCATTCAGAGGGTTGTAGAGTATCAATTCATTCCCACAACCTCCTCTCCCCTAGACACCAAGTCTCTTCTCTAATTATCATAGTGAATTTCCAGATAATTGGGGTTTTTCCTTGGTTTTTCTTCACGCTACAGTTATTTGTTTATCTAAAAATATTTATTATGCATGCATATATCAGGCGCTATGCTAGACTCTAACAGTATAAAGGATTAGCGCACAGAATGGCCCTGCTTTCTTCCTGTGATATGCAGAATGTTGTAGTAACTGTTTCTCTCTTATTGAGAGCCAACAGAAATTGGCTCATATTTGTTAAAAACTCTAAACTCAGGGTACCTGGGTGGCTCAGTCAATTGAGAGTCTGCCTTCAGCTCAGGTCATGAACAGGGAGTCCCACATCCCTGGGATCCCAGGGATTGAATCCCTGCTCTGCAGGGAGTCTGATTCTCCCTCTCCCTCTCCTCCTTCCCTGCTCACTCTCTTTCTCTCTCTTTCAAATAAATAAATAATCTAGAAACAAAACAAAACAAACCAAAAAACCCCACAGAAAACAAAAACAAAAACCTCTTAACTCTCCTACTCATTGTTTTATATTCATACTATACATTCTATTTTAATATATACTATATAAAATATAATTAATTATATATATAAAAACACAATTTAAGGGGCACTTGGGTGGCACAGTTGGTTAAGTGTCTGACTTTTGGTTTCAGCTCAGATCAGGATCACAGGGCCCTGAGATGTGGGCCCACATCGGGCTCTGCCCTGGCTATGGAGCCTGCTTAAGATTCTCTCTCCGTCTCCCTCTACCACTCCTGCTCTTTCTCTCATTCCCTCTCTCATTCTTTCTCTAAAATAAATAAATAGATCCTTTAAAAAATAATAAAATAAAAATGATAACATATATTTAATATACATAAAACTATATCTAGATCTAGATAGAGAGCAGTGTGCTATTTTAAGTTTATTACCATGCGTCCCTAATGACTTACACTGACCTAAATCTGTGTTAACCAAGATACTGGATTTTTTAGGTACAAAAGATTTCATCATTAGGTTTAGAATGAACCGCCCCTACCAGACTCTAGGATGTTAGATGTCATTTGACGTCTCTGGATCTCAGTTAAATCATCTGTAAAAGTAGCATGGACCTCATGGAGTTGTTGTAAAAATTAAACGAGATTGCTAAATTCTAAGTGCCTAGAACAGGTAGAAGTACAATAAATGCTAAGTTTTCTTTCTTTTTGTCTGTGGGGCTAAGACTGAAGTCAGCTGTGACTTCATCCAGTCATTTTGTCGCCTGGGTCAGACGTCGGCAAGTTTTGTTGAGACACACAGTAGAACGTCCCATGCTCAGGGGAAGAAAATAAAAAAAGGTGGAATGATTTTAAAATCGCTGGTTTGGCTGTTCCTATATCAACAGTGACAACAGGTACACGAAAATTTGGGGGGATGAGATCATATTTAGAGTTCAGGAAGTGTATAATGAGATGCCCGGGGATTCAAGTTAATGAGAGAATGAGCCGTGCTTTACTCTCAGGAGGGAAAATACTACTTGGAAAAAGTTTAATTGAAATTATTTTCCGTTTTCTATAAAATGACATTGAATAATGCAAAGTTTGGTTCAAATAGATCTAAATAACAGGACCCAGATATTTTTCTTACACTTTTCTGAGCTTTTCTCCAAATGTCAGAAGGTTCTTAGTGGTACCTTGGAAAGAGAAAACAGAGTAGAAGGAAACACTCATTTTTCAGCCCTTATTCTGCCATTTATGATTTGTGTGGTATCAGGCAAGCGATCCCAATTTTTTGAGATCAGTCTCTAGAAAATATGGAAAATGTATTCTTTTTTTTTTTTTTTTTTACTTGACAGACAGAGATCACAAGTAGACAGAGAGGTAGGCAGAGAGAGAGGAGGAAACAGGCTCCTTGCTGAGCAGAGAGCCCCATGTGGGGCTTGATCCCAGGACCCTGAGATCATGACCTGAGCCAAAGGCAGAGGCTTTAACCCACTGAGCCACCCAGGCGCCCCGAAAATGTATTCTTTACTCATGAGGTAATTGAAAAGGTTAAATAGGAAGGTACCTAAGGCATTCAAGGCTGGGTTCCCAGTCATTTCCAACTCCCTCGGTACTATTCGTCTAGAACAAGGGCCAGAGGTTAAGTGCTCAGCCAAACAGTGTATGTTACCAGCCTCGCTCAGTGTTTCAAGCTGAATGGCTCAACATCGTCCATAAAATATTGCCATCAGAACAATAATAATGGTTGGGCCTTACATATTTTCCAGGCTTCTTGAATTATAGAGCACACGACTTCCTTTCACAGAAAGACTAACTTAAGCAAGTCCTTCTTTTGCACAATGAAGCCAGATTAAAATACATTTCCCTTTCAATCTTTATAGCCAAGAATAATAGCAGAACCATGAGAAATTTCAAAGAGCTGATTGTTTTGTTTGGCAACCCGTCAGCCTTGACCAGCCTTTACCATTACGAGGGATGTAGAATTAATAAGCCAATATGTCATTCTTCTTTTGACACACAAATAAAATTTAAGAGATGCTGACAGCTAAATTTTTCCATTCGCCATCGCTTCTAATCCACTCCCAGAGTATTTTCTCGCTTCTATTTCCTCTTCTGCATTTTATGCTCACTGCCCTACTTTGGGTCCTCATTATCTTCTGCCTGTGTGTGCCAATTTCAGGGACTTTTTTTTCGGGCATCTCAGCATCTATTCTCAACCTCCCCAATCCTCCCCCCCACCCCACTTTGCTGATAGTGGAGCAAACTTTCTTAAAGATAGCTCAGACCCTTCCGTAGCTTCACAAATCAATGTCACTGATGTAAAAACTCAAGGAGCCAAAACCCAGAAGAGAAGGAAAGTGGAGAGAAGTCAGCTTGGCCTGCCAAGTAGGCACCCTGGAGAACATGCCAGAGTTTCCCCTGAGATCCGAAAGGGCTTACTCCCCTGAGTAAGAGGAGGCGGAAATAGATGAGATTTTACAAAAATGAAATCGCGGGCTTGAGTCAGCTCAGCCTCTAACCGGGTTAGACTGACCTGCCCTTTCTGAAACAGCCTTCCAGATGAAAGTGAAAATCCTCTGCGGAGGAAGGACGAAAAGATTAACCAGAACTTGTTAAAATGTTTCTGTATACAATGGTGAAAAGTCAGGGGGATGTTATCAGGCACACAGGAAACAGGCCCAAGTGGAAACAATAAATACAGAAACCAGCTGTGGGTGGGCTGGATAGGAGTGTTATGAGACAAAAACTTAAAAACAAAAACAAAAAACTGTGATTAGTATGTTCAAGAAAACAGAGAACAAGGCCCACAAATTCAGGGCCTTTCAACCCAGAGCTGATCCGGCCTGAGTCTTGTCCATCTCAGTGAATGGCACAACCACCTAATCAGGAAAACCCCAGCAGGCATCTTTGACTCCTGTCTTTCCTTCAGTCCCCAAATCCAATCCCATGTGTCCATTCCCTAAAGCCTCCTCCTGTCCCCCCAGGTGGCCCTGTCCTTTACCACCATCACCGGTCAGATGGGCTCCTAGGACAGACACGTACTGGTCCTCCCAAAGCCATTCCTGCTGCCTTACCTCCTATCCCTCACATGTCAACCAATGCACAGACCTGCTTTACTGTATTCACCTATTTCCATTGCCTCCAATGGAACTGAGCTCATAACCGTTTGTTGTCAAAACTCTTTGTTTTCAAAAACTATTTGTTGAACAATTACCAAGTCAACATAGGACTTCATTGCCTTGGAAAAGTTGCAGCTAAACTGTGTTTCAGTCCTAGGTCTGCAACCAATGGGAAGTCATTCTTCTGAACGTTTCTCCTTCCTATTTACACCTCTCAAAATTCAATTCAATGTCACTAGAACTCGGCTGTGTGTCTACCATAAATATATGGTAGGATATATGGTAAATACCCACACGTTAATCAGTATATATACCATAAATATATGGGTATTTGTTATGTGCAAAGAATTGTTCTGGGCATAACATGGTCACATAGATGGCATACTCCAGGTCAACAGAGGAGGAGACAGATGAGGACACTTTGGCAACATTCTTGAAATGCTACATCAAGTCATTTTAAAACAGATGGATAAATGAGAATGTCACTGTAGCTGCTAATTTCATACAAATGATACTATTTGTTTACTTACTTACTTATTCAAGGTCGAACAGTACAAAGACTTCACCAGCATGTCAGCATGATTTTCCTACCAGGACCAACCACAAATGGTATTACATAGATCCACCATGATTCATCCGTTCTGCAGTGTTTGCAGATTTTGCCCATTTCTACAGACCTTTTTCTTCTTTACTGACAAAAATGGCCCACTTAAAATTTAAGAACAACTTAGGTCTGTTAAAAATGGACACAGATATAAGTACCAGCAGTAATGTCTCTGAATGTCTTGTGAACACAATAATAATTCCTTATTTCTTGTATTATCCTCTTTGGCTATTTTACACCTTAGATATGCCTCCTATAAAATGTACATGACTGTGCATACAACAAAGTTATGTCTTGTCTTCCTTATTGCTGTATAAATGTATTGATTCCAGTGGTTCTCATGGGGAGGAGGGAGAGGCGACTTTACCCTTCAAGAAACCTTTTGCCCATGTCTGGAGAAATTCTGGATGTCACAGGTGGGGATAGGGCACTACTGACATCTGGTGGGTAGAGACCAGGGAGGCGGCTAAACACCCTACAGTGTACAAGACCCCTCACCCCCTTAAAGAATCATCCAATCCCATATGCAAACAGTGTGGAGGTTTAGTGCTCGGATTTATTCCTAAATCCAAAATGCTTAGACTTGTGAGATTAAGAGTCACTTATGGTTTGTCTCCCTCCCAATCCCATTTTCTTTCATTTATTCTTCTCGTGCCCACTTAAGCCCCATGTTGCATCACCTGTACCCCTGGGGATAAAAATATATGTTTATAAAAAATAAAAAATTATATAAAAAAAAGTGGATAAAAAAAAATGCTTAGACTTAAATCCCTAAATAACTTTCCACCAATGAGAAGTTTGAGTCATTTTTCTGAAGCTTGAAAACCTGGGGATACTCATCTCCTTTGTGATGTGTGACTCCTGACCAACCCTTCCCAAGACCCATCAGATCCACCCAGATTTTAAATCCGTGGAGGCCAGTCATCCTCTTCCTTCCTGACTTCTGCAAACGCCTAACAACTGCATCCTCGGTGGCTGCCACTTTGCCACACGTATTTCAACATTTTGCAGATCTCAGCTGGCTTCCTCTTTAGAAGCTCTAGAAGTTCTTAATGGTTTCACTAAAAACATGTACACCATGCATTGCCCTTACCTTATGAAACAAACTCTTGACTTTCTTTGAACTAACAAGAGGTTATATGAACATTTTGCTTAGATGGTGACCCTTGGGGCCATAACCATGTTTTTAACTTTTGGGGATAAACTCTTGTTGGGGTTTTTCTTAGTGATTCATGAAAAACAGAACATCCATACCAAAGGGCACACGTGGAAGTAGTCAGCTCAAGAAAATTCCAAACAATGAACACCATAACGTAACTACCACCCAGACCAAGAAACGGGAAATCAGTGAGGACGAGGCAAGTCCCTTCCGTGTCCCCTCGGGGTTACTGCTCCCACCAGCTTCCCCCAAAGTCACTCCTTTAGGAATGTCACACCGTTGTGGCACCTCAGTTTGGCCTATTTTGGTTCTTTGAAATGGAATCAGTGTATATCACTTTATTAAGGATTTTTTTACTCAATATTATAGTTTTGAGTCCATCTGTGTCATTGTGCATAATAATAATTCATTTATATTATTGCTCTACAGTATCCCATCATAGAAATAGCTCACTATTTGTTTATTCTATTCCCATTGATAGATATTTGAACCGTTTCCAGTTCACAGATGATCCGTGATGATCTGTGATGATCACAGATGATCTGTGGGGTGTATGTGTATGTGTGTACACACCCACACATTTCTGTCAGTATATGTTTTAGTAGATATGGCCAAATGGTTTTTAAATGTAACACTCCCACCAGCGATGTACTCACATCCTCACCAGCACTTAGTACTGCTGGCCTGTTCACGAAGCTGTTAGGGAGCTACTGATATTTCATGACTGGTTAATCTCTACTCCCCTCCTGTGACCACTGATAAGGTCAATAGGTTCATGTGTTTACTTCCTATTTCATGTGTTCACTGGCCTTTGGCTATCATTTTTTAAAAAATAGGATATTTAGGGAAGCCTGGGTGGCTCAGTGGGTTAAAGCTTCTGCCTTTGGCTCAGGTCATGATACAGTGGTCCTAGAATCGAACCCCACATTGGGCTCTCTGCTCAGCAGGGAGCCTGCTTCCACTCCTCTCTCTCTGCCTGCCTCTCTGCCTACTTGTGATCACAGTCAAATAAGTAAATAAAATCTTTTTTAAAAATTAAAAAAAAATAGGCTATTTATTTAAATCTTTTGCTCTTTTGTATTAGGTAATATCTTTCTTACCAACTTCTAGGCCATACATTCCATACGAGAATCCTTTGAGGAAAATAAAGATGTCAAATAGCTTTCCCCACTCCCTTGGGCTGTCTTTCTGTTCTCTTAGTTGTGACTTTGGATGACTAGAAATTCTTAGCTTTAATGTAGCCCCATTTACCAGTCTTCCCTTAACCGTGTTTTCAATCAGTAAAATCTAGTGAAAACATCTGGGCATAGGAACTTCTCCTGAATCTTGGTGCATATTTTATGATGTTTTCAAGGGTGTCCTCCATACCACATCTTATTTTATTCAGCAGAAGAGCCATAATCTATAAGTCCACCAAAATCTTACATCCAAAGACCGTACTGTTACATACTAAGTAGTATATTTTAGCTCACTGTTAAACCATATAAAGGAAAAGCTTCAAAATTTTTGTCCAAATCTATACAATAAAAACAAAGTTATATAATATTTTAACGCCTTTATTTTCCAGTAGCATTCTTGCATATATATGCACGCAATGATTATTCACTAACAACCTCTCAGATCATATAGCAAAAGTATCTTAATTGCAACATAGGATATGTAATGATAGTTTACTTAAATGGCATTGCAACATTTGATAATTCAAGTCATTGCTTGAAGAACATAATTAAAATAGCAGAAATTAAAATTGACTGTATAGCCAGTCAAGAAATTAATGCTTAGGAAGTCAGAGAGACCTATGTTATTGTTGGTAAGTGAAGACTCACAAATGTAGAATTCCTCCATTATATAATATGGGGTAAAGTACCAAGTGTAACTGTTTACACATATAAACATATACTTTCAACCATTTTTTGTTAATGAATTATTATTTTCTATAGCAATCTGCTTATCTAAGTAGTTGTCTTCCTTGCGCTGATTTGGATCTGACAGTGTCTGTTATCCGTGTAAGATAATTTTATTGTTTCCTTGTTGTCTTTCATCTGAGTATAATTTGTATACATGTGTACACACACACTTTCTACATCTGCAATAGACTTACAAGTTAAATTTGTCTCTAATGAAATTACAGAAATAGAGACCTTAACTAAGTTACTTTAATAATACTATTAACTGGTAACTCTATATTTCCCGATTACAAAGTTTTATTTTAATTATTATTTATTACAAATTGTGTGTTACCCGTGCAATCAGCACATAAATTGGAGATTAGCACATATAATGAAATCATAAAGCCCGAGTGTTCTATTAAATTACAGTAAAGAACAGGAAGTTCTTTTCTTGTTTCCAAATGGAACAGCCTCAGCAGATGGAAAATCAGATAGTTCTATATCAAAGCCCACCACAAACTTGTCAAATTAAATTGGGGGAAAAAATGCCTTGGACCTTAGAATGGGCATGTGTTCAAGGACCTCCAGGAGCTTGTTATAGGACGTGGGAACTTCCTGAAATCGCTGGTAAAGGTTTTTCTTTTCTACAAAATGCATATAGGATTCTCAAAATATGAGGGATGTCCTTAGTTTTTTAAACAAGATTTACACCCTAGTCCTTCCCAACAGAGAGGCTGCATTATCTGTAAGAAGGAAGGAAAAACAGGTAACTTGACAACATTACAAAATTTAGATCCGAAAGCCCCTTTAAGCTGCCTGATTGTTTTTATTTCTATCCAGAAAAGCACAAGGATTATTCTGTACATTTGTTTTTCAAATGAAATGCAACAAAAGGGTGATGGCTATGACCCTTTCTATCCTTAAAGCAATGACAAAAGGATGTCAACACCTGCCCAACTTGGTGGGATCCCTCATTCAAACTTGCAGATGCTGAGCTCTGGCTCAGTGGTGGGCACCCCCCTCTGGTGGGCTTAGTGATCCAGGCTATTTCCAAGTCCTGAACTATCTCGAAAACTGGAGAATCCCACGTTGACGGAGACATAGAATCAAAGTATAGCAAGATACTGGGAGGCACTGTATTTGGTGGGAAATAAAGGGAAAGAAACAGTTTTGTAGTTGGGTTTCTTGATACAGCATCATTGGTTTCATTAGGATTTGAAAAATGAATCGAAGTATGGTCTTTCCCAGTTAGAGAAGAAAAGCTCCACTTTTTGGCTGATCTGAGAAAGGTATTTCCTATCACTAAGCTTAAATTTAAAGGCATTTAACCTAAAAGTCCATCTGTCCACAGATTCAGACTTCTTTTGGTCTTCCTTGATCTGCCTTTTGGCATCTCTACGATGCCAAGAAAGTTCTTTTATTTGACCTTAGTTTTCTCATGCGTTCATAATAACTGTCTTCTCACAGTTGTGAGAATCAGATGAAATAATGTGCTGGACAGTGTCTGACACATGGAGAAAATTCAAATGCTAATTTCCATTCTCCAAAAAATAAAGACAGATCTGATTTGGACAGAGTAGTAAAGTTACCAGATAACTGAGTGATCTCTTTATGTATAGAGTAAACATCAGTCAAGATTATCGAGTTGATCTTAAAGAACAAAAGAGTGGGCAGCGGGATTTGAGAACGAGAAATTAGGGTATCCCTGTAAGTGTAGTTCAAATGCCAGAGTTACCAAAATCAAGATTCAGATTCTGCAAACAAACATGTTTTTGAATTCTCCATTTTGCTCTATGCTCCCAGGAGCTCATTTCATAATTGAGTCAGATCTAAGAACACGGTTATTTATACACAGTTCAAAATATAATCATCAAATGTAAAACAGGTTTATATAAACATTTCCAGAAACCGTGCCCGTGAATGTAATATACATGCCGTTATTGCCACAAAGCACCCAGAATTCCCTACGTGAGATGAAATTATAACAATTCATCAGCTTTTGTTTCTCCAAGAATTAACATTCTAGATGCACTGCAACTCATTTTGGCAAAAGGCATCTTCATTTACTTCAACTTGATTTTTTAAAAAAAAAAAACCAGGAGGGAAACAGACAATAGGGAATGATGGAAGGATTCAGAGGTTGATAGCTGCAGCCTTTCTAAGTGAAGGCATTTGGCACCTGCTGTTTATATTACTGAAGAAAAACCTAAAGGCTGACTTGAACATAACTCTCCACTTCCTAACCTCATCAGTGCACATGGGTTGACGTGGGCTTTGAGACAGTTCCCGATAACTCGGAGATACACATACGGGCATGAGGAGCATTACGTATGTATCCGTGTACGTGTATGCATTTCTGTATGTAGTGTTGAATTATTCACACCCGATACACACACTCCTATGTCTGTGCCCATCCTTTGCCAACCTGTCCACTGAATCTGGAGTAACTAGAGTTCAAGCCCTCAACTCTTCCTCTTATCAACTTTCAACTAGACTCCTCTCCACAAGGACAGGAACTCTGTCCCCAGTCTTCAGAGTTTTGTCCTCTGCCCTCCTAGAATTTCCAAGCCACAGTTCAGTAAACATTTCTTGAATAAATTAACAAGAAACATTTTTCCTGTTTTCTTTGCTGCAGGTACCACACACCATCCTCTTAAATCCGGTTTTTGCCTCAAATTCTTAGATCCCACACAATGAAGCAAAAATTATTCCCAAACAAGGCAACTGATGTTCAGAGAGGTGGAAACCAATCGTATCAAGTCACAGCGTGAATAAGAGGCAGGGCCCACCTAGGCTTCCTTTGGTTGTGATTTCTGTGATTGTCCATTGGGAATGATGCGTGTACACACTTGCATACCCTTAACTGATGGTTGTCAAGACTGTGAGGTGCAAATCAGCTTAGCCATGTGCACACGGGCTGGAAAGAATAAAATGCTGTCTAAGTAGGAGGTGTGACTATGCTCACTTCACACATGTAGGGGCAAGATGTGTGATCAGCAAAGCCAACTCCTCGGCTGGAAACGGCAAGAGTAGGAGTGCCCGAGTGCCTGACTGGGACAGCTTGAGAACTTCCCTCCCCATGGTCAGCAGCAACACAGCCAGCCCATGCAAGAAAAGTGACCTGGTTGCTAGGGGAAGTCCACTCCTGGTCTTTTGATCCAATGAGTTTGTCCGTTATGTAACAATAGTGAAACACTATTGGGCCCCTCACTGATTATGCTGCTAATGACACTATCTGCAGACTTTTAAATGTGGGCTAAGTTAAAGGAGATACAAACTGCGAACTTTCAGTATTTTAAGAGATGTTTCTTACTGTTTACTTTTTTTAATTTTGGAAGACTTGTGCAGCTCACTTCCTGAATTGAATAACTCTTAAGACAGGAATTGCCCCTTGTATCTGGCATCAATAATTATTGCTTCACTGGAATATTACTTGCAATGAGCGAATAGGCTCTCGGTTTGGGGAACTAGCATCTTCCTATAACAAATACTTAAGGAGGCTAAGGAGAGTCCGGCAAAATAAATGACAGGGAGAGGAGTTACCGCAAGCAATAGCTTCAATATAAATTATAAAATTATTTTCTCCTAATAAAGAGTCTAGAAATAGAGAACTAGAGAGAAAGAATATTAAGAAATCTCTGTGGGTGTGTTCAGGATGAGTGAGCAAAGGACAGTTTTCCTCTCTGATGCATCATGTCTGCAAAAGCAGCAGCAGGAAAGGAAAGGAAGTGTCACTAACCAGGGCAGAGCTCCAAGCAGAGAGGCACCCATTACAGCGCAGGTCATCCCCTGGCTTCCAATCCTGCAGTGAAAGGGGAAACCCCCTGCAAGCAGGTCCCAGATCTCTGACCCCAAGCCCCATCACCATCAACCCCAGCACTGCGCCCCAACTCTAACAATCTCCAGTAGCATGTCGACATAGTTCAAAGAACATGGACACTTTGGACTTAAATCTCAACACTAGGATTTCTCCTCACTAGCCTGCATGGAGATGGCATTAACCTTGCCTCTGGTTTCCTTGTTTATACAAGGGAGATGAAGCCACCTTCCTAACAAGATGAGACGGGACAGCGCATAGAAAAGTCCAGGATGCTGCATGGTCTACTTCGGGTACTCAGAGACACTGGTGCCATGTCTAACACCATCAACCAGCCCCCTGCCATTCATCTCACTGTTCCTCACAACGGCCTCCTTGGACACACTCATGGAGCCTAATTCATAGGAATTAGGACAGTGACATTGAACTTATGTGGCAAAATGGAAATGGAATCTGGGTCCCAGATTTCCACCATGGTGATTTCCTCAGGTAGCTCATTCAAAAATTAATCACCTCTTGCACGGCGCTAGGTCCTGTCAACTAAAGTATATTTCTAAAATATTTACATAGCCTAATACATACCCATACATATTTATCTTTCCCTTGGTGTTACTGGGCTTCTTTAATGATTGTGTCAATCAGGGCTTATTGTGAGAATATTCCAATACACTGTTTGAAATAACTACTCAAACCATTACAATGTTGTGAAGGAGGCACCAGCTGTAACGTTCCTAATGAATATTAATGTTCTTTCATACTTGGCTGACACTGACATAATAGCAGTTATCATGTAGCATCAACAATTTTAACCAGGGTACTCTGGAAAGTCATTTAAAATCTGAAATGCCCTCTAGATTACATTTGTGGTCCACACACAGACATGAAGTCAGCTGTGATCAATATAGCTTTTAGTAATACCAATGGACTAATGTCATAATAAAACAGGATTTGAGAACAACTCATTTCCTTCTACTGCTTCCACTTTTATACAAGGTAGATTAAATGTCTTCTAATTTGCTCAGTTTGGGTAAAGAGATCTATAAGAACAAATTTCATTGCTTTTCAATCACATTGAGTAAAAAGAACAGAATTGGATGGAAATAAAGAGAGCTAAAACAAGAGCAGTATTTAAGCTCAGAGACAGTTTTCTGCCTTTTGAGGAAAAGATTATAAGAAGACTTTGTATCTGTTAGCCGGATCTACAAAAGTGACCTGATCGTTCAGATGTGGCAAAATATTTAAGGCTAAAAAAAAACTCACTCTCATAAGACAAAGCATGACCGCCTTAGAAATATTTCAAAGTGATCTTTTGGTGTTATATGTCTAGCCATCAAAATTAATAAAACACAGCGCAGATCCTTTGATGACTTGTCATTAATGTATGGGATAATCATGCTCCTGTTCAAGGTTCTTTCTAGATTAAGTAACTAGAATCACTTCTTAAGGTATCAACACGGGAGTATCTATTTCCCTAGGCATGTGTATATTCTCCTACATCAAGAGTGGGGCTCCTGGGTGGCTCAGTGGGTTAAAGCCTCTGCCTTCGGCTCTGGTCATGATCCCAGGGTCCTGGGATCGAGCCCCCCCATCAAGCTCTCTGCTCAGCAGGGAGCCTGCTTCACCCTACCCCTGCCTGTCTCTCTGCCTACTTGTGATCTCTCTCTGTCAAATAAATAAATAAAATCTTAAAAAAAAAAAAGAGGTAAAACCTAATGATAAAGGTGTCAGTGACCCCTCTTGTGATCAATTTATGCTAAAAACATTAGTAAATTTCTTGAGCATTAACTGCTTGTCAGGTCCTATTTAAATGCTTTAATTGCGCTCAGTGTGGGGTAGCTACTATCATTCCCTACATGTTATAGACAGGGAAGGACAAGGTCAGGTAGCAAAGTTGGGATAGGAGTCTAGGCTGTCTTACTTCGCAGCCCAGACAGTTAACCATTAAACTACAGCTTTCCAATACTGTATTCATCATTCCTTGTCTTAAATATAAAAGCATTTAAAATACGGTATTTGCAACTGTTCACCTGTTATAATTTCCTGAAGCAGAAAGAAGAGGATACAACAGCACAGCAAGCTCCACAGGTAATTTGCTAGAAGTTAAAGACTCCAGAAACAGATCGAAAAAGAGCAGAGCGCAGCTGAGATGCGGATCTCCCTTCTCTTCGAATCCCTTCCTGTCTCAGAGGGGAATTTCTATCTATTGGATTTCAAATGCACTCATCTCGGAAAAACAAAAACATGTGTATAATCCTAAGGCTGATTTATGAGCTAAGCAGCAGGGGCTGAAAATCAGCAAACTTAGCACAGTCGTTAGGATTTTTAGTTCAAGAAGAAGAAGGACTTAAATTCACAATTCAACACGAATTTCTAGTCTTGACTGATCATTGCAAATTGCATAAAACAACATCTGCTGTTCATGATTCAGTAAAACATTTTATAGGTCATAAGCCTGAGTTCATTGATGATCAGAGTAATCGTAGGATTTCAGTAGTGTCATTATTCCCACTCTACACTAAGAAATTAAAGCTCAGAGAGGACTTATGTGATTCACCCAAGGTCACACCACGGCTATATTAGTAAAGATGAAATGGATCTCAATTCTTTCAATCCTAAATACTATGCAATTTCTTTTTTTTTTTTTTTAAAGATTGAGTTTTTGATTGATTTATCAGAGAGAGAGAGAGAGAGAGAAAGAGCACTACCCAGGGGAATGGCAGGCAGAGAGAGAAACAGGCTCCCCACTGAGCAGGGAGCCCAATGTGGGACTCAATCCCAGGACGCTGGGATCATGACCTGAGCCCAAGGCAGACGCTAATCGACTGAGCCACCCAGGTGCTCCTACTATACAATTTCTAAACCCTAGGGAATTGGGGCAAAAAGTGTAGGTATAAAAACACAAATGATCCCTTGTGTCATCAAACAGCTCGAGATGCATACCCTACAATGGCAGAAAACATGTTATCTTCCTATGCAGCCTGGGTGAGTTCAGACTTGCCAAGTGCAACTCTGTACTCCTCAGAGTTTGCCCTTGGCAACATGAGCACAGGATGTAATGCTTGTGTGCCTGAGAGTGTCTGCCTGAACCATGGAGAGGACTACTATGACTGGCTCAGAGAGCTAGCCTACGCCCTCTGGTCCCTGACTTCAATGGCCACAGAAAGAAGCAAGTGATTCCTCAAAATACAGCTGCTGGCCTCCATCTAATGAATTTGGAGTAACTTCAGGTCTGGGTACAGATTCATTCATTCACGAAATGGACTCAGACTGTGAATACTCTGCAGTCAAGGAGAGAAGTCAAGCTCATGTAGAGTTCTTCTTTATTCTGTTTGTCTTAGGAGTCACAAAGCATGGAGAATCTGATAAAATTGATGACTCTTATAAAAGTACACGGGACACCAAATGCTGTGGACGATCTCCACGAACTGATGGAGCTACAAAGCCGACCTGTGGATACCTCCTTATTCAGGAAAAAAACATTTTGCTGTAAAGGCTAAAAAAAAAAAATGGCCCCATATTTGAGCAAGCTACTTTCTACGTCTGTTTAAGAAGAGCCAAAACTTAGCAAATGAACAAAACTAAAACTGGGTGAATCACCTTCCCCATGAAAGAGTCCTCTGTTCTGCAATCTGAGGTGCAGAATGGGAATTCTGTCAAAGAGCTAATAGTGGGTCAGTTCCAGCTGAATGCCAAGGCCTTTTGTCAAATAACAAGTACTATGAAATCTTTCCTAGAAACTTCACCAACCTGGGAAATGGACAAGAAGCCAGCACAAACACAGTAACAAGAGGAACGAACAAATCAGAGACTCATAGGGAAGCAAGGGTAGAGAGATCTTGAATGTCAGCACAGGGCTTCTAGGAGCAAGACCCAGGTGTCCTGAGAAGAGGGTCCACAGGAACCCATCTAGCAGGCTGGGTAACATACCCAAGATGAAAAGGACCCAACAGACACCTGACTCTCTGAATTTTTGCATCATGCCCCATGTTCAATATGAGCACTCTAACTGTAAAGTCCTTTTCAGAGATGCCGAAAATATATTTTATCTAGTGGTTTCCTCCATCCACTGAAACAACGTACTTGAGTAAAGGTAACGATTCCAGTCTAGTGGGCTCCCACATTCTGTTATAGCCCTTAGAATCAATAGAAATTTAAGCATACTTGAACCAAATTTCATCTCAGTTCACAAAGAAAGATGATTTGTTGGAAGGGTGTCATAGGATTCAGAAATCACAGGGAGACTGGGCTATAGGAACATATAAAGATGGGAATCAGGGAGCTCTGAGCACGAAGTCTCATATATCAATGGACAGTAACCAAAAAGCAAATGCAACTCTGATGTTTCTCTATCTTTGTGTCTCACTGTTTACCATCCAAGTTGAGGAGGAGCATCGGAGTGGCCTCACTCGAGTCACATGTTCACCTTCAACAAGAAATGGAAATGCTTTGAATGATGGCTCCATCAGGACCCCATGGAATGAGAGGCAGTCAGGAGAAGCCCTGCACCAACAGGGGGGAAGGGGATCCTGGGTAGGCAATACAACACAATAGACGCAGAGATTTCCTCCCTGGAGGTAAGCTAAGTTGCCTTGAGGGATATCCAGACCCTTTAAAATATCACCAGCTTCAGTAAGGTCTATGCAATATGTTAAAAGCTCTATGCCAGCCTAGGTGTCAGGAGAAGCTGGTACCAGAATCCAGTTTCCGGTATATGAACCCAATTTATTTATTTTTTAATATTTTATATATTCACTGGAGAGAGAGAGAGGGAGAAGGAGGCTCCCTGCTTAGCCGGGAGCCCCGCGCAGGACTCGATCCTACGAACCTGTGATCATGACCTGAACTGAAGGCAGATGCTTAACCCACTGAGCCATGCAAGTGCTCCTGAACCCAATTTTTTGATACCTAAACTATATTTACTGCATCTCTCAAGGCTTTCTATACAGTGACTCTCAATCCAAGTGATTAACAAACGCAAAATCAATCAGAAAAAGACCGCGCATGAAGGGTGATTATAGATTTTCAAATAGCGACATTATGTAATAAGCTAGGTATTGGGTGGCACCAGTGGTTGGAAGGACTGTTGAACTGCCAAGATCAAGCAGAAACAGCATTCAGGAGGGACAGCCAGAAATGTAACCCCCCCATTCCCAACTGCTACCAGAAATGCAGATGGGTCTGCTTTCTCACATGACTTCAGGAAAAATCAACACTGAGGAAAAAACAAGCTTGAATACATATAGTCCCTAAGTAGTAAGAGAACAATAAAAAACCCAGCATGAACAGTAAAATCAGTAACTGCTAAGTCTGAAGGAAGAAAATAAATAAGGAATCATTAGCACCATGTTTAAGAAGGAATTCAATGAAAAAAGAAAAACAGCTATTCCATGTGTCCACAATGATGGCTGCTACCAAAAATTTCAGAGGAAATTATTGCGTTTGCACTAATGAGCTTACTTTCCTGCTGCCCATTTTCACACTTAACATGAATAATGGAGACCATGGACAAGCGAATTTGGCCTCTATGTCGAAGTGAGATAATTAGGTGAAATTGCATGGTAATTCCATCAGATAATTTAAAATCCAATTATAATACACAAAATATCCTTCTTTCTCCAAGTGCCTCTCATCTGAATCTTTCTTAGGCTTATTTTCTATCTTATGTTTTGATTTCTGTACTGGAAGTCTCCGAAAGTGCCTTCCAGTTAATCCCAACATATCCTAAGCTGATGCCCAGTACTGGCTATGTGCACACTTCACTGTATAGTCATGGAATTCTTTATGCAAATGTGTGTCCCACCTGACGCCAGCACTCAGGTGACAGGCAACTGGACAGCGAGTAGGTGCCCGACGGAGACCTATCCACAGCCATTTGTCTGTAACTTAAGCTGACCTCAAGGGCATTTGCCAGGCAAAGCATTTCTCCTTGGAGTTTTTTTTGGGTTTTTTTTTGTTTTTTTTTTGTTTTTAAATTTTAAAAATACATGTTTTATTAAAATGTCTCCTAACTTCTTATACCATTCTTTTACCCATTATGCATTTTATTTTTTTAAAATTTTTTATTTTTTATAAACATATAATATATTTCTATCCCCAGGGGTATAGGTCTGTGAATCGCCAGGTCTACACACTTCACAGCACTCACCAAAGCACATACCCTCCCCAATGTCCATAACCCCACCCCCCTTCTCCCAACCTCCCTCCCCCCAGCAACCCTCAGTTGTCCTTGGAGTTTTAACGAGAGGCTGAACCAGCAGGTGGGAAAGTGACACTGAAGATTATCTGGGAACACAAGGGCATGTGCACACGCATGCACACACACTAGAAGTTACCACGCTACAGTAAAACCATGAGGCAGAGAGGCAAGGGGAGTACTGGTAACAGAGGAGAAACAACAGAACAAAGATTAAAAGGGTGTCAGAGCAGCAGGAAAATGGGTGAAGGGGAGTAAGAGGCACAAACCCTCAGTTACAAAATAACAAGGTCAAGGTGATGAAAAGCAGAGAAGCACTGTATGGTGACGGATACAGTGAAGGGCGGTAACCATACTTAGCTTAGCGAGCACGGCACTGTGTATCCAGTCATCCACTCACTAAGCTGTACACTGCAGGCAAATACAACACTGTGTGTCGATCACAAATTAAAATGAGCAGGGAACGAGGAGGATCTGCCTCTGATGTGGGCGTTGAGATAAACGTCTTGGGAAGGCATGAACATACCGTGTAAGGCATTCCTGGTTTCCATGAGCCTTGGATGAAGTGATTATTTCCACAATTTGAAATGATATTCTAATCCCGAGGAGCCCAAGCAAAGCAGAAGATAGGACCATTTCCTGCCTTGCTGACTTCTCCACGTAACCCATTCGTGAAGTTCTCCTGTGGAGCTTAAACAATAAATATCTCCACAGCATGTACGGGCCATGTATGGGGAAAGAGAAACTGAGCAATAGGACACACACAGAGAGCAAGGGTAAGAAATGCAAACCACTCAAAAACTTGGGCATTCCTGAGCATTTAATCTTATTTAAAGTGCAAAAATAGGGGCGCCTGGGTGGCTCAGTGAGTTAAAGCCTCTGCCTTCGGCTCACGTCATGATTGCCGGGTCCTGGGATCGAGCCCCACATCGGGCTCTCTGCTCCATGGGGAGCCTGCCTCCTCCTCTCTCTCTGCCTGCCTCTCTGTCTACTTGTGATCTCTCTGTCAAATAAAAATAAATAAATAAATAAATAAATAATGGAATAAAGTGCAAAAATGGAAGAACAAAGAGTTTTAGTCATTCATGTTTTTAATAATTTGCCTCGAAATAAAGAAGGATGATGACTGCACTCAGTATGTAAGCCAGATCTTTCCAGGAGTCTGACATAGAGTGAAGTCCATCCTCTTTATCAAAGAAAAGTTAATGTGGGAATGTATTAGTCTTGAGTGGAATTGGGTGAATCTAGGCTCTAGGACAGACTGAACATCGTAAATGGTTTCATGTAACGAATAACTCTATATACAAAATGGTAAAACAATAAGAAACAAAAAATGTCAAGTTCTGATAATGACAGAGGGCAATATTACAGCAATAAAATTTTGAAATACTGAGAAAACCTATCTCTCCTTCACCCAACTACATATTCCGGTTCTTACTTCCACATTTCCTATCATTTAAAAATATAGGGGTATCTTTTCAGGGACACCTGGTGGCTCCCTTGGGTTAAGTGTCCTACTCTTGGTTTTCAGCTTAGGTCATGATCTCAGGTCATGGAATTGAGCATGTTGAGATCCGGGCTCAGTGGGGAGTCTGCTTGAGATTTTCTCTCTCCCTCTCTCTTTCCCCCTCCCCCTTTTCTCTCTCTCTCTCTCTCCCTTTCTCTTTCCAAAAAAAGCCAGGGTATCTTTTCAAATGTTGTCAATCCGAACCTGATAAAGTCTCACAGGCATAGATGTTGTCCCGTGTTAAAATTTCTAGTTAAGGTTTGATGAGTGCTTATTTGGAGCGAGGGTCTGCACTAAGGACTCGGTATTTGCTGTTCAGCTATAACAGGACATCATATTCGTGTCTGCATTTTAGCGAGGAGGAAAGTGAGGGCCAGAGGTCAAGCCCTGTGTCCAGGGTCTCAGAGGTGCAGGTCCCAGACCTCACTGTCCTCCTGCAGTGCCCTATCACTTCCAGAGTAACAGCACATGGAGGTGCAGTCTGGGTACTGCATAAAAACACCACAGCAAGCAAGCTCGAAGGGGCTGGAACCCACAGCTCTCCAAACCACGTGTTCTAAAGCCCGGTGGCAGCCTGGAGGAGGTGCTCACCTTTTTCTCTGTACAAATACTCATCAGCCGTTTTGTCCAGAAAGATGCCTGATATTATCCCTGACTGTGAGACGGCTGCATGCGGGCTGCTGCTGCCTCATTACCCGGAGGGTGGCCAAGCACCTCGACCACTGCACGGCTCCTTCCTGTCTCAGAGCTCTGCCCCAGCTCCCAGAAGAAAACTGCATAGTGCCCTGGACATACCAGTATTTGGGCTGTCTTACCCGAAACCAAGCTGGCTGACCTGCAGAGGCATATACAACTCTTGGTTCAAGAGTATTACTTAATGCACAGATCACTTTCCCTTTTAAAAGTCAGCGTACTGGGGCGCCTGTGTGGCAAAGTCAGTGAGGCGTCCGACTCGACTCTCGGTTCCAGCTCAGGTCATGATCCCAGGATCCTGATCTCAGGGTGGGGAGATCGAGCCCTACATCGGCTCCGTGCTTAGCGTGGAGTCTGCCTGAGTTCTTTCTTTCTCCCTCTACCCCTCCCACCGTATGCTCTCTTTCTCAATAAACAAATAAAATCTTAAGAAAAATAAAAGTGGAAGCTTTGTGGAACAGAATGGTGACTGGCCTTCTCTAACACAGGAACATAGGTCAGGTGGAGCCTGAAGGGGACAGAAGCCTTTTTTCTCCTATATGTGTATTGGCTTTATATATACATATGTGTGTGTGTGTGTGTGTGTGTGTGTGTGTGTATTATATATGTATATGTATATGTAATATGTCAATAATATAGATTACATATATAATATGTCATGTATTATGTTATATATTTATGTAATAGTATATAAATAAATTAAATATATAAAATAAAAAATTTAAAACTTAGAGGAAAAGTCTTAAGAGAATGAAGACCTGGTTTTACCTCAGTACTTCCATTATTTGGTATACTTTCTCAAGCAGTTAATAGCCTTAATAATTCAACAAAAAACTGGCAGGGACAAGAAAACCTACTAGCTTTTACTTTGCTTACATAACAGGCCTGTGGTTTGATCAGGGTCCTGGAGACATCATTCAGCCATCTAAAGTACTAAGTGCAACATTAAAAATTCAGCTGTGGTAAATCTTGGACAGATAGTGCCTTCTTGTAAAAATTCCAGAGGAAGAATTCTACATCTTCTGTTAAACATAAGCATTGCTGGATTCTTCCATTTGAAACTAGATCTTATTTTTCCTGTGATGATTTCTAAAAGCCGACACTAAGTAGTTCTGTATTTTCTCAAATTCTATAAACTAGGGCATCTTTGGAGGTTGTGAGACAATGTGGGCTTTGGCTTCATTAAAATTAGGAACTGCCCTAATCATCTGCATGCCTTTTGTTCTCAGCACAGCGTTTAGCACCTAATTGGCCCTCTAAGTATTTTTGAACCGGGGAAAGAACCACCCCAGAACAAAAACTCTCAGCTTCCCACTGCTTAAACCAAGTCCTTCAAGTCCCAAAATGGCTTGCCCATACTGCCCAGAACCAAATTCAAGAAGTAAGAACAAGGAGATGCTTACTGAGGTTTACCAGGAAGAACCCATTTCCAAATGCATTCAGATGTAACCTAGAACCGTGGATTCTTATTTTTTCCTATCATATTCTCCTAAATGTCACTGGAAGAGTCATGCAAAGCCATGGATGGCCACATCTGCGTTGCACAGGTTGCTTCTCTCAACCGTAAGTCCCATGGGAGCTGGGTCCCATCCCAAGCACTAGATCAATTATTTCTGCAGACAGCGACTGCAGATCCCCTACGAGGCCCCCACCTGGTCTACAGCCCATCTTGCTCGATCGCTCTGCTCTCCCAGAAACGTCAGCCTCCACTAAACTCGAGCTGGCTTCACACCCACCTCTGTAATGACCATTTCTTTGGGAAGTCCCACATTCTCATGGCACCATGATGCTCTCTCCTGCCATCAAACAACACAGTTATAGTTCTACATTAAATAGTCTGACTGTTCATTACTCTTCCTTTTTCCCACTAGTCTAGAAGCTGCAGGACAATTTTTCTCACTGCCATGACTTCAGCATTTCACGAAGGTCCTGTAACATAGTAGGGGCCCCATTCATAGGTATTAAATGATTCAATGGATGGCTCAGAGGAGAAGAGCTGGGAACCCAAAGAGCTGTTGAGGCAACAAACCTAAAGAGGGAAGAAAATCATTATTTTTAAGTCAACTAAAGATGTAAGATAATTAGTAATAAATCCAAGAAAACTCTGATGGTCAATGTAAAACACTTGATTTCACCAATAATGAAACTATAGAGAGGCTAATTGACTTTATGTAGTTATCACAACTAGTGGCCATGGACCTGGGTCTGAAACTCAGATCTCTCATTCAAATGATCTTTTTTTTTTTTTTTTAAGATTTTATTTCTTTATTTGACAGACAGAGATCGCAAACAGGCAGAGAGGCAAGCAGAGAGAGAGGGGGAAGCAGGCTCCCTGTTGAGCAGAGAGCCCTATGCGGGACTCGATCCCAGGACCCTGAGATCATGACCTGAGCCAAAGGCAGAGGCTTACCCCACTGAGCCACCCAGGTGCCCCTCAAATGCTCTTTTAAGAACACATTTTCAAATATAATCAAAAGGCCCACGCTAATGAAAAACAATAGCTCCTTTTAACTCTATTGACCTCATTTTGCCAAAAATAGACAGAAATCAGTTGCGACTAAAGGGGCACATTGAATTCTAGTTCAACTGGAGAGAGCTTATTTTTAGAAAGAGCGTAGAGTGTGGACATCTACGTATTTGTTAGGAGAGAACCACCCAGGATATGGCTCCAATGTGAATTACAAAACTGGGAATAAGTTAACACGGTTTTATTAAGGCAGAGCACCTAGTCAGCTCTCAAAAAACGGTACTTGCCATTATGATCATTATCACCACTCACAACACTTGTAGAACACGGAGGCCTGTGAGGAAAGATGATTTGAGGGAAGTTCATCATCAGCGGTGGTCTGAACATGGAGGTATTTCTGGTAAAGGTTGACTTGGTGGCCAAAAGAAAAATCACGTCCCTTTAAGCCAAGGGCACCAAATGCTTTCAACTTCTCAATTTTGCCCAAGGACAGCTGGTTCTGTGCACATTTCCATTAAGAGAATAGGGCCCAAGGGGGATTCAAAAACTCTCCACACTGCCTGGAGACTAATGGTCTCCTGCTCTCTATTGGGCTGATCACCGACAACTGTGGATTAACCCACAGGGACGTGCTAGACAGAGTCTAACTCAGAACTATGCTGACTGCAACCCAATTACACAGCAGCCCAAAGTGGCTCTAATTTCGTTTCTAAGATCAGATCTTGGCCCCTGATCACACAGAGAAAACACCTAGAAAATCAGCTTCTATGCCGTGCAGATTATACACATGGATTTAGTCAGTCATGAGATGAAATTTCCACAGGGCAGAGTGCATGGAGGACATTACCCGTCCCACGAGAAGAACGTGCTCTGTTCCTATAAGTTCTATCACCACACCACATGCTATCATAGTAGACGCTTAAATAAATTGGTAAAAATAAAATAATTCACACCTAACTTAAAAATGTATTAAGCCTCAATTTACACAAAACTGCTTAAAATTTGTATGCTCTCTAAATTTACTTTTCTAATTTGACCAAAGTGGCCACATGGATTCTGAATCAGGTGCACAGAAGGACAACAACTGGGAGTCATACCTAATGCCACTTAATTAAGACAAAGCCATTACTTTCCTTCTGTACTTCATGCTGGCCTCAGCAGGCTGTCTTAAGCCAGATAAATATGTACTCACTATCTCACTGTGGACATTTTTACAGCATTGTGAAAGTCCTGCATTAATGCTTTGACTTTCTTAACCTTATGCGTAGGTTTTTTTGTTTTGTTTTGCTTTGTTTTTAAGATTTGATTTATTCATTTACTTGAGAGAGAGAGAGAGTTGGAGAGAAAGCACGCAGGCAGAGAGGCAGAGGGAGAGGCAAACCTCCCTCAGAGGAGGGAGCAGGACACGAGGCTCGATCTCAGGACCCTGAGATCATGACCTGAGCTGAAGGCAGATGCTTAATGCACTGAGCCACCAGGCTCAGGCTCAGGCTCAGGCTCAGTGTATTTGGGAGGGAATCAGCACTTAGCATTTTATAGCTTGGTCCGTGAGATAGCCTTACTGGGAACTGAGGTAATATTAATAATACATAAATTAGTCCTTTTTTCAAGTTTTGAAATATTATTTGGACCTCATTTCCTCATTACTTTCATAAACCTGGTGGTGACCTCTTTTCTAGAAATTACCGCTCTGTTTGGAAAGATACTTTTCCTCATGAATTAATCCAAACCTGAAATCAGGCTGTTAAAACAAAACAAAACAAAAAACTGTCCTAGAAGTAGCATTCAAGTTCAAAGCTGATATAAAAAATTCAGACATAACATCTGGATATCCTGTATACCTGAACACTTGAATTTAATTTGATAAGACAAATTAAAAAAAGAAAAAGCTGCTCCATCAAAATCTTTACCTACACTCACAAAGTAGCCTGACGTTCAGCAAAGTGAACAGTACTTTTTTTTTTTTTAAAGACTTTTTAAAATAGATTTTATTTATTTATTTGTGAGAGAGAGAGATCAAGAGAGAGCACAAGCAGGCACAACAGCAGGCAGAGGCAACGGGAGAAGCAGGCTCCCCAATGAGCGGGGAGCCAGACTTGGGACTTGATCCCAGGACCCTGGGATCATGACCTGAGCTGAAGGCAGTGGCTTAACAAACTGGGCCACCCAGGCATCCCTGGACAGTAAATTTTTACCAGGTGATCAGGGCTCACAAATAGTGTCACATTGCAAGATGTTTCGAGAGTAATGGAAAACCATCATCTGCTGCTGCTTCCACAGAAATGGCTAATTACAAATAGCCATTTGTATACAACTTTATTATAAAATACAACTTTATTATAAAACTGAAACTTGTGTTTTGTTTTGTTTTGTTTTTCCTAATCACAAACACCATTGACAGAAAAATACTGAAGGCACACATTGCCTTGAAGACTATTGGTTTTAGATTTTAAAAAGCAAACACATAGGTAAGAACTGAACCATGCAACAGGATTCAAATACAGGTTCTTAGTCCAGTTCACGAGCAAGTAAGTTACACTTTGCAATTGCCATCTTTGCCTGCTTGGTGATATTGACCATCCTCACCTGTTCTGGACTATTCATTTTAGCTCCCAGCTTCCCCATTCCCACCAGAGCAGTGAGAAGAAATGATCTATTTAATCTCTGCATTCAGTTTTCCTAAAACTCTCCTGGTGTCACGGATGCCACATTTGGGTTTCTCTGTTAAAAGGCAGACGTACTAGTGGTTAACAGATTCTGACAATATCCAACCATTTATTTATTTTTTTTTTAAAAGGGAGGGGGTTCCTTTTCACTCCTGCATCATCAATTCTTTAAAAGACACTATGTGGAAAAACATACCCTACCCAGAGGAAATAGAGCAGTGGATTTGAAATAATTCAATTTTTCTCTGTGTTTTTTCTAAGACTGAATCAAAGCAAAGGCAAGACAACTTCAAACTCTGAAAAAATCTACAATATGAGCTGCCATCCATTCCAACAAGGCTGCCTCTGAGTTGGTGCCCATATCTAAGAGCCAGGAAACTAGAGTTTGGGTTATCTGTAAATTTGGGTTAGCTCTCCAAAGGTTTATTTCAAAATACTTGGAAAGAATTTATAGTCTTCTAAAACTGAACCATTCATTGAACTATTGATTGAGCAAATGATGACATATTTCCTAATAAAATTTGAAGTCTAGCGGGTAAGATAGATAGGACACAAATAATAGATGACTACCTCAATGGTCTTAGGCAGAGTGAAGCCACCAATTTTGAATTTTGCGGCTTTGAGAGATGCCTCTTAAATCCTGCCCACGTAGCTCGGTTTAGGCTAGAGAAACATATCCAGACTCAGGAGAAAGAAAGCAAGGAGAACTTCTTCGTTTTCAGCTTTAATTTTTCCCCAGAAGCAACAATTTTGTATCATGTATATGAAAATAAGGAGGTGTTGGGGGGAGAGCATTTGTTTTAATACCTGGAAGATTTCTTTCTTCTTCATGCCTATTGCCTGTACCAGTCAAAAACAGTCAGTTTATTTCTTTATCTTTGAAACACAAGCTGTTGCCTGATCAAAGTTGTCTGTCTGCCTTGTTATTATTTCAACTTTAAAGAGTGGAGTAGCAACAAGAAAAAATGAGATTTTAACTAATCTGATAGTCCTTTTTGAATTCCCCTGGGTTCTTTTGATATCAGCATCAACTGAGTTCTTTTGTGCAAGCAGAATCCTATGATTAAGAGCAGCTCTGGATTTGGAGAAAAGGTGAAAATTACAGGACCAAGTTATAGAGTAAAAGGCAAGAGTAGTTAAGAACGGTCTAAAGTTTTAGAACAGAAAGGGACTGCAGAGGACAGTTCAACAATCAGGGTATAGGACAGTCTATTAATGTTACGATAGAGTTTTATATTTAAGAAGCTGAAAAATAACTACTATTTTTATGGTACAAACTATAAAGAAGTTTGGTTTATGGGGAGCTACATAATCTAACTCAATAGAGGGCACAGCTAGGAGCCTGCAGGCAAAGAAATGACTCGGGCAACTACATCAAATTTAAGGATTTTTGTCTCACCAGCTTTTATTGCTTTTCGCCTATATACTCAGAATAACCGTTGAGTGAAATACTTTTAAAGTGAATTCAAAATACAGTTTAAGTAGGTAGCACTGTTCAAGAACAAACACATCCTAAAATTTATCCAGGCAGTTAATATTAGAGCACCAAAACAAACAAATGGAAAATAGTAGTGTGTAGCAGAGGTTGTATGGCAATTCTGAACTCATGGTGACCACCAGTAAAATCCAGGAGCGGCTAAGACATGCTGACAGCCAAACTCAGTTTTTGTTGTTGTTTTTGTTTGTTTGTTTTGCTTTACTTTACTAAATTCCACTGAATTTCCCATGGTTCTCATTGGCACCATCAGTTTTCCAACAAAGAATCTTAACTCCTTTATTTTCTCAAAGCAGAACAGATCAAGTAATACGTTTGGGTCTATTTGCTGAACAGCTGAAACTGTTCAATAGCTAAAAAATATTGTGTGTGGACAGAACTGGAGGATTATGTCACTGCATGAGTACCGCATTTTTATAGTCACACATTATTATAGCAACGGTGATGACCTATTTCAGGAAGCCCTATTCGTGCAATTACAAATAATCAATCCCCTTGTTACATCTTGTTAAAGACCATTCCCTTACCTGCAGGATAATATTTTAAAAATGTTCTAAAATGGTCAAAATCCATGTTTGGTAGAGTAAAATTTTTCATTTTTTTTCTTTTTTGTATCTGGGAAATAAGATAAAAAAATTTGCTAATCTCAGTTTGGGATAAAGTTTTTTAAAAAGCAATTGGATGACTGGTTTGAATATTTAAGAGGAGTACTAACAGCAAGAAGACCAGAGTACAGGTCTATAATGAATGGTGAACTTGGGTTCCGAGGAATCGACATGACATGGTTGGGTTGAAGTCCTCTACTGCTGAGCAAAGGGAACTTTTTTAGGGAGAAAATAAAAAGATAATCGGTGACTTAAGAGAAATAATCTTTAAAAAAAATTATTTACCTATTTTAGAAAGAGCATGAGCTGAGGGAGAAGCAGAGGGAGCAGGAGAGATCTGCAGGAGACTCCCTGCTGAGCAAAGACCTCTCTCCCGCAAACACACACACACAGGGCTTGATCTACAAACCCCTGAGATCACAACCAGAGTCGAAACCAAAAGTCAGACACCTAATTGACTGAGCCACCCAGGCACCTGAAAAATAGGCTTCTTTTTAAACCACTGAATCAGGGGGGCCTGGGTGCTCAGTGGGTTAAAGTCTCTGCCTTCGGCTTGGGTCGTGATCCCAGGGTCCTGGGATCGAGCCCTGCATTAGGCTCTCCACTCAGCAGGGAGCCTGCTTCCTCCTCTCTCTCTGCCTGCCTCTCTGTGATCTCTGTCTGTCAAAAAAATAAATAAAATATTTAAAAAAAAAAAACCTACTGAATCATTTTTAAATGTACAATTCAGTGGTCTTAAGCACATTCATAATATTTTGCAACCACCACCACTATTTCCAGAACTTTTTCATCTTCCCAAAGAGAAATTCTGTATCCATTAAACAATTAAGGTCCACATTGCTCCCCCTGCCCAACCTTCTGGAAGCCACTCTTGTACCTTCTATCTCTATGAATTTGTCCATTTTTGGTAGTTCATATAATGCTGAACACTTCCAAGATTCACCCACGTTGTAATATGTATCAGAATTAGAACACCTTTAAGATAAACGAAAAGGCAGAATGATATCTTCTTTTACTGAGCAAGGATTTCCCAAGGAGAACTATCTCAAAGTAGTGCTATGGTCAGAAAATCAAACAGATTTTTTTTTTTTTAAGATTTTAGTTTTTTAAAAGATTTTATTTTATTTCTTTATTTGACAGAGATTACAAGTAGGCAGAGAGGCAGGCAGAAAGAGGGAAAGCAGGCTCCCCACTGAACAGAGAGCCCAATGTAGGGCTTGATCCCAAAACCCTGAGATCATGACCTGAGCCAAAGGCAGAGGTTTAGCCCACGGAGCCACCCAGGCACCCCTAGCATGGACATTTTTAATGGAAAAAATGAAATGACAATAGAAGAAAAAATACTTTTTCAAGTTTTTCTTTCTTTCTTTCTTTTTTTTTTTTTAAAGATTTTATCTTAAAAGAGAGAGAAAGAGAGCACAGAGGGAGAGTGAGAAGGAGAAGCAGACTCCCCAGTGAGCAGGGAGCCCAATGTGGGGCTTGATCCCAGGACCCTGAGATCATGATCTGAGGCGAAGGCAGGCACTTAACTGACTGAGCCACCCAGGCATCCTCAAGTTTTTATTTCGTTAGGTCATCTCTACAGCCAGAGTGGGGCTTGAACTCCTGACCCAAGATCAAGAGTTGCTTGCTCTTCTGACTAACCCAGCCAGGTTCCTCAGAAATAGACTCTAAAAAAAGTAATGATTAAAGAAAATCTATATAATAATCCATTTTTAACACATTCCTTGTTTTTCATTAATTAAAAGATCTAATAACTTTTTATGGGCTTGGCATGGATTCTAGTATTAGTCACTTACAAAAATCATAGTGCATTCATGAAAATTTCCATTCAAAATTCATTCAAACTGTACACTCCCCTACTCTAAAACACACATCCGTTCATATACTGCTGTTTAATTTCTTAAAAGTTCAAGTATCTCTTGAAGAAAACATTCAATTATATTAACAGTGTTAAAGTATATTAAAGTAAAGCTTAGGAGTCTTTAACTCATTCATTTGACTTCCTCTGCTGCCTGTATATATCTTTCTCTTTTGTTTGGCGAATTAAAACCAAATGGGAAATTTAAAAACATGGAATTAAATCAGTATCACAAAAGACTATATTTACATAGCCTAAAGGGAAGTTTAAAAGTGGCCCCTTTAAGGTTTCCTTGATTACCTTAGGATGCTGCTCATGATCAGATCTTTCACTGATGATTTCCTTGATCAGCTGCAAATAATCATTTAGCCATGTGTTGACATATAGCCTCAATATGGGTGTTTTAAATGGAAATTATTTGGTTATATCAATTAGATTGGTATCTTTTTCTAAGAAATTAAAAAAAAACAACAACCCTCCAATAAAGACAAGTTAGCATCTGCCTCCCCAAACATTAAAGAGACTTCTAGAAGGAAAGTTTTATTCAACTTGATCCATTGGCTTCATCTATCTCAACTCAAAACTCCTCAGAACTAGCCTTCATATGGATAGAGACATTCAAATGATTTCCCTTGTTTTTTTTTTAAGATTTTTATTTACTTATTCAACAGAGAGAGACACAGTGAGAGAGGGAACACAGCAGGGGGAGTGGGTGAGGCAGAAGCAGGCTTCCCGTGGAGTAGAGAGCCTGATGCGGGGCTCGATCCCAAAGCCCTGGGATCATGACCTGAGCCAAAGGCAGACATTTAACCACTGAGCCACCCAGGTGCCCTCCTTGCTTCAATTTTTAACCAGATCCTTATCACGATTGGGTGAAATGCAGCCAAGGGATACACTGACCTGACCTGGATCAGAGCATGGCAGCCATAGGAGTTGAACCGAAACTGGAAAAATTGGGAAGGTTCTATGTTTGGAGTCAGAAAATAGTTGTTCTTTCCCTAAGAAAACCAGTGCTTTCACTCTGCTCACGTTGGCAGGAGTAATGCTCAAAGGAGAAAAGGAATCAGAACAGGAGGATCTAAGAGTTCGTCCACATAAAGACAAGACTGCAAAACCTAATGGTAACAAAACATTTGCTACAGTCCATTTCTATATGATTTTAGGAGGATGTGATTCAGAAAGGCTTTCCAAACTGGCAGTCAGTCGGATTACACCTTTCACCTAATCCCAGCTGAACTATCTGCTCTTTCACAGAGAAGAAAAATATTGCTAATTTAGTAAGAAAATAATATGACATAGCAACAGCTACACTACCTCTTTTCAATAATTCTGAAGCAGCAAACAAAGTATCAAGAAGAGGAAGTTCCAAACAGCAGTTAAAGGGATGCTCAGAGCCATTTCAAAAGCCTTAAATAAGTCATTGACTTTTTCAAGCTCTGTTGTTGTTGTTTTTTTTTTTTTTTTTTAATCTGTCAGATGGGTTTGATAACCTTTGGGTTAGAGTTTTGCCAGCATTCGTTTAAATCCATACTTTCCAAATGCCCCATGAAATATCTCCTGGCAGAAGAGAAGGAACTCTGCCCCGGGTTGGGGATGGGAAGGTGGAGGATGGGTCTGACAGCACATCTCAAAGTGGTTAAAAAGTATTTCAAAATCTATCTCATCTTAACATGTATCTTTCATATGTGACTCATAAGATATCTCTGTGTAATATATAAAAAACCTCAGCCGAAGTTATCACCTGAACTAGGGAATTCAAAGGGCTTCATCAGACCTACCCTGTGATTGAGTCTCTCTTAACCACGTCCATCTTTGAAATCCTTTAGAGGGATCCCCATGAGGCCATATCATCAGGCTGTGTTTTTCAAGGACCAGCCTAATGCCTCCGGTCATCCCTGACTGCAGTCAAAGGTTGTATATGATCGTGGACAAGGGCATGGGTTTTGCAGTCAGTGTGTGAGTTCAAATCCTGGGTCGAACATTTACGATGAGTGCGGTCTTGGGCAAGTCACCCAATACCTCCGTGCCTCAGTAGCCTACCCTTTAAAATAATATAGTAGTCCTCAGCCCTTAGATCATTGTAGTTTAGGAATTAATATGTGGGGCATTTGTTTTATCAGTGCCTGGAATACAGAATGTATCCTGTAGGTATCAGACATTGTGGCCACGACTCTGGTTTTTTAAAAACTCAAAGTCTCTGAGAAAAATCAGGAAAATAGGCTGATCCTATTACCCTGCCTGCCTCCCCCATCTCCTACTCCAACGATGCTGTGAAATGGAAAGACTTTTTCACAAATTAAGCAAAGCAAATAAGTCAAAATATGCACAAAAAGTAATAAGCTTACTAATTTAGGGTCTAATGGACAGTCGAAAATAATAAAGGCAGATTTCAGAATCCATATTAATAATAGTAGAGAAGTAAAAGCAAATTGTGATTGAGAACTATAATTTTTTTTATTAAAACTGTTTTGATTTTTTATTTCTCTTGAAGGCCAAAACCTGGTACCTCTTTCACTGAGATAATCAGATTAATCTTCGATCAGATCTAGGACACTTGGTTTCTCTACCTTATCAGAATTCATTCAGTATCAATTTCTATGCAATCTCTCATCCTGATTTGCTCAAATATGATGCAGCTACTTTCTGATCCTGAGATAGAAAGTTTAATAAAATGATCTGACAGTGCTTGGCTTATAATTTAAACAGTAATACCATGAAAGTATTTCTAACCACTTTATCTTAAAAAATGATTTTTATTTTCTTCCACAAAATAATTACAAATACATACTCTGGACTAGTTTATCAACTAGGAGGTTTATATTTCTGAGCATAAGAGTAATTTCTGCTCAAGAAAATTCTAATAATCAAAATAATATCAAGGAATTAAACTACCAATAAATTCACCCATAATTAACATCTAGTATATTTCCTTTAAGTTACTCCAGGTATTTTATCTTCCATTTTATCTACAGGTACATATATTTTAGTATATAGCTCTTCTTCCAGGTCAAGCATTTTGTAGAATTAAATAAGTATACTTAATACATTAAAATGGCATCTTTAAGTTATATTTTAATATATTTATATAAATGACATGTTTATATAAAATATTTAAAGCATTTGAATAGCTTCCAGTTACTGTCTTTGTTTCATTTATTTTTCCCTTCTAAGCATTCTGAAAAACACCTGCATACCTGTTTCTTTGCTGCATCTCAGACCATTTTCATAGACTAGGTTGCTAGAAGTGGAGTGGCTAAATCAGATGATATGAATACCTTAATGCTTCTGTCTACATAAATATAGCTCAACTGCTTTCTTGAAAAACCCTATCAACCAATACTATATGAGAATTCAGGGGTGCCTGGGTGGCTCGGTTGGTTAATCATCTGACTTGACTTCAGCTCAGGTCATGATCCCAGGGTCGTGGGATAAAGCCTTACGTCCGTCTCTGCACTCAACATGGCGTCTTTTTGTCCCCCTCCATCTGCTCATCCCCCTGCTTGCTTGCTCTATCTCTAAAATAAATAAATCTTAAAAATATATATACGAAAATTCATAGGTCTCTGCACTGCTATCAACATTGTCATGAAAGCTCTTTTTCAAAATGATCTATGGAAAATGAGCAGTATTTTCCTTGAGCTTTTTTTTTTTTTTTGGACTGTTCTGAGCCTTGAATAGTGTGTCAGTTACTTATTAGAAGTGACAGTTGAGTTAGCCTCTTTATGCCTCAAATTCCTCATTGGTATAAAAGAAACACCCGTATGAAAATCGCACTATCTCACACAGATGCTTTGAGAATTAAATAGAGTACTAACCCAGTACCACACACAGAGAAACACTCAATAAATACTGGGGATACCGAATGATTCGTAAATCCTATCTCCTACCTCACCTTGATGCGATATTATGTATTTAAACTACGCACCTTAGTCTTCATTAGGTGACTCACTAAATATGTATTAGGAAATGCAGCATATCTAACATCTACTGGGCAAGGACCACACATACAGAGCCCCTGGAAGAATTCCAAAATAATTCGTATGTTTTTATTTTAAAACCAAAGAGATAATAAGATTATTGTTTACACTGTGAAGACAATCCTCTTTGCTAGAAACATAACTTTGTTCCAATGAGCGGAGATTCTGGCTGAAGGCCATAAGAAATACTTGGCCATAATCGTGTCTGGGTACCAGAAACAGCAGCGTCTCCCACCTTTCTGCAGTGTCCAAAAATGAACCTGGGCTCTCGTGCAGGAGGAACACCTACCTTTCCATTATTCTTGGAAGAAAAAAGCTCCAGGGGCCATCACTGAAAGGGGGATCCAGTGGCAGTAGGAACGCAGTTCGGAACAATGAGCCCTCACTCAGTTGAACCCTAGTGAGCAGCTCTCGAGTATTTTTCGAGTCCTTCACACACTGTAGCTCTTAAAGCAGTCCCTGCTCTGTTACTTTTCACCAAACGTCCATCCAGCCTCTCGAACATCATCCCAATTCCCCCGACCGGGATACTAGCACAAATGTACTCTCCAAAGTGCTTCCAGCCAGCCCTTGTGATAAAAAATCAACTCAACTGGAGTCGGTTCTCGTTTTAAAATCCACTGGCTTTAAGAGAAAAAGACTTAATGAGATAATCTGATGTCTGCTAGCACTATTTAACTGTAGTGTCCTCAGAGGTTCCGGGAGGGCCAGTTATTTTTTTTTTTTTTTTAAAGATTTTATTTATTTATCAGAGGGAGAGAGAGTGAGCACAGGCAGACAGAGTGGCAGGCAGAGGCAGAGGGAGAAGCAGGCTCCCTGCTGAGCAAGGAGCCCGATGTGGGACTCGATCCCAGGACGCTGGGATCATGACCTGAGCCGAAGGCAGCTGCTTAACCAACTGAGCCACCCAGGCGTCCCCGGGAGGGCCAGTTAAATCAGTTTCTCAATCAGGTTCAAGGTGGAGCCTGAGAATTTGCATTTCTATTAACCTTCCAGGTAATGTTGATGCTGCTAGTTGGGGAGACACGCTTTGAGAACCAGGGATGGAACAGTTCCTGTCTACCCTCTGAGCTGGATGCTTCAAATTCTCTAGTTCCACCTCAGTTGTTTAAATGTCTGCCTTTGGCTCAGCTCCAGGTCTCAGGGTCCTGGGACTGAGTCCTGCATCAGGCTCTCCGCTCAGCAGGGAGTCTACTTCTCCCTCTCCCTCTGCCCCTCCCCCCTGCTCATGCCTGCACGTGCTCTCTCTAATAAATAAATAAAGTGTTTAAAAGATTTCTGTGGGTACACAAATCCATCCTGTTCTTTCTTGCCTGTATGTTTCTGTTTATGCACATGCTAACTTTCCTCTCCTACTTGGCATGCCTACCCTTTCTGCCCACAGCCCCAACCCCTCAGAGCTCCTGAGTCCCTGTGAGAGCATGCATTTCCTCCTTTCCCACTGTGCTCTTGTCACATTGTGCTACAATTGCTACATTATTTACACTCTGGAGGGGTCCTTGAAGGCCACTTAGTTTCTTATCTTTGTCTACTCAGTACCTAGGAAAATACCTGACCTGGGGTAGGAAGGCATTCAAAGGTTTTCTCAGTGAGTGCTGGTGACCCTGCACCAGGCACAATGACTCTACTACCTTAACAACATGCCAATGACAGTTATAGACATAGATTTTTTTTAATCCACTTCCACGGAATGATTAGTGGGAATATCCTAGAAGGGCCTTGTGCCTTCCATCTGAGTGAAACAAAAAGCTGCCAAGACCTCACCCTCCTCCGGATGTATTAGAGAAAGAGCCAGAAGAAGATGAGCAAGTGAGGGAAGAAGGAGCCTGGGGCTCTGGCTCTGGGGCAACTAGAGACAGGGTGAACACAGGCAGCCAGGAGAGGCGGAAACTCTAGAAAACCCTGTGGGGGGCCCTCAGGCTGGTATTTTTGTCCTCTGGTTTATCTAGATGATCCTGTGGCTGTTTAAATTTTTAAGGCCACCTAGCTTTCATCCAAGGACACTCTGCCTGCTACTGGATTGAAGATTCAAAGATCAGAATCTTTGTGAAACACATCAAGGCACGGGTATATTTCAGCTCTGCCTGAAGGACTGCCCCACCAGCAGCCGGCCGTAAATACAGATGTCAGAGTCTGGCGGCATCGTTGGGCTCACAGAGCCGTCATCCACCAAATAAAATACTTCCATTCCAATTATATTCAGAAAGAAAATCTAATTCCTGCAACGTAATGAGCTTTTCACACTTCTGAGGCAGAGAAATTTTTGCTAAAATGCCTTTCTGGCGTGATAACGATTTAGCTGGAACCTCAATACTCTGAAAAGGCAAAAGGAAACAGACCTTGCAGCCCACTTACAAATCGACAGTGCCCGAAGTACATCTAGAGAATTAGGTCACAAAGTTATATGCAAAGCTCAGTTTTCATATATTAAAGAAGGTGTGCCACGGTAAGAATGTTTAGAACACCACTCATACTGAGGTCGATGTATTGTATGTTTAAGCAAGGCTGGGCGGGGTTTTCTGGTCATTAAGTCAATCAGAGCTGACCTGTCATTTATCATAAGTGTTAGGAAGAATTCTAATTAGATCGTGAGAATTTTCTCACCAACTCCATTGATCACTGTATGGTTTTATTTTAATCCTAGAACAATGTACTATGAACCCTTGGTAGAAAACAAGTACTCAATAAATGGTAGTGGAGTGGAAATGAAGGCTTTTTGCTAATTTCTGCAATTCTGTCAGTATGGTAGAGATGCTTAGCTGTTTCTGGATCATGACGATCTGTGGTCCCCAAATATTGGGAACAAAACTAATTCAAAGGCTAACTCAAATACTTTACTATATATTCATGATAACTGCCATCATATGATTTCTGGTGTGTTTCCAGTAACACTGGTTTTATTTGGCAGGGCTATTTTCTCTAAATTATTTGCCCGTAAGTCATGAGTTCTGTTGCCCAAAGAGTTTTTGGTTTAGCTTTCCCATTCATGAGACAAACTCTTTAAGGTTATCTCGGTGGTGGTTTGAACCTGTTTCAATTTGATCTGATTCTTCCTTCACTTTTTTTCTGTATTGTATTCACTTGAAGCAAGTCACTAGGTCTAGCCAATACTCAAGGGAAGGGGTTAATTCAGGGGGGTGAACATCAGGAGTCCAGGGGCTTTGGGAGACACACTAACCTCAACTACACAATTTTCTATTAATTTTCATGTCTTGTCTCTGACTCCGACTAACTCTTACTTCTTATGATGTTTATTTTATACTTGACTCTAGCGTTCACACCTCTACAGTAAAATTCTCTATATTTCAAGAGATTTCTATATTAATAGATGTAAAACAGCAAATATATCCCTCTCCCCCCCCAAAAAAATTCAAACTCCAAATATCCAGGTACATTATAATTTCTCCTAACAGACATAGGTTTAATTGGAATTCATAACTTTCAAATTTATTCTCATTTTAAAAATGAGGATACAAGGATTTAGAACTGTTTAAAAATTATATTTGACATTTTTATAAGAATTTAGAACTTTTAAGCTGTGGTTCAAATTCTCAGTCTCTTGGGGGCACCTGGGTGGCTGAGTCGGTTAAGTGTCTCACTTTTGATTTCAGCTCAGGTCCTGATCTCAGGGTTGTGAGATCAAGACCCACCCGGTGCTCCGTGACCAGCAGGAAGCCTGCTTTGGATTCTCTCTCTCCCTCTGCCTCTACCCCACCATGATTCACATGTTCTCTCTCTCCCCCTCTCTAAAAAAAAAAAAACTAAGAAACAAATTCTAATCATTTTTTTTAAACAGGTGTTACTGGCTTGGCAGTGTTTGTAAGGTTGGTATACTTTTAACGTCACATTTCTTTTTCTTTTTCAACCTCGTAAAACAAATTATGGATGCCTATGCTCCTTGCATCTAGCAAATGTTCCTTAACATCTGTCAGGATCTGATGATGCCTTTATAATGGTGAGCTGAATAAAACTGGAATTCAAAGACAGATCACCCCTTGAAGAACAATGTTCAGCAGAAAAATAACCACCTCGGGGTATCTGGATGCCTCAGTGGGTTAAAGCCTCTGCCTTCAGCTCAGGTCATGATCTCAGGGTCCTGGGATTGAGTCCCACATCAGGCTCCAGGCTCAGCAGGGCATCTGCTTCTCTCTCTCCCTGCTTGTGCACACGCTCTCTTTCCCTCTCTCTCTCTTAAATGAATTAAGTAAAATCTTAAAAAGAAAGAAAGAAAGAAAGAAAGAAAATGAAAAAGAACTACCTCGTTACAGAATTTAAGAATTCCAGGGTGACAAAACAGCAAGCACTTGGAACTGAGTTACAAGATTTGGAAGTAATATCCTTTCGGCAAACAGGCATGAACTTGATTCAAGCCAATGTGCCTTCAATGGTGTCAAAGCCCACTAAGTCAGCTCAGTATGTCCTGCATTAACCTTGACTGGAAAACTTAAAGCTCTCCACAGAGGAGAGGACCAAGCCACAGAGGATGCACAACTTCTCCCTAAAATGACATTTCAATTTGGAGATCACTTAAAACACAGAGAGGGCTATCACAGGGCTACCATTCGAAGGCCAAAAAAGGATGGACACAGCACACTTTAGTCAAATGTCAGGCAAAACTTAGCGAGTTTGTATAAATGTACTTAAGTACAAAAACCAAGGTAGGTGTTTCAGAGAGGGATTTTGAGAAATGGGAGGGGCAGGCTGATACATATCTGTAAAATAAAGAAAGGAAAAGAGACCTCTTGTTCTTAGGAGAAGGGGGGGCCTATAGGGGAAGCCTGGTGGGGGGGACACCCCTTTCAGATACCTGCTGGAATTGTGCTACCTTATAGCACATTCAAGTCATCACGTGACACCAACGGTGTCTACTCTTTTCTTGCAGGCATGAAGACAATGTGAAAGTAGCCCCCTATCAGTCCAGAAAAGAAAAAACGAGTCTCCCATTCCTTTTGTTTCCAAAGGAGCCTTCACAGCTGACCATGTGCAAAACACAACAAAAGCAAACAATGTAACTAAACATGTTCTGATATTTATTTAGTGACAATGTGCTCTTCACTGGAGCCTGTAAGCTCATGCTCAGGAATCCTGCCTCACTTGAACATCTTTAATCACTTTTTATTATACTTGGGTATTTGCATGTGGGCTGTAATTCTTCGTAATGTAATTTTCTTATTGTTTATTTAAGAATCCATACACTGAGTGAGTCTTGTGAAACCAAGCTATGAAGCAATCTAATTACTTCCAAGTTCTGGTACACAGACGCTTACTGCAAATGAGTTCTGTCTAACCATCTTCAGGGAGAGATTTGTTATTCAAAACAAGAAAATCCTCAAGGCAGGAACCTCGTTGTCCACTAATCCTGTGAATAATTCCAAGTGGTTTCCTTCCGATAATTGGAACTCCAAAGGAAATGTTCCCAGGTTTATTGATGTGGATGGATAGTCAACCAAAAATTTAAAAAGGATAACCAAGGCGCTGTATTTTCTTCTATGTTTTAGAATATATATTCATATATACATCTAATTGTGGCCAATAATGTGACTAAAAGGTGCCTCTCTATGAAGGAAGTCAATTACACCATAAGCCTTGAGTAGGGGCACCTGGGTGGCTCAGTCGGTTAAGCGTCTGCCCTTGGTTCAGGTCATGATCACGGAGTCCTGGAATCAAGCCCCACAGTGTGCTCCTTGCTCAGGGGGACTCTGCTTTTTCCTCTCCCTGTAACTCTCCCCATGCTCCTTTTCTCTCTCTCTCACTCATTCTCTCCCTCTGAAATAAATACAAATCTTTTTTTTTTTTTTAAACCCTTGAGTAAAAGGCAGGTATTAGATTTTCTATTTGTCTAACAGAACTGTTGGCCATATTCCTTAATAACATGAAACAGCATTAAGCTCAACTTGCCTAATACCCAAAGCTTTCAGTTCTGTACCCATTTACTCAGATTGCTTATCTCTCTTCACTGCTCAATACTAATTATGTGTATCTCTAAAAGAAAAAAGCAAGATGCCAGGTCCAGCTGCGAGGATTAAGAATAATAGAAGAGCAACAGAAAGTAATGCTTCTAGTATGGAAAAAGCAGACTAAGGTTTTCTATACAAAGTTTAAATATATATATTTATATATATATTTTAAATATATATATATTTAAAATATATATTTAAAATATATATATATTTAAAATATATATATAAATATATATATTTTAAATATATATATAAATATATTTAAAAAATATATATATTTAAAATATATATATATAAAATATATATATAAAATATTATATATTTAAAATATATTTT
>NC_081560.1:119248731-119488576 GCF_022355385.1 Mustela nigripes | reverse complement strand
TAAAATATATATATATTTAAAATATATATATTTAAAATATATATTTAAATATATATATTTAAAATATATATATAAAATATATAAATTTAAATATATATATATATATACAGGCATCACAATTCAGATTTAAAAAGCATTCTTTCGTTCAGTTGATTCAGGAAACATAAGCTTATGTAACATATTCCTAACTCTTCCAGGGATAATTCATAGAGGAATTCAGAGTTAAGCAGTGAGTTGCACTTGGGGGCTTTCAGCTAGTAGGTGCTCGATAAAAATTCGATTGAAATACAGCATACATTTAAAGATACAGTCAATTTGAAAATATAGGTGATTTCCCTTTGAGAGTTCAGAGGAGCTGACCCTTAGGTAAAGATACAGATCACTTTTATTTGCTGAGATTGCATTTAGGGCCGCGTGAAAGGGTATCAACTGGCTATTCTCATACAAGAGCACCAGCAAGGGGGTAGGAGAAGAATGAATGAAACAAGATGGGATTGGGAGGGAGACAAACCATAAGTGACTCTTAATCTCACAAAACAAACTGAGGGTTGCTGGGGGGAGGTGGTTTGGGAGGAAGGGGGTTGGGTTATGGACATTGGGGAGGGTGTGTGCTATGGTGAGTGCTGTGAAGTGTGTAAACCTGGCGATTCACAGATCTGTATCCCTGGGGATAAAAATACATTATATGTTTACAAAAAATAAAAAAATAAATAATAAATAATTTTTAAAAAGAGCATCAGCAAGGCAAATCTGGGTTGAAACCACATGACTGAGTTCTGCTTATGCTGTGGCCCACGTCAAATACAGGTTTTCTATCATTAGCCGGCTCAGTCAGCTCATCCGTCAGAATTACTCTGACCTTATCATTTCATACATCAACAATATTTTCAGAGTCACAAGTAGAATAAGATGAAAACAAAGCTTAGGAATATAATTACTTTACAGCTACTCCTCCTCTATTTTCATGGGTCAGAGAAAAGTCTTGCTTATAAATCTGCTTAGATTATTAGTTTTCCAAATTAACTCCGTATCAAGAGGAGGGAGGGGAACCTTTAAAAGTACTGTCAAAACTTGTGTGTATCAGTGAAAACATCATCATGGTATCTGCAGATATTTTCTCTTCCGTTCGTTTAAGATCCTGCAAGACAGTATTGCAAAGCCTTAATAAGCAGTAATGGATACTCCAAATACATCATTATCAAGAAATCTCCACAGTTCACTTGCAGGAACGCGTCTATGAGAGCATTTTAGCTTCTGGGAACATCCTTGAAAGTGTCACAAATTGAATTCTTTATGCTGCGTGTACCATCCCTAACCTCCAGGCTGTTCAATAGAAGCTTCCAGAGAAACGTGGAACAAAGCAAAGTGGAAATGTTTTAAAAGGTAATTAAGACATCACCTAGACCTATAAAGGTAAGAGATATCATCCTTCACAAGGCGTAAACAATGACAGAATGAGAATGAAGGAGGAGACTACTGAGTAGGGCCTTTAACGAGCAGAGATGAGAGAGACTTCTGCACATGGAAGCCATTCTAAGTGGGAAGATTACCCTACACAAAGAGGCTAGCACAGGGAACATTCCGGGAATCTTAGAAATCTGTTTCTTGAGTTACGGGATCATTATGGTGGTTCTCCTGGGACAGAAAGCCATCCAAACAATCACGATTTATTGATTTTATATTTTTTCTGCACAAAATCAGCACTTGACATTGAACCCCTCAGTAGGCCATGAAATAGGCCTTATGGTTCCTATTTGACCAAGGTGGAAAATTTTGCTAACGTCCAAAGGGAATCAGCGTTCTACCCTTTTGGGTTTACTCAAGGCCCTTGTCCGCTGAGCTCCAAGCCACCTGGCCTGGAGGAGGGCAGGGAGGCTGGAACCACAGCCTGGGGAGTCAAAGTGAGTGCCGTCACCAGATGCCTCTTTCAGAAAAGGTGGAAAGGAACACAGTTAAATTGGTATCTAAAAGCAGGGTAGACATAAGGGCAAAGAGATGGGAGACCACCCCACAAGGGAGAGGGAAAGTTCCAATGGAGGTGAGGCCCACGTGGCCGCCCACATGAGGAAAAGGTGACAGAGTCACAGACGGCAAATTTCAGTATCCATTCAGGTGGTTTTCCTTCTTCTTTATGCTGTACCTCCCCCTTGGTACCTAAGTTGGGTCTAAGTTCCCCGCTCTCTGTCCCCAAGCCAGAGTCTGTCAAGGTGAGTAGGGTCCACACTGAAGGAAACTGGAGGTTAGAAGGGAAGGTGGAAAATCATTTCGATTCCTTATGTTTGTTTTTACCATGTCTGCCTCTAAGACTTTCAAGAGATTTCCAAGAATTCTTTAGGACTTCTTTTTGAAGTACTGTCATAGTAGAAAAACCTGATTTCTCTTCAAATTATGAAAATGAACTCAACATGGATTTTTTTCCTATGATCTTAAACTTTTTTTTTTTTTTCCTTTAAAACCGGTCCTTAAATGCTGGCAAGCTTCTGTGATTCACAGGAGCATGACGTTATATTCACAATTTGCTGTGACATTTGAAAATCATGTCAAGGCTTCATTGAAAGTACTAAGCAGAAAATACTAGCACTAACAGAAAAACAAATGCGCCTTTCTTTAATTATTCATGAGTTCCAAAGTTGTTATTTCTCTTAAGAGGAATAAAAATGGGGCACCTGGGTGGCTCAGCCAGTGAAGCATCTGCCTTCAGCTAAGGTCGTGATCCCAGGGTCCTGGGATCGAGTCCCACATAGGGCTCCCTGCTCCATGGGGAGACTGCTTCTCCCTCTGCCCCTCCCCCTTGCTGATGAGTGCTCACTTGCTCTCAAGTAAATAAATAAAATCTTTAAAAAAAAAAAAAAAGAGTGGAATAAAAATAGGGGGTAATGGAATTAAACCAAGAGTGAGTTACTTAGGATGTAAAATTCCAACTAGACCCATAAAGGGAACGTTTTAATCAACATACATGTACAAGCATGACATCTATTAAAGCCAAGAGTCTGAACAGTCAAGCAGCGTGAGGATGTACAGATATTCAAAGCCCACTTGTTTTTCTGCTCCTCCATGTCAGCCCTTTATATCACACTGATTGCTTTAAAAAACTGGCTAAATCTACTTTGTATGAGTTCTACTGAGCACTGCAGACATTCCACACTGGCCGTACGTGTCCTATCCTAACTGGTTTTCTTTATCTGTAAATGCGCCCACGTGCTTTGACGCTCAATGGGTCTTCCGTCTTTTCTCCAGGTTCCCATGTACCTAGCCATGCACTAGAGCGAGAACGTTCAGGATAGTTTTCTCATTTTTAAGCTCTCTTTCCAATATTTAGATACACTGGATTTTGGCCTCCATGAACCAAACCAAATTTTTTTCTAAAATAAATTTTATTTCATTTTTTGGTGTTCCAAGATTCATTGCTTATGCACCCCACCCAGTGCTCCATGTGATACAGGCCCTCCTTAGTACCCCCCACGCCTCTCCCCTCCAAAACCCTCAGTTTATTTCTCAGAATCCACAGTCTCTCATGGTTTGTCTCCCCATCCAATTTCCCCTGATTCACTTTTCCTTACCTTCTCCTAATGTCCTCCGTGTTATGCCTTATGCTCCACAAGTAAGTGAAAGCATATGATAATTGAGTCTCTCTGCTTGACTTATTTCACTCAGCATAATCTCTTCCAGTCCCATCCATGTTGATACAAAAGTTGGGTATTCATCCTTTCTGATGGAGGCATAATATTCCATTGTATATATGGGCCACATCTTCCTTTTATCCATTCGTCTGTTCAAGGGCATCTTGGCTCCTTCCACAGTTTAGTGACTGTGGTCATTGTTGCTATGAACATTGGGGTACAGATGGCCCTTCTTTTCACTACATCTGTGTCTTTGGGGTAAATACCCAGTAGTGCAATTGCAGGGTCATAGGGAAGCTCTATCTTTAATTTCTTAAGGAATCTCCACACCGTTTTCCAGAGTGGCTGCACCAGCTTGCATTCCCACCAACAGTGTAAGAGGGTTCCCCTTTCTCCACATCCTCTCCAACACTTGTTGTTTACTGTCTTATTGATTTTGGCCATTCTAACTGCAAACCAAATTTTTAAAAAATTCAATAAGAATTACGTTTTTTAACAAAAATTTGCTTTATGTTTATAGTCTTTAATAAGCATTCTGAATTCTGCCTTTTCTTTATCCTTTTTGACTGTCCACTAGACCTCATTTAATGAAGAAATATTAAGGCCCTGGGATGTCTGGGTGGCTCAGTGGGTTAAGCCTCTGCCTTCGGCTCAGGTCTTGATCCCAGGGTCCTGGGACTGAGTCCTGCGTGGAGCTCTATGCTCAGCGAGGAGCCTGCTTCTCCCTCTGCCTGCCAGTCCCCTTGCTTGTGCTCTCCCTGACAAACAAATAAAAATCCTTAAAATTAAAAAAAAAGAAAAGAAATGTTAAGGCCCCAAACCCTATTTACAAGTCTCCCCATATTATCAAAAACCCCTATTAGTACCTTCCTATGACTCTTCTCTCTTCTAAATGTTCTGTGTGAAAAAGAAAATGTGTTTTATGGGATTCTAGACAGCACTGGGCCAAAGCCAAAGCTGCTCTATGATGGTCAAATCCACCAAGACTCTTAGCCTCTGGCCTTCTGATCAATATATGCAGCTTTTCCTGTTACTTCCCAAGGAGGTGATCTTAGCTGCCATCCTCATTCTATTGCAAAGCCTAATGTCTGAACAATCCCAAATTACAACTTATATACATATATAATTATAATTATACGAATTACGGATAAGTGATACTTTGAAGGACCTACATGGGACACTCCTTACTGGTAAAACAAAGCAGAGGGGCGCCATAACTAGCAATGGGAGGGCTCCAGAAGAACCCCTTTTGGAAAGGAAGATGATATCAGGAGAGAGCTTATCTGTATTGTGGGTATCAGTTTATGAAGCTCATGTTAAAATTTGGAAATGGTCCTGGATAGTTTATCGCATGAGCTAACATGGTTTTCCAAACATCAGTAGCAATTGAGAATCAGTTTATGGGACAAGCCGTCCAACTTCCCTCCCCCAAAATACCATCTATCTATATGACTTCCCAGCTCATCTGGTAGAGAAACCCAGAGCCTACATAACGAATGCCTGAGACATTAATGTCATCGCTGTCAATAAATCAAACTCGCCAACATTTTTTTTTAAATGATTCTGCTGAGCAATTAAAATCAATCAACATAATGATTCCACCCATTTTAAGCTATCGGTGACTCAACTCAGTCAAACGTCTAAGTCATAAAACAAAAATGCCAGCATGTTGTCATAAAAATTGGGAACAACCTGGTTGAGATGCCCCAGCTTAAAACTGAAGATGGGCCAAGCCAACCAGCATATTATAGATCAACACACCTGTAAAAAGACCCCAACCTCTCACACTCCCTGCTATTCTGGTGTAATTAGATCTGTTAACAAAGGGCATGCGTAACAGCTTCTGATTCACAGTGCCCGTGAGTGCGAAGTATTACTATTCCCGTTCCTGTTATCAAGCTGCATAGACCAAGAAGAATGGCACATCAAGAGCAGAGAAGAAACCACTTTTTAATAGCAAACACCCAAAAGGAAAACACCGGGAAACAAGGACTCGAATAAAGGGCACAATCCTGTTACCACACGGCTGAAAAGCTCAAAGAGAAAATTGAAAACAAAATCCAACCACCTGGACCCACCTGACCTTAAGAAGGACAGAACCCTACAGCGATTATCAACACATAATCAACTTTCAGAAATGACCGTGTTCACTGGAAAGTGCAGTGAGATCTTTCCTTTTCAAACACCCAGGGAAGGGAAAGAAGAAAGTGCAAAACATTCAGAAAGTATTCTTTCCGGGTAGGGGGAGATAAAAAGATTTTTTACAAATCTTTTTATAGGTGGGCGCCTATGGGTGGCTCAGTGTTGGTTAAAGCCTCTGCCTTTGGCTCGGGTCGTGATCTCGGGGTCCTGGGATTGAGTCCCGCATCAGGCTCTCTGCTCAATGGGGAGACTGCTTCCCCCTCTCTCTGCCTGCCTCTTTGCCTACTTGTGATCTCTCTCTCTCAAATAAATAAAAACCTTAAAAAAAAGTCTTTATAGGTACTTATTTTCTAACCATTGTTATGATCAAAAAATATTTAAAAAAATTTTAAGGCATGTTCAATTAATTCAAGGGCATAATGGGGGGGAAAATCAATACAGAAAAAGAGACCTCCTGGTTTTATAATTATTTACTATTGTTTTTGGCTGAGCCATTCTGGTTGAAAACCAGTAAGCGTAAGTAGAAGATTAAGAGAATCAGTAAATAAAAGACCAGAGTTCTCATTCAGTATTTTCTTCTCCTGCCTTTTCAAACTTTTGACTCTTCAAGTGTCCTGATCTGTTTTTAAAAGGTCTCCAAGCCCCTACACTTCCCTTCCACGTTTATTTATCTAAAACCTAATGACATACAAAGGGAGCTAATTCTTGACATCTCATGTGTCTCCCAAACTCAGATTTGAGCTTCAGAAGATGTTTCCCATTTCAGAAACTCTGTATATCTCGATCATCTTAGAACTTCCCAGAATACATTTTGTGTTGCACATAGTTTGGGCCATATCGCATTAGAGAGTCCTTCCTTTTTTTTGTTTTCGGCAGCCCATTCCGCTTCATGTTATACTCAAGCTTCATGGGAAACATGGATGCATGCCAGTGGTAAATTCCATGTAAACTGCTAGATTTCTGCCTTAAAGTACTAAATGACAGTGAAAGGCAGTAAATAGGAGTAATTTCTACAACTCGGGACAACTAACTTTAGGGAAACCAAGAATTGCTAAATTCAGATACAGATGAAAGGCCAAGGTTTAGGCGGGGGAAATAAGGAGCTTGAATCTGTCAGGGTGTGCGGGGAAAGCGGGGGATGGAGAAGACGAAGGATTTCAATCATTCTTGTAACTGTGGCCACCAACAGCATCTTTATCCAGAAAGAACACGGTACATAGAGAAAAGATTCATGTTCTCTCCGGAGGCATTCAAAGGGGACAAACTAATGGGACACCAGAAGTCTTGAAGTTTTAGGCTACACCTTAAGATAAAAATTCCAGGTGTCATTTGTCTGAAATATTACTTTGGAAGATAATTGACATTTTAAAGGCATGTCCAATAGTTAGATATCTACTGTTCATTTGTCCGAGACCTTGATGCTCTAGGTGCCCACTCGGGGCTGTGCTCACATACCAGAAACACACCCACTTCTCATGGTCGTCTTGAGAAGTCAGCCCAGGAGGGAGGGAGGACAAGTTGGCTCAGACGACACAGATACTCTTTGCTTTTGCACCGTACAAAGGCTTGCCCCTAAAAGAAGAGCGATCTCCTCACAGCCCCAACATCCCTATCTGTGTTAGGGTTTCGTGGACCACTTCATTCAAAGTGGACATCTGCACAACTTTTCTGGGTAATGGCAATGGCGAAAGGATATAATCAGTCACCCCTCTCCATCCCAGTACAGCAGCTGCTGCCCACGGGTCCTGTCCCTGCCCTTTAATAAAACCACCTTTTTTTGCACCAAAGATGTCTCAAGAGTTCTATCTTGGCCATCGGCTCCAGACCTCACCAACATTCCAAAACTGTATCATAAGTACATGGAGATATGAAGATAGTTTATCAAGAACTACCACTACTTAGGTATGCAAAAGGCCCTTGGAATTAACTAGAGCTGTGTTATCTGAACTCCCCATCCCCCCAAAAACCTTTATAAATGCTGAACCCAGGGATAAGAGTAAGAACCTGGAAGAGTAAGGGGGTACTAGACAGGGTGCCTGGAGACTGTTCCCCCATCTGTAATCAGCAAAACCTATTCATATAAACTCCGTACACAAAAGCACTCAATGTGATTTTGCTTTAGAAGGAAAACAAAAAAAGAATTCAGCCATGAAGATAGTTTGCACAATCCTGTTGGATCCCGTTCAGAAAACTTACAGACAACAATGCTTTCAAGTCAATAAAAAGTTGCCTTATTACAAGTGGGAGGAATTATGAGGGCATCAAGTACATGCTGTCAGAGGACTATCCTTGAGGGAAAACAAGGCGTAAAGAACGCTTAGCTGCAGAAGACACCATCAGGCTTCCTAAGCCTCTACCTTTCCCAGCCCTCTCCTCCCTGCCTTTCTGAGCAGCGGGCACTAATTTCTAGGATCTACTGCTACCTTCACAATAAAAACTCAGTTCCTTCAGACCCGGGCAGAAATGAGCAACCCACACACCAGACCTCAGAAATGTACGTGTCTTAGTTCCAAGCAACTCCCCACATCTTCCTCATCTTCTAATTATGAGACGTTAAGAGATCAGTAACCACCTAGCACTGCGGAGCCTTTCACCGTAAATTTGATCAGTGACCACCTTCACGGACTATGTAGGACCTTCTCTGCTCTTGGTCCAATGGATTAGATGTAACCCAACAAGGAAATACACTCTACTTATTCAGATATCTCCAAACCCCTTATTCTTTAAAAACGCCCATCTACGTTTGTTTTCACCTAATCCAAACTACATTCATGACTTCAAGAAAGAACAACAAAAAATCAAAAGAAACTCTTTTTTTGTTGTTTTCCTACCAACATCTTAGCCTTCAGATTCAGTAAATCCAGAAGCCGTTCTTATGAACAACACAGCCCAGCACTCCATGATTTTTTAAATTTTTCCTTGCCTCTCAGCTTGCTCTTCTTTTAATTTTACTTCTCACTATTCTTCAAAAGAATATGTTAATATTGGCGCAATGCTGGTAGTCTTCTACTAATGTTGTGTTTTGCTCTTCAAAAGAAAAACACAACCTAAATATCTTAAGTATCTTTTAAATATCTCTGCATGGCAGCAATAAAATAATGAGGGGGGAAAAAAAACCCTAGAATGATGCCCAGAATAATAGTAATTATTATAGTGTCTGTCATTTTTCTTCCTAATACTTCAGTGTTGGCAATTCAATGCAGGGAAGAGTGTCTTGTTTGAAGGTTAATATAAATTAAGCACCTGCAGGGTGTAGATCAGCGGCCCCTGCTTGCATGATTACTTAGAAACGTAGCCAGTCAACAAAAAGCTTCCCGAAAGAAGAGAGGGATGTTAAGATCAACCAGGAAATTGTGAGACTGTTTTTCCTCTAGGGAAATCAAGAGTAAATGTGTTTTTCACGACTCCTGTTCTTTCTTTTCATAGATTTGTTACGTAAAAGAAAAATAAAATGAGAACATCCTTTATTAAATGTTTTTCAATTGCTGTTTAAATTTTTGCAATTCTTACTTTAAAGAAATTCACAGACTGATATATTCCATAAAAGAGACATATGACTACTTAGTGATGTCTTAAATGTTGTACAGGTTCATCGCACGAGACACTCAAGTATTTTACACTACAAAAACTACATCCCACAACTGGTTCAGATTGTTTGTTATGGGTCTCGAAGGCTTTAAGCTTATGACCCTCTCTTCATTATATCACAGGATTCATCCTTTTGTAACAGATGTACTGAATGTGGGTCCATATGTTCCAGTTTAAAAAATTTAAAACTCCACAATTATAACATGCTGCGACATTTATTTTTGTGGAAATAAAGCCTGAAGCTTTAGTTCAGTGGAAATAGTCCTGTGGATGCGTTTGTGTTTAAACACAATGGGAGGGACGCCTAGGTGGCTCAGTCATTAAGCGGCTACCTTCAGCTCAGGTCATGATCCCGGGGTCCTGGGATCGAGTCCCGCATGGGGCTCAGCGGGGAGCCTGCTTCTCCGTCTCCCTGCTGCTCCCCCTGCTTGTGCTCTCTGACAAATAAATTAATAAGTAAAATCTTTTAAAAAAATGTAAAAGCTTATGACAGGAGCAGAGCAAAGCTGTGTCATAGTCACACACCTCCATCTAAGCACACAACTACCGGATGCTTAAACCCAGTTGCTTCAGCAATGAACTGGGGGCAACACCACACCACAGCCAGAGGCGCGGAGCTGAAAGCATCACCCACAGCCTTCAAAGGTTCTCTGCTTTCACTTGTTGCTCCTTTTAAGTACCTATCATAATTTACGGATAGGAATGTTTCCTTTCAAAAATAATAGTAATTATATAACATATAGTACTGACCTACATTACTACTGTGTTTTCTAATTACCTCTTAGCAAATTCTTGAGTAAATTAAGGCACAGTATCCCAAAACATAAACAACCTTTACATCCTGTGAGACCTTTTCTTTTTTCTTTTCTCTTTTTGACTACATCAGTTTCAGTTATTTATTTTTTAACATAAGCTCTATCCCCAACGTGGGACTTGAGCTCATGACCCTGAACTCATCATGCTCTATTAATTGAGCCAGCCAGGCACCCCTGGTGGGAGCTTTTTATGATGCATTCCTTTGCAGAAAATTCTGTAAGAGTAAAGAAGCTACTTAAAAAATAAAAAAATAAAAAATAAAAGGTTAAAAACAGGGGTACCTGGGTGGCTCAGGGGGTTAAAGCCTCTGCCTTCAGCTCAGGTCATGATCTCAGGGTCCTAGGATCGAGTCCCGAGTTGGGCTCTCTGCTCAACAGGGAGCCTGCTTCCCCCTCTCTCTCTGCCTGCCTCTCTGCCTACTTGTGATCTTTCTCTCTGTCGAATACATAAAAAGATTAAAAAAAAAAAAGTAAAAAATAAATCAGGGTTCCTTGCCCATCCTTACATTTACTATTAAATTATCTGGAACCTTAAAAAATAATATCCCATCAGTTAAAGCCTGACTATTCTCTTGATGTAGAGAATTAATTAATTAATTAAAGGAGAGAGGGAGCATAATTTATCTAGCCATGAGAAGGAATTAAGTCGTATTGCCCTCCTTTGATGAGAGGTATTCCCTTTCTCCCCCCAAAAACAAGGCCAACAAATGCCTATCAACTGAGCCTCATCAATACTGAACTCAATCATTTTTTGGAGGTAGATAAATATAAATCAAATAAATTCCAATTACAACAATTCCCATTAGGACCAGAGAAAAATTCAACCTATAAAAGAAAAACATTGTAGGGGCACCTGGGCAGGCTCAGCCTTCAGAGCATGCAACTCTTTATCTCAGGGTTGTAAATTTGGGACCCCCCCTGTTGGGTGAAGAGGTTACTTAAGAATAAAACCTTAAGGGGCACCTGGGTGGCTCAGTGGGTTAAAGCCTCTGCCTTCGGCTCAGGTCATGATCTCAGGGTCCTGGGATCGAGCCCCACCCCACATGGGGTTCTCTGCTCAGCAGGGAGCCTGCTTCCCTGTCTCTCTGCCTACTTGTGATCTCTGTCTGTCAAACAAACAAACAAACAAAAGAATAAAACCTTAAAAACAACAAAAAAAGTATAGTTTACTGTTTTCCTCTTCTCTGAAATTCACTTTTATTTCACTTACTATAGAAAGGAGATGAAATAGCTTTTGTATATGTGTTTGTTAGTCTGTTATGCGGCATCATGGTTTCCTAGTGAATTGATTCCTTTAATAAAGAAATGTATTTTCCAGGGATTACATAACTGGATTTAAGTTACTAATTCCACAGTATTCTCTAATAGACAAATGTGATAAGAACATTTTACTAAAAGGAATATTGTCTAACTCACCAAACAATGGTGCCTATTTCCCCAGGATGGGGACAGACACTGTTTCGTTGTCCAGGATGACAACTCCCAGGCTGTTTTTCTGGATTGTTCTTCTGTAATTGGGGTCCAATTTCTAGTCATCATCAACCTGAATTTACTTTGTTTCTCCTTTCCTTTCAGGATTCTTGGGAGAAGGCATGTGTTAGACTAGGAGAATGCAAAGCTTGCATCTTTTTAATTGGCCTCGAATGCAGAATGGAGACATTCTTATTAGCCTGCTTATCTCCTGCACTTTCCGTGCTGTGGCACAGGGAAAGTGACAGTCCCTGGTCTGTGCTGCTCATTAAAGCCCCAGGTAATAACCGCATATAGAACAAACGTTGGTACAGGCAGATTTCCACTAGTGAATGTAACTTCATCATAAATGATGCTTTATGGAAATAAACAATGATACTTCTTCAAACATGTCTAACTGCTTACAGCTTCATTCTATTGCTATCATACTTAAAGTTCATAGACACTAGAAGAGCTTGATCTAGAACTCCTTTTTATTAATAAAATAGGCATTGTTTCTTCTGTGCCTTCATTGATAAAAGGTACTGTTTTTATTCGAAGAATTACTTCTAGAGGACACAGGTATTTGAGCAAGAAATGTGACTTAAATCTTTAAATTTGTTTTCCCCATTCTTTAGCGGTTTTTGTTTTGTGTTTTCTTTTTTGGACCACTGACAGATTCTTCTCAATCAAGTTCAGTAACAGGTTTGAAACAAAGCGACGCAGGAATGTACAAGCCATTTTATCGCATAGACTCAGATTTATTTTAAAAATCCAAAAATAAACTGATAAATCCAAACCTTAGATCTTTGTTCTTAAAATAACTATAACCTCCGGGGGCAGGGGGTTTGGGAGAAGGGGGTGGGATTATGGACATTGGGGAGGGTATGTGATTTGGTGAGTGCTGTGAAGTGTGTAAACCTGGTGATTCACAGACCTGTACCCCTGGGGATAAAAATATATTTTTATCAAAAATAAAAAATTAAAAAAAAATAACTATAACAGACTGAAATATCTTAATTAGTCAACTTTCCCCCATACAAATATCCTAGGAAAGCTTAGGTAAACTTGAAAGTATTAAAAAGTGAAGGCAGAAAGATATTTTTAGCAGATGTTACTGAAGTCATCACTTTCCTGCAGAATGGACTTCTCGTAGAATGTTTAGGCTCTTTTATGTTAGAATGCAAGTATTTTAGTATCTGAGGAATGTTGAAATACTTACTATAAATAATCTAAGAAAAATAATTATTTAGATATTTTGCTCAACTCAGTTCATTAAGGTCTCACACCACCCCTCTCACCAGACAAATTTTGCAGATAATTTTCTATCATTTCAACTCAATGCAGGTATTGAGAGGTTTTCCTACAAAGGAAAGGTCTGGGTTTTATTAGAGTCTATTTGAATGAAACTGTTTGAAGAACACACCACTTAAGGTTGGGAAATTTGTGATCTAGACACTCAAAGTAGGAGGAACAGACGTCAATTTCGTATCTTCAAGCAAAAATACCCCCAATTCATGTACAACTGTAGTTGGGAGCAAAGAGGCATAGAAATCAACCTCAAAAAAAAAAAAAAGGAAAAAGAAAAATCCCTATGTAGTTGTGAGACCTGTTTGTGGGGAATTCAGGTAAAACGAGACGACAGCATAAATGTCCTTGCAAACTCACATGCCAGGCATGGGTCACTGGATTCCTCACTCATCATGAGGCAAATGCCTTTCCATTCTCTTTTTAGGTTTCCAGCAACTTCAATGTTTCTGTGTGTGTGTGTGTGTGTGTGTGTGTGTGTGTGTGTGATTTTAAGAGCCCTGGGCATAGACGCAGTTAGCTGATGCTGCCCTCGCTGTGAGGCTAGTGAACACTGGAACCTCCACCAGAAACGACCTTTTAGGAAGAGAGGACAGTAGCATGCTTCCAATTCAGTATGGGAGTTGAGGAAGCAAGAGTTCTTACTGGATGGATCAGAAGTCCCTACCCTTTGTGGGGCTTCAAAACGGATAGTAAAACTCTTTCGGCTACGCAATCCCAAAACATTTAGATAAAATGTGAAATTCAAACACTCGTGGAGACGTTGTTTGGTGTTGTGGAAATCAGATACATTTTTTTCCTCCCTGTGGCATCTGGAGGGTATGTGATGGGCTGGGCCATCCAAGTGGCCATGTTCAAAGACAGCCCAAGAAAACTTGCAGGTGTTTAGAAGAACCTCAAGACATTTGTGACACTTGGTTCCCACAAAATGTTACTTTTATGTATTTAGATATATTCATTCCTCTAAGGGGAAAAAAAAATCAATGGTGCTGTTTTATAAGATAAAAATAGATTCCGAATATAGATTTCCTACACCATTGTATGAGGTTTTCTTTCGAGTCATTATGGTTTCAATTTTAAAATAGTTATTCTTGGTGCTATCGGTTCGCTTTCCCAGTGTTGCCATCATAATCAGTGGTATATATTCATTTACTTCCAGAGGAATGCCAGCTGATCCCTCCCAGATGAAAAAGTGAAGGACTTGTTTCAAACGACTATGGAGACTCTTTCTGTCGAAGCATTATGAACAAGTGTATCCTATTTCACATCATCGATCAATCTATAACTTTAATAAGAAAACAACTTTTTTAATACCCCAAGTTTAAAAAAAAAATCCCACAGGTAATAGAATCAGCTTTGCTAGCAGGAAGTCACTGAGATTTATTTATTCATGGCCTGATACAATTTCAAAAAAAGTGCTCTTTTGAACACGAAATGACTCATATACATTGAGGAGCTCTTGAATGTCACCCAGGATTTAGTTACCACTCTGAGATTAAAAATGCATTAAAATGCTCCGCGGCTTTCAGGCTGACGAGGGGGAAAGAAAGGAGAGAGGGATGATGAAATAAAGTAGATAATGTTGAGAGAAAGAGGGTCACAACCTATGTAAGTGAAAAGAAAGAGGCAGGACACACAAGCCATCCAGTAGGACGGGCAGTCTCCTAGGACTTAGACTATTACACCCAAGTGGCTGAATCCATTTCACAAGTTACTCTAAACAGTCATGACTGGCGAAATGACAGTTAAGAAATGGACAAGAGTCGACAAAATCCTGAATCCTGAGAAATGACTGGATATAAAAAGCCAAATAAGGACATTTTGAAATAGCACACATAATGAGTAAGATAGCACGGCGTGGGGTGGGGGGCGGCGCGTGGCGGGAGTGTATTATATTCTGTAGTCATTTGGTACAAGTAGCATTCCTAATGGAATCTAATCAGAATTATGCAGTGATCAGCTGGAAAGTTTAATTTAAACATAAATTTAAAGCAGTACTTAAGGATCATGGTCACAGGTGTAATCTCCCTGGATAGTGTAGGAGACAGGACAAAAGGTCCTGAATAAGAAATAATCCATTATTCACACCTTATAGTTCTTTACAAGACATTCAGAGTATCTTGGTAATAGATATTACTCCCTACTCCTGCAGAAACCTCTGAGCATCTATAAATGCAAAGATGGGTCTGCACTCCACCAAGCTTAGGTTCTTTTCTCAATACAGCCTCCACATCTTAAGTAGGTACTCTGAACACACACACACACACTCGTGCACAGGCGCCTTTTCTGTGTCTTTGTTAAGAACACGCTCCATTACTCATTTTCCTTGACGTAGATGTTCTGACGTCCCCCAAATGGTTAGGATTATAATTTGCATTCAACACCTACTTCCGTCTCACTGAATGAGATCCAAAGTGTGCGTTTAAATTTACCAAACATGAGTCCGATAGCTACAGCAGATGAGCACCATTTTATATGAACCTAATAAATTTCACAAAGCAAAGCAATCAGCTCATAAAAAAAAAATCTTTGCTGCAATATTCATTAAAATATTTCTTTAATAATTCGAAGCTTCAACAGATAAAGCACATGTTATTACCAACTGTTGACCTTTCTGGAATCATGGTTTTTCATTAGGATTAAATGAGCAGTATACAAGGCTGAAATATTTTAAAATATGCACAATTCACTATTTGCAATTCTGAGAAAGCCTGTTTTAATCAAGATGTGTTATTCTGGCCTTCTGACCTACAAGGAATGTATTTCTCAGAAAAATGCAGCCTGATCGCATAATCTGTTTCACTTAATAGTGTCACGATTATTCTTTCTCTTACTGAAGGCACTTTTTACGGGAATTCAAGTTGTGGCAGCTTCTGTTACGCTTCACGGGGCTTCGTTCTTCTTTGAGCTGTGTAATTAAGTGATCACATAAAATAAAAACCAGGTGGGGCCGGTCATTCAAAAGAGTTTTGTGCTTTTAAAGATCAAGACTCAAATGTCAAGTAGAACTCATCCTAGAGGTGCCCCAATAGCAACTGAGGTCCCAGGGTAATGAGTAAAAAGGTGATTCACTAACAAGGCACAAAGGACAACTTCTGGGATGCTGGCTGGCCACGTGTTTACAACCCAAGGTTCAGGGTCATATTGGTATCCAAAAGCCACACTTCGGAGAAAAAGAACCCCGATATACAAAACATTCAAAGGCATCCAGCTAAAACTAATTGATAACCTGTCATTTCTGCCAAAAGGAATTTTTTTTTTTAATAACAAAACCTAATCAAAATGATTTGTGATTGCCATCATCTACAGGATTATGGGTCAGAAGATCATTTCCCAACATGAAATACAGCTGCTGAAAGATGCAATGGACCTTCCACTGTTGGCTTTTGCATTCAGCTCTGTTTGTTACATGCTCATTCCCCTGCCAGAGTCAGGAAGGAGTACTTAAAACAACCACTTCCCCACCCCGCAAGGATTGCAGCTGTTTCTACTGAGTAATAAAAGTTGCTGGAGAAATCATATATACACATACATGTAAAATTAGGGAAACAAGCTGCTTTATTGCCCCGATTTAAAATAAGCTCAATCAGTAGAAAAGAAAAATACTATAATATACAGCTTGATGAACAGCTGAAGACAAGAATATCCTCCGACACGATTTTAGAATTCAGGCTGTATCTCGCTCAATGATGTTTGAATGAGATGAAGGACATTTCTCCTTTAAATTTTTTCTAAACCACTGAATGAACACATGGAATTTATGGGATAATGTAACCCAGAATAGACAGATTTGTATAACTTCCTTAAGTATTAGCATGAGACTTTAAAGGCAGAAAAGGGAAGGTCTCCACCGCTATTCCGTTTATAAAGTTGTAACATATTGCAAATCATCATCGATAAGAAGTCTAAGTTAAAAGAACAACTTCCGTGAGTCAGTGATAAAATTTAAGTTCTGCAGAACAGATTGTTAACCCTCCCTGACAAGGGCAAACCAATATATCAACCACAGCGCACGGTAAGAATTAAAATATTGATTCACGAAATCACGAAGATGAGATCCAGAGGCATGGTGATCAGTATCTCAAAGGTCCAAGGCAAAAGATATCAAAGTATTGGCAAAATAAGAAAACAGTCTTACTTTTGACGGTCGCTGTCCGGGTACAGTTGTAAAGAATCGCCAGCTCGCCGAACACCTTCCCTGGACCCATGGTGCAGAGCTTCACACCTTCTTTCGTAACCTCAACCTTACCATCTAAAATGAAGAGACAACACCATTGTAAATGTCTGCCATGCTTCATTTCACTTGTTGCATTTTCAATATGCAATGAAACTCTCTTTAACCCTCTTTAAAACTGCAAAGCAATTATCAAGGAAGACCAAGCCATCATCCAGATGCTAGGCAAAAAATGGCAATAAATCACATGAGTTCAGAAGTCCCATCTCTCTTTAAATTAATCACCAATAAGGGATGCCTGGGTAGCTCAGTCAGTTGGGCGTCTGCCTCCAGCTGGGGTCATGATCCCAGGGTCCAGGAATCGAGCCCTGAATCAGGCTTCCTGCTCAGTGGGGAGTCTGCTTCTCCCTCTCCCTCAGCCTGCTGCTCCCCCTGCTTATGCCTATGTCCCCTCTGTCAAATAAATGAATAAAATCTTAAAAAAAAAAAAAAAACACCGATAAGATCTGAAGACTGAAAGAGAGCCTCAGGAAAAGGCAAAAAGGTAAACATGTAAACATGTGTTTGTACAAATATGATATAAGAAAACTATGGTGATTCCCATTTTAATGTTATTTTGAATCTGAGAGAAAGCTTAAGTGGGCAGTTTTTCTACCACACACTTCATACGTGGAAATTCTCATTTGGGTAAAGCACAGCTATTACAGGAAAGGAGATTACTTGGACCCTTGGGCACTGCCTAATTGCAGCTCATGGTATCTTTTATTTTTAAGCATCTTATCTGACTTGGGCATGACTGTTTTATCTGCTTCCCAGTCCCACAACACTGGCCATAAGGAAAAATAAACTAGGACAGTTGTGGGGGAAAGAGACATTAGGACCCTTTACGTTCCACAAAGGGCTTGGAAAACGAAATGCTAAGGAAGGAAAGAGCCAAGGACACAACCGCGTTACAGTTTGTTGCCTAGGAGGAAGGCAAATGCTACACATGATGGAAATAAAAAATAGGTTTTTAAAAAAGGTACAGGTATATACACTAGAAATTCCCTTACCTCACACAATGGGGGGTAGGGTGGGAAATAAATGGGCAACACAATCTATTCTAGACTAATAGCCCCCTCCCCACTTCTACTATTCTTCCAAGTTACTTATCCACATCTATGGTAGAACCTTCTGGTGGGCTTTAGCTAGTGAATGAATGAAAAAAGCTAATGTTACCAGGCTCTCTCCAAACTTCAGAACTACATGCATCGACTTCATAATTGTTCTTGTATCTACCTGTTTCCTGTAATATTTAACATTTTAGAGTTTGGGCTTTAAATATACTCTCACTTAAAAAAAAAAAACAACTAACTAAAATCAACCTAGTTTGAACTAAGCAATAACATCTGTAAAATGTTATTTTACAGGGTCAATGTGCTAATTTCTTCAAATACCTATTGAGATAAACAATATCAAAAACATTTGGGAAAAGTGTAATCCATATCCCAGTCATGTGAGATCAACCCTTCAGAGAATATTGTTCTTTTGACCCTGAAAAAAAAACATTTCGTGTAAATGCTATCAGTGGAGAGAGAATCCTGCAGTAATTAGGACAAAATTTCACATAAGATCTATTCACTCCTCTTGAACTGTGTGTGTGTGTGTGTGTGTGTGTGTGTGTGTGTGTACCTCCTCTTGGTATAAGGAAGTTACTCAGGAATGAACAAATACGACAATTCTACAAGTTTGGACATACTTTCCTAGGCATGTTTGGCCACTCAAAATTTGGTCTAGCTCTGTCATGCTCTATTTCTTGACTGCAGAAAACCAAACTCTTTCTCATGGTAGCTACATCAATACCAGCACAGTAAATCCATATTTTCATAAGCCACAGATGTTCCCCTCCCTTCCGAGGGTAAGTCTGTTCCCTTACAAATTTCATCTGCTACTTGAGAATGAGAAACAGGCTCAGAACTTAATGTAGTTAGGTTTCTAAGTCATTAGAAGTCAGACCAGGAGTTAAATTCTGGTTTTCTTATCTGTTCCTTATGAGTCTTGTGACCTTGGGCGAGTTATTTATATCTTTAAGCCTTGGTTTCTTCATTAATAAAATAGATGAAAGAAAAGCACATATCTCCTCAGGTGGTTGATAAAATGAAATGATTAAAACAGGGTCAATGCTGAGCGTGATCCCTGGCTTACAACAAATGGTCAATGAATACCAGCTCTTATTACTGGTCTTATTTTTATTATATTTCTTATCTAAAAGGAGGGAGGGCTTACTGGATCCTACTGAAACACAGGATTTCATTATCTATTCCAGAAACCAATGCAGTCTGTGTAGGTTAGTAGGCTTGTGTTTATTTTTAAATGGAAAAAGTATTTGTTTCAGATTCTCTACTGTTTGAGAACTTTTGGGCTCCAATCAATATCATACCCAAAGAAGACAATGGGCTTTCAAGAAATCACACTGATCTGTATCCTCTTTATGCTCTTCCCCACTTGGCCACGTGCAGGCAACATTTGACAAGCATTGCTTTAGCAAGTACCGTATTTCGGGGCAGACTCCCCGAAATGACCAAGAATGACAAAGTTACAACTTTCCCATGGATTACAACATTTTTTGGACTTGAAGCTCTAGCTTCAATGATATTGAAGGAGCTAAGAGCAAAATGAGCAATGCCTAAAGAACTTCCACACGTAGGTGATTTTGTACCAGTTCTCTTGTGTACTGGTTCTCTCTCTCCTTGGGTCCTGTAGCTGGAAGACTTCTGTGGAAAGAAACCCATAGGAGGATCAAGATGCTACAAAGAATCCTGCTGGAAAGCTTGGCCATTAGGGCTTCTCAACTAATAAGAGACAAGAAACACAGCATTCTCATTTCTAGTTCAGTGGTTTCTGAAAGGACATCTGTGGACCTGCCACATCAAAGCTAATTAATAAAATGTAGATATTCCCCACTCTGGGAAATTGTAACTCCACAATGACCACTGTACTTGGTCCTGGTGCCCTTTACGTCTCTGAAAAACCAGGCTCAGAGCAGTGATTGATTTCAACTAATAGGGAACCTTGAAACTGATCATGTTTCCTTTGAGATATGACGTCTAGAAAGCTCACAGCCAGAATTATCTAAGACTCTGGGGTTGGAAATGTGGGCACAAATGCATTTCTGGTTCCAACTCATTTTCCTGATCTTATTTTGTATTTGCCTAATTTGTTCCTGTCTCACTCATTTTTTAAAAAGAGGGGTATGAATAATTATATATATGTACAGACAGATATAAAGATAGGTATAAATAAGTCTATATATGATAAATATGCATATATATGACTAATTAGTTCTGGTAACAGAAGGTCATAATCCATATTAATTAGAATAACAAAAAAAATTTAAGAAGAGATTTACTGGAGCAGATTGTGTTTGAGAAATTGAAATATGCATGTAAAACATCTTTTCCAGGTTAAGTTAGTACTACAAGTTCAGTATATTCACAATAGCCCAGGAAGGAAGGAATCTAATCACATATCATAGAAAGTGGTACAGGAAGCACTTTTTTTTTTTTTAAAGAGACAGAAATCCTAATATTTTATTTTATTTTTTTAAGATTTTTTAAAAAATGTATTTATCTGACAGGCAGAGAGACAGGCAGAGAGAGGAGGAAGCAGTCTCCCCACTGAGCAGAGAGCCCGATGCGGGGCTCGATCCCAGGACCCTGGGATCATGACCTAAGCCGAAGACAGAGGCTTTAACCTACTGAGCCACCCAGGCGCCCTGTACTTTTTTTTTTTTTAATGATCAGAAATATCTAAATAGTAAACAAAAACGCAGTGTTCGTAAAATGTTACTCTGAGTCACAGCGTGATCACTTTTCCTTCCTTCTACCTACTGTGTGGGTGGAATAAGTAATTCAGGGAGGCACAATCCTCTGGGTGCTAAAAAGTTAGGTACACACACAGCATTAACCAGAGAGTTGTTTCAAAGACATTTGCAAACGTTCTGATTTCCAAGAGCCCAGGAATGCAAGTTATTGATGTGAAGCGTGAATTTGGTTGAGCTCGTTCACTGTGCCACAGCAACCCTGAAGCAAAATTAGAAGTGATCACCCATTTACAAATGACTTCCAAGCAATGATTTTCCAAGTGTGTGGTCTGCCTATGAAACCCAAGGAGAAGACCAGCACAAGCTTGCTTCATACACTCCTCCTTTGAAGTATTAGGGCCTCGAAGCCACTCCCCTCATCTCGGATTCCCCTTCCCCTGCCCTTTTTTCCACTCTCTGGCTACCTTTGAGGTTTGGTTCAAATTGACTTATCTTCATAGAAAATAGGTAGGGCTAGGTGTTTATTTTGGTGGTGGGGGGAACAAGGTGGGGTAAGACATATAGGGAAAAAGTCATGTAGGCTCAAAATACAGCACGCTTTTGCCAGAGGCATCTACCAACCTCAGAAAGAACCAAGCTTGGAGGTTTTTATATAATTATAATTTGCTATTAACTTTAGGAGTGCACACTGATGAATTTACTTCAGGTCAGCATGGATTAATGTAACTTCTACTTCTCTTAAAGAAATTACAGAGATTCATTAGCATTTACTTGTGACTGCTTAATACTTTAATTTTCAAATATGTTAAATTCCAAATCAAAGATCTTTTTTTTTCCTTCAGGAGTAGCAGAAAGGCATTTTCAGAACGCCCTAGTAAAGTTCTAGACTTTTCCATTAGTTTCCCTAACTGAACTAGACAGTGACTAGGGGCTATCAGAGCTGTTATTTGGGGAACTAATGACTATCTAAAATGTGGCATACATCCTGCCTTTGTTCTTTTTATTTGCTTTTGCTTTTGCTTTTAAAAAACATATATGAAATCACGTTGGCATCATTTTCACTATGCACTCTCCCCACGTAAAAAAGAAATATCCAGATCATTTTTATTTGGATTTTGCAAGACTGTTATTGTTTCCAAGAGAGGTGTTGGAACAGTCGGCTAATACAAGATTTCATGGTGACAGTTTCGCTCAGCTCTTATCACCCCTGCAATTAGTATGGTCAATTGAAAGTTTTATCATAGTACCTTGAATGTATTGCTCTTAAGGATTTTATTTATTTGAGAGTGAACGCATGAGTTGGGTGGGGAAGGGGCAGAAGGAGAAACAGCCTGGGATCATGACCTGAGTCCAAGGCAGATGCTTAACCAGCTGAGCCACACAGGACCCCCCTTGTTTTTTTTTATTTTACTTCAGGTACCATATGCCCATTGGTGATGGAAGGGGCTGAGTCCTAAGTCCTGACACTTGCCACCTTGATCAAAAATCAGCCCACCTCCTGCTTTTTGGCATTATGGTTCATGTAGCACCCTTGGGAGATGCTAAGTATGAAGAGATCCAATTCAAAGAATCTATACTTCTCTCTTTCATAAGAATTAGTAGGCCCTATACATAAAAGAAATGGAGTTTACAAGGAGACCCTGAATCGCCTGGCTTTGTTCATCTTTCTGGGTTTCTCACTAACCTGTGGTTTTGTGCCATAAGGATTTTCACGATAAGGCAAATCAGCTTAGAGATTTATTACTGGCCGGCAGAACTAGGGTGGCTGGCGATAACCTAATCATGAACACTTTGTGCTTCGTTCCAGTAACCTTGGTTGGAACATTCAGGACAACCTGACTGGCCATCACAGGCAGACAGGTATTCTATCAGTGGTCCCATCTAGACAAGACCCCCCATCCCTTCCGTCTGACCACACCTTCATGATTTGGTAGGTTTGAGTCCACAGCTGGTATATTATGAATTCTCTCTGATGGGTTCCTGTAGTTGCTAAATTCCACGGGAATATCCAGCACAGGATGGTTGAGCTGGTCCCCACCGGCAGGGGCGTATTTCCTCTAGGAAATGAGGCTTGCTTACAGATCTGTCCTTTTCCCTTCGTTCAGTTTTATTAAGATGTAAGTGGCATAGAGCACTGTGTAAATTTAAGGTCTATAGAAGGATGCCTTTACTAACATAGAATGCTAAGTCATTACCCAATAAATTTAGTTAATATTCATCATCTCACAGAGATTAAAAAAAAAAATTTCCCCCTTTAGGCAATATGAGACTTCTTAAGCCCACTTTCTGCTTTCCTAATGGATTAGCGATACCAGGAGGTCTGACTTGCCTCCTAGGGCTATTTTAAGTTGGGGTTATTTCACGTGGGGAAGAAAGCAGAAGTAGCTAAGGCTGCCATGGGCTACCAGGAAAACCCATCCAATTGCCAGGGACAGATTATATTCTTAGATACTTCCTTCAAACCTGTAATTCATTTAGCTAGGTCTTTTCTCAGCCATCATAAGAAAGAAAAAGACAGCCTCACCAGGAAATTTGAGTTTGTTACTGAATTAAAGAATGACAGTAGGTCAGCACCTTATCCGTTTCCCCTTCAAGATTGCTTTCAAATCCAAATAGGTAATGGTCTCCCTGGACCCAAACCCTTGCTCCTTGGAGGAGGTCTTAATCTGATGATTGAAAATCATTCTTTGGCCCTTGAATGAAAGCCAGTGAGAAACTGCCCTGTTTCAGCACAATATATTTCTTCCAAAGTATGCACTACCCATTTTTCGTTAGGGATTTTGCTTATTAGTTTTCTCTTGGGGGACAGAAGGGGGAGAGAAGGGTTTGTTGCTGTTGTTTTCTTTTTTCCCCCTAAACTATTTGTGCTATAGTTTCTTTGACCATTAGGTTCTTATACTACTTTGGTTAGGACCAAGCTTCCCATTCAAAGAAGTCACTTTTTTTTGATATCGTCATAGCAAAAATTCTTCCAGGGAGCACAAGATTACTAGTTACCAAATGGAATAAGACAGAGTCTGAGGTTTAAGAGGCTTGAGGAAGATATAGGGGCGAAGACCTTTGTTTCTTCTTCAATTAGGCAAATCTGACTTCCTTTCCGGTCATGACTGCTATAAATACCCTTGACACAATTTTTTCATTACACTAAATTACAACAGATCGATATATATTTGGAATATAAAATAAGATCATCATAGTTACTATTGGGAATGAGAGGATCAGAAACAAAAATGAGGTGTCCAGCACAAAGAACCTGACTATCTGACTTATGGGGACAGAGAGAGAGAGAAAGAGAGAACGATGACATCCACATCCAGACACTTGAACTTCATGTTTGTTTGTTTCTACCTCTGCGATTATAGGGCACATATTTACAAAGGAAACCTATATGAGGAAACAGACTAAAATGTAAGCAATCTGGATCTACAGAATCATCTGAATCATCAAAGTGGAAATGTGGAATGAACAATTCACATGGCAGCATTTCTGCCCTTGGAGATATTTAAGGAGAGAGCAAACAGAAATGATCGTAGACGGGTCAACCACTCATCTGCTATGAACAGCATTCTGGAAGGATTTCACAAGCATCCTAAGTTCATAATCTTTATACACACTGTGTTTTAAAACCCAAGCACTTTAAAGGACACAAAAAGCACTAGATGAATGTCTGTAGACTAACTTCAATTTCCAGTGATAAGAAAATGAGGACAGAGGACAGACAGACACACGCTAGAAAGAATGAGCGGACTGCTCTTTCCCTGAGTCAATGAGAGTTGAACAGATAATTTGTCTTAATTAAGTCAATTTTATTAAGCTGAATGCCACCAATACATAATGCATTCTTGCTCTATCATTTCTATAATTCATGAGCACCTGCAATTAGCCTCAAAAATTAATGACCAGTTCTGTAGTTCCTAAACACAGGCGCATAGCAAATTTACCACTAACACCATCAGAATTGTAGGCACCATCATGTTTTTGTTTTGTTTTACTATTAAGCTTGGGAGAGTCCACTGCACATCAGTAGCTCTCCGTTGGGGGTGATTTTGTCCCCAGGGAATATTTGGCAATGTCAGGGAACATTTTTGGCTGTCACAACTGGGGGCAGGGTTTCCTACTGGCATCCAGTTGGAGGAAGCCAGAAATGTGGCTAAACATCCTAGAATGCCCAAGCAGGCCCCATAACAAAGCACCATCCAGCCCCAAATGAGAGCCGTGCCCACAACGCGGAGAATACCCGATTTAATCCATGCTGTACAATATACACTCTACATGTAAAGGGAAATTTTTCACTTCCGCTATTTGTTATTTAACCTCCACCAGATGTAAATTGCATGCTGAAAAAAAAGGTTAACACCAGGTTACAATACTGAAGCAAACCGCACTGGCCCTGGACTGAATCAAGCCACAAAGCTATTTACTGAATATTTCTCCCCAGCAGATGTCATCTGAAATAGACGTACAGAACATTTGGAAGCAAGACTATCCTACTGAGGCTGGAGGCAGACTTTTCCAGACACACTTGAGAAGAGGAGTGCCGGGTGGGGCGCAGGCTGGCTGGGGATCTTGAAGAAATGATCAAACTCTGTCTTGATGACCTCACCACAGATTTGTGATGAAAGTACCTTCCTGTATAGGGTTATGATAACTAGATAATACTTGGGGTGCGATGAGGCTACAGATGGAGTCGTTCTTAAAATTTCCTTTAGACTTTAAAAAAAAAAAAAAAGGCAGCTTAAGGAGGACTCAAGGAAGGCTCTCAAGGGTTTGTTTTATCATGTTTAGGATCTGGAAGCAGAGGGATACAGGAGCCAGGGAAGGGAGAGTAGAAGGGAAATGGGCAGGAAGCTCGGGATTCCCAAGAAAGGGGCCAGTAGGAAAGCTTTCAGGGTTTGGGAAAAGCAGTGTCTACTGTGCAATATCCGGCTGTTTGTTGCCAGAATTAACGTCCTACCTTTCTCTCCAAATGAGTCTGCTTCACAGATTTCTGGTGCACAGGGTTTGGGAGAGGGAAAGCCCTTGTCGGGAGGGTGCCTTGCTTGCAAGGGCCCAAGAGGAGTCAGACAGGTACTGGAGTGAAAAGAGCAGAGAGATCCGGGCGGAATTTTGTAAACCATGCAAGTGTGAGAAACTGACAAGGGGAGTTTGCAGAGCTTTTAGGGGAGGTTACCGGCCTTCACACATCAAAAGAGTACTTCACTCAACCTCACCTGAGGCTGGGCAAGTATCCACAGTCCACGAGTGAATGAATGGGGCTTCAGTCAGAGAGGAGCTCTTTTTCTAAGTCCCTTTGGCACCTTTGTTTAGCTTTGTAAAGGCTCTTCTGAGGCTGGAGGAGGGAAGACTTACAAATGAGAAGGTCTAAGCCGCCTCGCTGGTTCTCACTGCTCTGAACAGGGCAATTTGGGGGCAGTTTCTTCCTCTCCCAACAGAGATCACCAACCACCTGCCTCCTAGGATTAACATGTGAAACTTACATGAACGCCCGGTGTGCGCTTTCACAAATATTAGTATGTAAGCCCTAAACTGATGGAGGGCAACCACTTAATTCCTGCTTGTAAGTTAGGAGGGGGTTAGTAGATACTCACTGGAGGCCAGATTGAAATATCAGTGGAGATGACCACCACAGTGATCAAACTTGCGGGAAAGACTTCGGATTTCATTTTAATGAGATAGCCTATGTAGTCTGCAAGAAAAATTTTAATTATATTGCCTATGTAATCTGCACGAAAAAACACAAGTTAAAGGGTCAAATAAATAAATAAATAAATAAAAGAGTCACCCTCCCACTCCACTTATGGAAGTATTTTTCTCTCTTTTTTTTTTGTTTTAAATATTTTATTTATTTATTTGACAGACAGAGATCACAAGTAGGCAGAGAGGCAGGCAGAGAGAGAGGAAGGGACGCAGGCTCCCGGCTGAGCAGAGCGCCCGATGTGGGGCTCAATCCCAGGACCCTGGGATCATGACCTCAGCCGAAGGCAGAGACTTTAACCCACTGAGCCACCCAAGTGCCCCTGGAAGTATTTCTATACTTCCTTTTTTACCCAGCAGTACATGTGGCACAAGGGGAATTTTTTATTGGACAGTTTAAAATATCTAACCTTGATAAAACATGCTGTATGTATTTTTTCCCCTTTATACAAGGTCAGGATTCTCCAGAGTAAAGGGTGAGCATTCACCTACCTCTGCATTTTTTGAAAAGCAGAGAAAATAGGTAACAACCATGTACCCTGTAAAATACTTGAAGCATCTATAAAAAGATGGAGAGGAACATTTGAATTTATTCTCTCGAAAGTTGCTGTACAAATGGCATGGGGCAGGCTGGGAATGGGAGGAGTCAGTTGGAAAACTACTGCCTGTATGAAGAAGATGGCGCTCACCCCCCTGTAAGCAAGGGGGCAGAAGAAGGTGGAGTCAGGGTAGTGGTTTAAGAGAACCAAAGGGTGGAAGAAAACAGCCAATGCTCCTCTCCGGTACAGTCAGGGGCAGTGGCCTCTCCGGTACAGTCAGGGGCAGTGGCAGAACGCACGTCCTGCACATATACTGAGGACTTAACTGATGAAGGGATAAACTGAAGGACACGTTGTTCAGCCACACTGAGGAACAGAGTACCGATGCACGCGACAGCATGGCCGAACCCTGAACACGTATTAAGTCAGTCAGTCACAAAGACCACGCATGGTAGAATACCATTATGTGCAGCACTCAGAACGGACAAATCTTGAGGGACAGAAAGTACGCGAGTAATTTCCTAGGGCCAGGAGGGATGGAGGGGTTTGGGTATGACAGTTCAGGGGTACAGAATTTCTTTTGGTGGGGGAATGAGATGCTTTAAACTGGACAGTGATTTTGGACAGTTCTGGAGACGCAACTTTGAATATTCTAGACCAGATGGAAGCAAACACCTTAAAAGGGTTAATGGTATGGGATGTGAATTATATCCCAAATAAAGCTGTTCAAAATATGGACGCTTAACACAGGCACTTAGTAATTGCTCAATTTGAAGACTAATGTAATCAGTGTTTTATTATCCTTTACAGGAATGTTTAGGCATCAGAAATGCTTTGGCTTCTCTTCCTTGAAGAACTGCTCTTACTCCCTTTAGGGCAGTCACACCAACCCTCCTCATCATGGGTGACCTCATGTTCCTTCCCAAATCAGCATCCATCCCTTCCCAACTTCACTCCATGACGAAAGAGAGCAAGTCATCTGTATGTCACACAGGTGATGCCTACAAACACCTCTTAGGGTCACACTGCATAAGACACCCAATTTTCCCCTTAACTGAAACTCTACTGTAAGACCTTGTTGATGATGGACACGGCCCCTTCCCTGGATTCTTCACCACCAAACTATAGAGCAAAGAGAATAAATCGTCTCCCTTGACTGTTATTCTGATAAAACATCCCTGTGCTCAGAAATTCACATTAGTCTCTCTGGGATCACACCCAAATTCCCAGCATTGTATGTCTAATCTTTGCACAAACCTGGATCTTCTCTAAATTAACCCGACTCTGAAGCCTCACGGGTCATTCCAGATTTCAAACTTCATGGTCTAGTTCAAAGGTCCTTAAGCAAATGGAATTAAGGGGACTGAGAACTTGGATAAAATCTTCATATTGTTATTTTTACTAAGTTCTCAATGAAATGGGGCTTTTCCACTGTAACAAACCATATTATGGTTCAATGATATTTATGCTGCTGTCACCAATAAGAATCACATTTTGTTATTATATGGAAGTTATAGATATTTTTATCTTGTTTAAGTTTTTATTTGTGAGAGAGAGAGAGAGAGAGAATATGAGCAGGGGGAGGGACAGACTCCCCACTGAGCAGGAAGCCCTATAGGTAACACAACTGTAGATATTTTTAAATATTGTTTATGCTCATTCCTTCAAACTCATGGCAGTTATTAGACACAGATGTTATTATTGACTGTGTTAAAAAATTCACATGTTTTAGTGTATCACAACTTTTATAATTTATTGATTTTTGATATAACTAGTTTCCTTGGAAATCTAAAGTAGCCAATTTTATGTACTTAAAAATATTTTGAAATGAGGTTCCCAGGCATCAGATTTCCACAGGGGTCCCTTAGCACAAAAAAAGAAAAAAGAAAAAGAAAAAGAAAAAATCCAAGAACCCCTGGCTAAACGAATAATCCTCTTGACTCCTCATGGAATCTTACCAGGGTATTAATAACTATCACTGACAGCCCAAAATTTATCTAAGAGAAAACAAAGCAGATTTATAACAAAACAAGCTGAAGCAAGACAAACGTGTAGGATTACTTGTTACAAGTCCAAAATCATGGATCCCAGCCTGTTTGCCAACTGATGGTAATTGGTTCCCTGGCCATCTGGCCTGCTGCTCACCTTAGAGAATTATTTTATTAGTATATCTTTGGTCATAGAACAGGGGAAATGTTAGCTTAATCAGCCCACATTCAATAATTTTAAAAAAAGCAAAAAACTAGATACACTGTTTAAATGGAAACTATAAAAACATTAATTTTACCTTGGATATTTAAAAAACCTTAATACATCTATGTTAATCACCCTTCTAGTGCATTGAGGAATTTTATAAAGAAATCCTGTAGGCTTAAAATATTTAAAAGGATGTGAAGTTCCACCTAGTCTTGAGCAGTAATGAATAAATTTAAGAAATTAATTCCCATAGAAAAATATTATTCCTAATGACTTAGCACCATCCATGAATAATTTGTCCCAATCTTAAAATGTCCTAAATCATTTATGTTTTGAATTCAAGCACCTCTACATGATATCAAGGTCCATATTTATTTTTCAGTTTTTCCTGATTTGAGTTCATCCCCTGACTCACGTGAAGAAAAGACCAGTCTTCACTTGCGCAACCAGTTTATTTTTTCTTTTATAAATCTTCTCTTTCCCACACTCACTCCCCAGATAAGTAAATAGGAATTTGCACTCTGCCTCCAGAGAGGGGAGGGATTACCAACAGATTGAAAGCACAATAGACGGTGTTTTACATTGTGAAGATTACAAAACAGACATTAAACTAAGGCTATGTTTCCGTCCAATTGCTGGTGTTACAGAAGAATTGGGATACAAACATAGACCGAAATACTACCAGAGACCTTCGGCATCTAACATTAGGATTCAGAAGACAGATTCCATCAAGAAGACTTCTGGTGCCGGCTGGTTTTAAATTATGCTCGAACACTAAGAAAACACACTGCCTTGTGTCTCACAGCTGCTTCCCTGGGAAAAATAATATTAAAGTTCACTAGCCCTGGGCCTTTCGTTTTTATGCTCTCCTAACAGACTTTGAAGTCCTCGGTCTCTACTGGGAACATATAAAGTCAGCAAAGATGGCATGGGGCCAGCGGACATCTCCAGGATTATCCAGAATAAAATTAAAGCTCTTCAGTGAGACGGTGACAAAAGCGCTTACATAAGTCCTTCACATTTCCCACATATTTTATTCATTACAAAGGAAATCTGTAGACTTTCCCCTGCTAACACAACTCTGCCAAGAGGAGAAAACACTCGGGACACGGGATTATTGAACCCCATTTGGGGCACTATGTTGGTTTGATCACAACTGAAATCTAGTGACTAGAAGCAGCAGGTTTTTGGTGAGGGGAAAGATGAAACAGGTCCTGGAAATATTTCCCCCTAAGAACCCCCTGCAAAAAAAAAAAAAAAAAAAAAGCAATGAATCATAGCTATTTATTATTAGAGAAGGTAGCTTTAAAAAAAATCCAGTAATAAAGATTTCTATTTTCTTAAAAGCTGTCATTGGTATCTGTCAATCAAAGACCTGTGCTTTTAATATGCTATGAAGATCAAGGCACAGAGACACATTTTTTGTTGTTTTGTTGTTATTGTTAATTTGCTCCGGGGGGGCAGGGGGAATCACAGTCTGGCATCCGAAAAATCTGTTTGATAAATGAGGAGGAGGCATCAGTGTCTCCAACTCTATGCGCAGAAAATGCAGTCAGTCCTAAAGAGGAACCTGGTTGAATTTCAAAAGGTAACACTAGCCCCGTTGTGTGGTCATCATGACATATCAAAATGAATTAAACAGAGGAACAAAGGAAAAACCCCCCAGAGAGGATTCACACCCGCAGTGAGGCACATACGTTTCAAAGCCCAGACCACAAAGCAAACAGAAATCCCTACCTAATGGAAAAATATGAATGTCAACTTGATGAATGATCGCAGGCTTACAATGGGCAATAAAACGTGTTCAGTTCCTCTCTGTGCCCAGTAGGACTACAGAATACTCTCAAAGGCATTAAATCCTGGGTTAAACTTGTCCTTATTAATGAGCCATCATTTGTGAGCTCAGATTTTTATGGCCATATGCCAGGAGATAATGAGACGTTCACAAGAATATTCTGAATTAGGAGCATTCCAGCTTTCTGCAATTCCACCAAGGCATGTTGCAAAGCAAGTCCTCCCAAGTTGCTGTAGCCACAAACTGAGATGGTTAAGACTCCCTGCTGAAGAGACTTTGACAAAACTCTAAGCCCAATGTGTCATCTCTAGTGATGGGCAGACAGAATATGGATTTTACCCTAGAAAAGGTGCAGGGGAAAGAAGAGCCAGAGAGAAGCCTCACAGAGAAATGGGAATGATGGCAGGTGAACTGTGGATTAACAGAAGAGAGAAGGTTCGGGAAATAGGACACAATGTAGCAAAGAGAAGAGATAGCAGGTACAAGTATCAGAATGAACAGCTCAGGGTTCTGAGCTCTGTGTTGGCTATTAGAAGAACTTTCGTTCTTGCGTAAGTCTTCTGAATGCCCCTGGAGCTGAACCTGCAGGCAGGCTAACTCTTGCCGGTGGTCCTTCATGGTACTCTTCAGGCACAGAGCCCAAACAGTAGCTTTGTGTTGGTATCTGATTATCCACAGTCCCTGTGAGAGTGGCCTGGTGGGGGCCTTAGCCAGCCAGGTGTCAGTTACTATCCAGTCCTCAACTTCCTGTTTCTCAAAGTCCCATTTCTCATTTGCCTTCAAAACCTGACCCAGCCTAAGAGGAGGCCATCTAGAGTCTGGACGTGACCTGAATGACCACTGGTATATCTTACTACGGATATGTTAATGTGCTTGGGTGGAGGGGTTATCCCAGACCCAAGTGGGGGTATTACAGTAGAATGTGTAGTTTACGGACTGTTTTACTTCTCCGAAGTCTGAATCATGACCGATTCTCAAACCTCTGGCCCCAGGGGTGCTGGAAAGGGGCCTGCAGACAGGTACTCTGCTGTTCTCTGGCAGATGCATTTCCCTTTCCTGTGAGGGGTCCTTGTGTGACCCTCATCTAGGGAGAAGTCTGCCCCTCGAATGGGATACGACTGACAGCAGGGAGCTTCGGCATGTATGTGCACTGAAATCTGCTTCTTATTCTCATGGATTTTACCATAAGCTATGAGGATGGACCTAAGAAAATGCCCACGGTGAAAGGAATACCATTCCATTTTAAGAAAATCCAGGACTTTGAGTCAATGAACATATTTACCTTTGGGCTTTCCTTCTCAAGGGCTGGGACAGTCTTTTCAAATGTATATCCTAGTCTCAAGTGTCTAGCACAAAAATGATAAACGTTTGCTGACTGAACGTTTGGGCAGGGTTCAGGGGTTAATGTGAAGATCTTTGTTCACACAGACGAGTATTTTTTTTTTGTTTTTAAGGGACCGTTTTCATGCAGAAGAAGAGCTGCCAGGCTATTTTTAACTGACTTATTCAGGCAGGCAGTTGTAGATGGTGAAGAATTTATGTGTCCAGCCAGATAAGACATTTTAAGACCTATGAGTCTTCCCCAAACATAATGTTATAAAATGTCCTTTTGCTAAAAATACTGGAATCAAGTAATTATCTACTTTTGAATTTTAATGAATAGGCCATCTGTTCACTCAAATTGAAAAAATGAAATTTTTCTACAAATTAACTACTTGATGAGATATCCCTTGTGACTAAGTCAGCTTCACTGTTTTTTGTTATATTCAACCTAAAGGGGACACACAGCATTTTATATCAAGTTGCATAAACTAGAGTATGGAACCATGTTTTTCCATAATCACAGTATCTGTTGGACAGGCCAGATTTATTATTATCAAAGCCTAATTTTTACTACCATAATTTCTAAGGACACTATTAGGATCAATCTCCAGGAAGAAAAATGTGTCCATTTTCATCTGTGATGATGATGACAAAGCTGTAGTTCTAAACATTAATGCTTTATGAATTATCACTACAATGATGAACAATTGTTTTCCATATCTTTACATTCTTTTCCAAGAACATTTTGTTTTCTTTGTGCTGTGCTCTCCAATATGGGAGCCATTTGCCACATGGGACTATTTAAAAGTTACTCCAAAATAAGTAAAATTTAAAATTCAGGTCTTCAGTTGTCATAGACACACATCCAATGCGACACGTGCCCGCCATATTGGACAGTGAATATTCCTCCCATCCTTCAGAGAGTTCTACCAGACAGAACAGCAACATCCTTTTCATTCTATTAAAAATAAGACAACAGGTTCAAAACAAAGTTACTTATTCTAATCTCCAGGTCTCCAAACCAAGACTTAACTGAATTACACTTTCAGCTCTCCCAGGAATAGATTTTTGCTCCAATAAACTCTTAAAAAATGTTTAGTATGCCCCAGTTTATCTTTTAACACCTCTAACAGTCATCCCTCTGAAGAATTATTTCTTTCAGCAAGGAAGAATTTGCCACTTGGGCTCTCACAATGTTACTTTAAAACCATCCCCAAGATCTCTTGGGCATCACACATATACGTGTAATGCTTTCAAAGACCACCCCTTTCTACAATTCAGTTGATTTATCTACTATCTCTTACAGTTTTTCAAGTCTTTGGGGGTGGGGAGACAAATTGTGTAGGGTTTAGTGAAACAAAAAAAAATCGGTGGCACATTATAAATCATGCATGATGGAGACATGTCTTTGGCAGAAAATGCATTTCATTCATACCAGCCGCTGAAGCTTTCAGTCTAATTAAAAATGAAAATACTATTACAATCCAAAATTATATCTAAGTTATTGAATTAGTATGCCTGATAGTACAGTTACGCAAAATATTCAAGATGCTGCCTTTTAGAAATGAGCTTGCATGGTTTCCCCTTATTATCTGAATAAAGGCAGGTTCTCTACATTTAAACTTATTCAATACCAGCTCTAGATGTGTATGCCCCTGTCATGTGGGATTTCACCCGTAAGATGGAACAGGTTAGGGTGGTAACAGAAAATGGGATTTTTTTCCCTTCTAAGTCTGACCTTTAACTTTGGATCCCATTTACCTGCCCACTCCCTTGCCTCCAACACATGTAAACACTCCATAGCAGCCTGCCCCCAAACAGGATTTAATTCTTTGTCCATGGCTCTACTTTCTAGAAAACTCCATGCTAAGACCCTCAGTATTTCCCACAGCTCACCCAATTCAACGTAATCTCGCCTACAAGCTATTTGTAGTTCCCCCAATTAGTAACTGTAGGAGGAATACAAGCCCCCTATTTCCACCACCATTTATTTCTTGCCATACTCTGTTTCTCCTTCTCTTCATGCTTCTCTTCATGCTTCTTTATATAAAAAAGTGCCACCTTCCCCCACCAAAGGCACTTAGTCTCGTCTTAAAAAAAAAGTCTTTCTAGCAGTTAATGAGCAGACAAGGTCTATTTTCAGATCAAACTGGAGTCCATTCTTTGCAAGGGGTGGTTATATTTTTACCACCTTACAGATGATGGATTGCTTTATTGAGGATTTGACTAGACTTTAAAATGGACAACACTTGTTCCATGTTCGTCTCTAGCCACAGTGCCTATCAAGTTGTCAGTGATGATGCATTTAACCCAGGTCAAACAAACCGGGAAATCCGAGGGTGAGGTGGGATTCTCTGCAGGTAAATTTCCTTTTGTTGTGAGGCTGGGCTTGAGGACCACTGTAACCCTTATAGTGTCTGATAGAACAAAGGAGTCTCATAAGCAGACAACAGAGCCCATGGGGGTGGAAACAGAAGGGAGGGCTTCTGTGCTGAAGAGGAAAACAAGTTCCATGGAAACTCTGTTTTAGAGGACTAGAACAAGGTCATGGGCACTAGTTGGGTTGATAGCAACCACTTAGAGAAAAAGGCAACGGAAAAATTCACATGCAATAAAAAGTCTGATTCATGTAAATATTAACAAGTATCCTTAACGTATAATGTTCTTTAAAAAAATGAAGATATTAAGGCAGGAGTTGGCAAGTTTCTTCCTATAAGGGACCAGACTGTAAACATTTATGCCAGATAGTTCTTGTTGCAGCTACTCAACTGTGTGGTTGTAGCATGGAAGCCATCAGAGATGACACATAAATGTATGAGCATGGCTGTATTCTAATAAACCTTTATTTACAAAACAGGGAGAGGGCCATATTTGGTCTTCTGACCATACTTGATCTATCACAGCATTAAGGAATATGATAGGACATTCCTTTATCTTTCATTATTTTTTTAATAGGACATTTTATTGAAACTATGAGGATTTATTGTATTTTCCAAATATCCGATAAAAATATGGTTTCTAGTTTTTAACCTCTTTAAATCTGGCCAGGTCCTATAATATGGTGGAGATGATGGTGGAGTAAAATATGGTGGAGATGATGCTGGCCTGGAAGCTTCCAGCTTCTGCTTACTGTCTCTGGGAATGCTCACCTTGGGAACCGAACCACCATGTGGGGAGATACTCAAGCTATGGCTGATGTTTAGATATTCCATTTGAACTCCAGCCAACAGCTGGCACCAGTCACCTACCATGTGATTGGGTCATCTTGAACGTCCAGGCCTGCCAAGTAACCAGATAACTCTATCCCCAGCTGTCATCTAACTACAGTCATATAACAGATCCTACACAAGAAACATCTACTGAACGCAGACAACACACAGAACCATGAGAAATAAATTGTTTTAAACCACCAAGAGGTTGGCATACTACAAGGTAAGTAGAACAACTTCTAAAAACTGATAGATGCCACTTTTTCTGCTAATATAAATGCTTTGAACTGGATAGAAATTAATTAATAAATAGACAAAGGCAGGTGCTTTTTTATTCCCCCCAATTAGAGGAATGTATTTATTCTAAAATTCATGGTTAAAACACACTTATTTTGAGCCACAACCCTAGGGCACCTAGAAGTACAATGGCTTTAATATTCATTAAAAATTCACTTAAAAAGTATCCCAAGATTAATGTGAATAAAGAAGAACTTTTTATAATCATAGAGAAATTTAGTCATATTTTTGTACAGGGAAAGAAGACCTGAAAAATTGTTTCTGTTGTAACTGTATCTTCATCTGCTGCAAATGAGGAAGAGGGATGGCTTGGAGTCAGGAAATACTGTAATCCTGAAACTAACAGAATTACAATCAAATTAGCCACTTGATTGAATCAGGTTCATCCAAAGTAGAACTCATTTTCCTTGAAATAATTAGAACCAAGTTTTCTTAGAAACTTAGTGCTAACAATACATGTTTCAGAATAAAAAAATACAGCACTTAAACAAGGGTTGTTTCTAAAAACTGAAACTTTCTGCACAAAGCTTGATTTAGAGTGGATTCTCAAAATTCAAATGGTTGATGAACTCATTGGTCTACAAATAATCAAAATATTGAATGAGTGAATTTTAGTGAGTAAATTAACATCTTTTCTGGCAAAAATAATGAGAAGAGTCCAACCCCCAAGTTTTAAGTTAAATAACAATGGATAACGTCCACTGGGAAGATTATTACAGTCAGAAAACTAATGTTCTTCTGGCAATTCAGTAAAGAGACAGATGCTTAAATCAGAAAGAAATAGTCTAAAGGCAAATTGACAAGTGAAGAAGTCTTAGATTGACCAACTATGAGAGTGACTCATTTTAGGCTTAATTTCGCCTTCACAAATTCAAGATGGATTGGGGTGGGGGCTGGGCGGGGAGGAAGTACTGACTGGATACAACCCAGAAGTGGTCTAACCGCAAAGGAGAGACTAGCTCTCCGGTCTTCTGTGCTTAGTTGCTACTTTTCCTCAAACTGCCCTCTGTGACCACCATCCAGTGTCAGAACAGAACATAGGAAGGAAACCTTCTCTGTGGAGCACACGTAGAATGCAAGGGTGTGTTGTAGGATAAAGTTACAAGGAAGTATCTTACTCTGGGAAGCAAAGGATTTTTTTTTTTTTTTTTTTTTTTTTTTTTTGTTGTCTCACATTTCTCTTTTTAAAACCTTAATGGATTTTAAGATCTCAAATCCACGTATAATATCCGTTCTCTTCCTGATTTTATAAGCTGCAACCTTCCAGTTGCATTCATTTGCGGTAAAGCCAGGAAAATCCTACCCCTGGAATTTCCTCCTGCTTGGCCGTCTCAGTTGGTCTCTTTAGATCATCTGTAGATACCGCTCTGCCTTTACCGGAGAAGCACATTTGGAAATCATCCTTCAAGCAGAGTAATGCATGAGCATTTCTCACAGTGGAAGCATCAGATCCCCAAATATGAAGATATGACTTTTTGCCTTATAGCCACATTTTACGTCAATGCTATTAGGACCTAATTTGCAATGATCACAAACTCTAGTGCTGATTTTGAAATTGGTTACTGTGTATACAAAATCATAATTGAGTTTGGATACATCCCTCCAAAGTGTTGCTTTCTGCATGTTAATATTGAAGTTAGTATTTTGAAACTGGACCTACTCACGTAAACTCTTGAAATCTTCCATTATTTCCCTCTCCAACTTCAATATTTCCCAAAGTAGAAGAACTATGATCTTCACTTTGTGGTCTCTCATCATTTAAAAAACCAAAAAACAAACCTAAAAGAGTTTAAATTAAAATCTCAAAGACCACAGCATCAGAGAGCTGTAGAATCATGTTGCATATCTGGAACGAATGTAGCTTTGTGTGCTAACTAGACTCAGAAGTCTCAAACATTAATAATACTATAGTGTGGAGGGCAGAGCCATTAAAATACCTTGTCCAATTGCATTTCATCTAATTATTTGTAAGTTTGATACTATGTCAACCTTGTTCTTTCCCTGTGACCTAATTTGGTAATGTTCCTTTAGTATCTTTTCTCTGACTTATTTCATTACTATGCTGTTCCCTCTATAAACTTTTTATAATAAAAAAAAATCTCCAAGACACTGTCACCTAGTTTTACCATGAGAAATAGGTTTTGTATAGCATTTTACTTAAAAACCAAACTGCCTTATACTATTTAGAGATACAATGCAGCATGAAATATTAAATGGAACATCATACTTGGTGTCAAAAGAACTTAATTCTTGTCCCAGCTCAGTAAGCTGACCACGCACATTCTTCTACTCTCCCATGGCTTCTGCATTCATCTACAAAGTGATCCCGGATAGTCTCAAGTCCAGCTCTAGGATTATGCTATTCTTAAATGTTTACTGAAAAAGAAAATGAAAAGTCTTATAGAAGGTAAAGCACCTTTTTAGTATCTTAGTTTTAAAGAAACTGACTTAAAGAATTTTCTAAGTTTGGTACAAGCATTCTCTAAGAACATGTGCAGTGAGAGCTGGCCTTTTGTTCATCTGAGAACTGGCTTCCCAAAAGTCAACGACTTCTGCCCTTTCATACCTCACTTGCACGGAGAAACACAGGCAGTTCTTAGAGCTCCTTGGTCCAACATGGCTCCTGGGTTCTTCACATTCCATCTTGGAAACCTCAGAGAACATCCTGCCATCAAGGGTCTAGAAGGAGCTGGGGGCTGATATATCTATCTATCTATATATATATATATATATATATATTTTTTTTTTTGGTCAGGCTAGAATTGTAAACTGCTCTTTGCTGAGAAGGTCTTACCTGTCTAGAACATGTTGAAGCTGTGATTGCATTATGTTGCAGGCTCTTTGTCAGATTCAGATAATTGATCCTAATCTGGACATTTTATTGTGTTGAGTGTGTTTGTGGAGATGCAGTGATAGCTTTAACTTTTAAACAGAACATGGAGCTGAGGTCTGCAGGTGGGACAGACACTCTCCAGTTTGGAGAAGAGAATTGTGGTAACGTAGCACCACCATCGACACAAGGTGGGAGACCAGAGGCAGGGAGAGAGGAGTGCTGTGTTACTCCAACACGGTAACCTCGAGGATGGTAACAAGTCATGGGCGGTCGTTACAAGGAGGTGGGGTGAAGGAGGTCAAAGTACTCTTTTTATAAGAGAGATAAAGAGTGAGGAGCAGGAGAGGGACAAGAAAACTCCGAGCCTGGAGCCCAACATGGGGCTCCATCCCACAACCCTGAGATCATGACCTGCCCAGAAACCAGAAGATCAGAGCCCCTAAGCCGACTGAGCCACCCAGGCGCCTTGAGAGATCAAAGTGCTTTAACATCTGTTTATCTCAGTTGCTTGGAACAACACAATAAAATGTCCAGATTAGGATTAATTATCTGAATCTGACAAAGAGCCTGCAACATAATGCAATCACAGCTACTACACCATGATTTATAAGCCATGGCAAAGTGCAGGAACCATGGCCCTAATTTCCCACCTCTTAGCATATTGCCCTACCACACCAAGAGGCAGAAGTTGGGCGGCAGGGGGGTTTGTAAGGGGAGCAACATCTTCCCTGAAACCACCCATTTGATGACAAATGTTGATTTCCTATCCAATATGTTTCAGGATACAGATCAGAAATTGCCAATGGGGTTTCTCATCTTTGGAAAAAAACAAAACAATTAATTGTTGGTTCCAGGTGGCTTTTCACTCTTTCAATTAATCAGATTTGCCCTTTCCTGCAATCTGTATGCTTCCCTAGAGAAAAATTAAGTCGTCTATTTAATCTGTGAAGTTGCTCATTTATAAATTTCCAATCTGAAGTTCCAGATCTATAAGAAATCTGGCAATTGTAATGTTGTAGGCCTTCAAACTTCCACCATGGAAAATAGCCTCAGAAGGACAAAGCCTTGGTTGCCCAGTAAAGCAAATATGAATCCAATAAGAAATAAATATAAGCTATAAAAATAGTACCCAACAACAGTCTCAGCCAGGGAATCAGGTTCGTGACAACCAACGACAAGGCAGATTGACAGTAGGACCCATGATGTGACGTGTTGAAGATGATACTTAGCTCTGTGATCTTCCTCCAAACATAACATCACCCCAGTCTAACCATGTGAAAAAAAAAACAAAAAACAAAAAACCCAAATCCCCCTGAGAAATATTTTACAAAATATCTGACTGGTACCACTCAATATTATCTAGTGATCAGACACAAAAACAAGAAAACATCTGAGAAACTGTCCCAGCCAAGAGGAGCCTAAGGAGATATGAAGACAAAATAGAAAGTGACATCCTCAGCAGGATCGTGGAATAGAAAAAGAACATTAGATAAAAACTAACAGAATGTGAGGAAAGCCTGGGCTCTCCTCACTGGTAAAGTACTGATATCGGCTCATTAACTGTAACAAGTGTATCACATTAACAGGAGAGGTTTATAATACAGAAACTTGGTACAGGGTGCATAGGGACTCTATACTCTTTTTTTTTTTTTTAACGACACCATTCTTAAAGTTTATTTTTTAAAAACAGCATGACTTGCAACTAGTGCTTTTCCAACATAAATGGACATGCTCCTCCCCTAGGGATCTTGGTAAAGGAAGATTGATTACAGTAGGTCTGGGCCAGGGTCAGAGAATCCCTATTTCTGGTAAGTCCCCAGGTAAGCCGAGTGCTGGTCCAAGATCCAGTGTGAGTGGCAAGTTTCTTACTCTAGTGCAGGGTTTCCCAGGCTCTGCCTGATTAAGATTTTTGCCTGCATAATTGCCCAGGACATTACAGAATATTTAACAGTAACTTTGGCCTCTACTCACTAGAGGACAAGAGCAACTCTTTCTTCCAGTAGTAACAACCAAAAGGGTCATCAGACTCTGTCTCCTGTGGGGAAAGGGATCACCTTCATCGGAGAATCCTCAGTTTAGAGCATTCATTAAAATACGATTTTTGGGAGCTACTTAGAGGGGGAAAAACCCTGTTTATTCATTTATTTGCTAAATACTTGAATGTTTCGCACGTTCTAGGCTTCCAGAAAAGTAACTATAATTATTTTATCAAATTAAGTTGATAGATATTATCAACTATCACTGTAAAAACAGGATTTAAAATATATGGTTTCTGTTCTCCTAGAACTTACCATTATGTCAAATATACAGGAAGATACATTTGTCCTGCTCAGTACCCCTGGAAAGAGATATTGTCCCAGTTCAAGAAATTAGGCTGGTAGCCCTCCTTGATCAGCACCAAAGGAAAATTAAAGAACAAAGATCAGACCCAGGTGTTCCAAATTCTAAGTCCCCATCACAGCCATTAATTCCTTTCACAGGAAAAAATTCTCTCTCCTAGTTAGGCTTTCAGGGGAAAGAGAAAACTTTACCCAAACAGTAGGAAGGACGGAATTCAGGTCCTCAGCGGCTTTGTTATCACAAAGATAACAGGAGACAGGACCATCAATTGTCATCAAAGCCATCGATTGTCAGGGCGGTGGAAGGAAGAAAGTAATGGTGTCACCTCCCGAGCTCTGACCTTTAAGAACAGAGCCGGGTTCGAATTCTGTCTTGGTAACTCTGAGTCACGCAGCCTCTGTCAAGGCCATTCACTATTCCAAATGATCCGTCTTTTCCTCTCCTAATCGGGAGAAGAGAAGGTAGGTTACCGATCTCTAGCGGCGGCCAGCTGGCTTCGGCTGATGGCTGTGTGCCGGGTGCAGACAAGGGCGGGTTATTTGATCCCCTGAGTAGAGTCTGATCTCGACTCCAGAGAGCAAATGAAACCTGGTTTGGTTCAGGGGCTCACACCCGGAAGGTCGCCATGGCCTTCTACCTAACTCTCCAGGTTGCTTGGACAGCCTCAATGCCTCAGTTCCTTCTTAAGAATTCATTCGGAGCCACTGTTCTGGGTGACCCACAAAGGTGAAGTCAGTGGGCCACGTCTTGCTTGAGCTCCTCGGGAACGCTGGCCACACCCTTCCCCTCTGAGCCGCAGGAAGGACGCAGGATCCAGGAGGTGGGATCCAGAAGCTGGGGTCAATTTCCCTCTTCCAGCTCCCAGGCCCCCAGGCATGCTAAGCGCAGCCTCAGTGGGCGGACAATGGAACACCCAGGGGCAAGGTAGGGATGTGCACAGCCAGTTCTTACAGACTTAAACACAGAAGCCCACGCAAGCCAAAACCCCCAAATCCTCCCCATCCTTCGGCTCCTGCCTCCACATACAGTCGTTGTTCAGCAGCCGCAGCTGATAATTACCTTGCACCTGCCATGCGTTAGGGACGCGTGTGAGAAGAGCACATACGGTAGACTCACCCAACCTCCCAGGCAGCCTGCTGAGGAGCTACTATCTTTGTTTAACAAGGAGCTGATCATTAGGGGGTTAAATTACACCACAAAGGTCCCAGTTCGTGGGCAAGCCCATTTGAGCCTTATACTTTAGCCCCTGTTCAGTTTCTTCTGGGAGTTGGTCATTGTGTTTGAAGGTTCTCACTATACCACTACCCAGGATGCTAAGAAGGAAGTTTTAAGAAAACATCAGAGGGAAATAAATGGAATCTGAACGCTCTGAAGAAGAGAGCGAGTGAGCTCAGGCGCCTAAATAAAACCATACGGCTCCCCTTACACCGCACAATACCTCGTGTCCTCCCCCTGGGAACAGCACACGGTCTGAAGTCACCTGCTGACTTCTCTGCACTTGTCACCATCCCCACGTGCCAGCATCTGTTGCTGTGAGTCCTGGGGGCACAGAGAAATTGGGCGAAGCACAAACACGGTCTCCAATGTACCCTGAACGTCGGTGCGTTCCTCTCTGCTCTGAACCAAGCAAGGCAGAAAGGGCGAGGGAGAGAGAGAGACCCAGGGTAACAGATGAAGAGAACATAAATGCACATACCTCCATGGGGTGGGACAAGCAAGAGACGGGCGGATGACATCCAGGGCTCTGCCTGCTTTTTAGCGTCAGTAACAACCCGGGGAAAGACAGACTAGTGGGTCTGCCTTTGTGAACCAAGAATCCACACCTGTAGTCAAGCCCCAGGGAGATTCCAGAAATGCAAATGAAGGCCAATACTGCCCATAAAAGAAAGACCCTCATATCAGTCAGCTGTAAACATGACAGACAAACAACCTAGCCGAAAATGCTGGCAGGTTTCTCAGGCCAAAGCTGCCAACCACTGCGTCATTAATTCGGAGTTGGGCTATATACCGGGTGTTCTTTCTTTTTAAGACTTTAGTTATTTGTTTGACAGAGAAAGAGAGAGACAGCACGCACAAGCAGGGGGAGCGGCAGGCAGAGGGAGAAGCAGGCTCCCCGCTGAGTACAAAGCCTGATGTGGGACTCGATCGATCCCTTATATACCAGGAGTTTTACACCAAACGCCTCCACAACCATGCCAATGAACACACCTATAGTCCCTGCCTTCTCAACCAACCTAAACTTACACCCCAAGTCATCCAGACACCTGACTGGGCGAAAAAGAGAAGGCGTTTTCAAAAATAGTGATTAAAATGTTCTTCTTTACACGCCGATGAGAAGGCATCACATCTCATGCCGGAGCGTCTCACCAGGACCACGTGCTTTGTCATGGATCCCTCCAGTCTTCTGGTGCTGGAGGCAGCAAGTGCTTGACGTGCAAATAGTTTAGGGACCACTCACTGGGCACATCCTTCTCAGTGCACTCGCGGAGGCAAGTGGCATTTCCCCATCTGAAAGAACTTGCCTAGCACACAAACACACCTCAGATCACGGAATCTGCCAAGGGTTTCTGACCCTTCTACCACACATGCAAGGATACAATAAAACCTCAGCATGCAGTGATCCCTAGAAATGACTTAGGGGTGGTGAGGAGGGATGAAAACACCGCATGTGCTCATCTGCTGTTCATTTTAAACAGCTGATTGCCTTCAAGCCTATGACACCCTATTCTAGGGCAATGTTTTCATCCAGGTGCTGTAGTTCAGTCTCATGGAAGAGCCACGGGATGAAAACTGCCTTTCTGTCTGAGCAGGTGCTACAGTTTGCTCCTTAATCGATCCCAGGGTGGCTGCAGTATTCATTTAGAAAGCCTGTTTTGGCAGGTGATCCTTTACTTAGAACAATTTCTGCTCCCCACTGACTGGCAGCTGATACCTTTGTCAATGCCAGAAAAATCCCATTTTCTTACGAGGCGCCATTGGCCCCCCTTCCGTGGCTACTCTGTCTTTTGACTTTGTGACTATGATGAACCGGCAGATACACTAGCTGATGGCAGTGGCCTGGATGGGACAGCAGAGAGATTAAAAGGTGGCTTGCAGCCTGTAAGATGGATTTGAAGGCACGATGCCCTAAGGTTAAATCAGCCCAAAACAGTCTCTCTCTGCTGTTTATTTCAGCAGCCAGGCACCAGCTGCAAAACTCGCTGGCCTTGCTGAAAGATGCTTGCCTTCTCTGGGAGGCACGGCGGGCGGTAATGCACTGGGAAAAACATTCCAGGGTTGCAGTTAGAAACTCTGGGTGTGCGTTATGAGCCTCTGTGAACTACCAGCAGTGGGACCTGGGAAAGTCCTCTAAATTCCTATTCTGTTTCCTTACCTGTCCAGTACAGAGTTTTGTTTTGTTTGTTTGTTTCTGAGAGAGAGAGAGAATGCAAATGAGGAGGGGCATAGGGAGAGAGAGAATCTCAAGTAGGTTCCATGCCCTGCACAGAGCCCAGTGCAAACTCAGGACCCTGCGATTGTGACCTGAGCTGAAATCAAGAGTCGGATGCTTGACTGACGGAGCCACCCAGGAGCCCCAGTAGCAAAGGTTCTGATACCTGCCTCAAGTGTGTGATGATAGAAAGAAATGATGGATGAGGCTTCCATAGAGAGACTATGTATCATTTATCCCAACAGAGTACTACAGAAGATGTCCGTGTTATACCGCTAGGTACTGTGTCTGACTATCCCAAGTTATATGGTGGGTGGTATTCCTACCTTTAAACATGGCTTTATGCATGGATCCCACACAATCGTCCCCAGGATTGGGGTCCCCTTTGCATAGACCTAAGGGAGTATTCTCATCCACATGGTGGGATCTGCAGGGCTCCGACGGGTCCTCATTACCATTCGTTGACTGGTATTTTACTGTGAGAAAGTCGGTCCTTCATGTTGGCTAAAAGCCAAATCCCTAGCAAGGGAACGCTGTGATTTTCATCATTCATTATCCCTTCCTGTGGCTTTAATTCTCAGATTAGCATATTAAACAGTGGCCATGTATTAGTTTCTCTGTATGCAATCTGTAATCTTTACAACCAAACCCTTTGATGGAGAAGGATCCCAAGCCTCCAAGAGGGCCCTAAAAATGCTCAAGCTAGTGAATGAGGCAAGATTCAAACCATGATCCACCTGGCATCAAAGCTCATGCCCTTTGCCTCTGTGTAGAGGAGCCCCACTTCCCAATTTCTTAGCCTTCCTTGTCAGCTTACCCAGGCTACCCAACCACTGTCTCCATCCAGGCAACACACTCCCCTTTCTTATACTTTCTCTAATCATGCACCTTGTTTCATTTTCTTTGTAGCTCCTTTCCAGAAAACGTTCCTCAAGAACCTACCAGTTGCCAGGTTCTCTTCTCCGATAATGTCCCAAGATGCACTTGGCCATTTTAGAGAATTTGGTAGAGAATGTCCATGCTATGAGGAAGATTATTTATCATTTTCTTCAGGCCTCAGTGTCTGTCTTAAAAAGCTGTATGTCCCATTTTCTGAGGTGATCGTTATTCCATTGTTCCAGACCCAGAAAAGTGTGGTGATGCTATCAGGAGGGTAGTTGTATATCCTTCAATAAATGTCATGAAAGATGCTCAATTTCAAGGACAGAGCAGCCACGTAGACGTAGGATGGTCGGAGGGAAGATGTGGTGGGACAAGCCCAAGGAACCCAAGAACCCATGTGTTTGCTGGACACAACTCCCATCTCCACAGGCAGTCACCATCTTCTACAGAGAGTGTTGCAAATACAGATGTAAAATTATAAGCAGATATCCTGAGGTCCTCGAGTCCTGTCCACCACATTCATTTCAGTGGAAATCATTTTCCAGCGTCATGTACCACTTGGGTGATCTGTTGCATTTCTCAGTATCAGGCAGTGTTCTTTGAAATGCATTAGGAATTCACATGGCACATTTTAGTCATCTGTTTAAACATCTGTTGGACTACGCTGCTCAACTTGATTTTGTGTTTTAATTCCTGAAGTTTTCCCTCCTAAATCTCTAAGTTGCGAGGTGGTTTATTTTTTTTCCCCTTGGTTTTACAAAGTAAAAAAAGGTATAATTTACATCCTTACCTAAATATAAAGCATTAGAAACAATAACATCTGAAATCTTAAAATCACTGTGGTCATTTTTTTTTTTTTAAGATTTTATTTTTACGTAATGTCTACATCCATTGCAAGGCCTGAACCCATGACCTCAAGATCAAGAGCCACATGCTCCATTGACTGAGCCCACCAGGTGTCCCAGTTATGGTAATTTTAACAAATTTATTTATTAAAATGAGTTACCTGTGAAAAATGTACACAGGCTAATAAGATTATTAATATAGTTTTTATTCATTTATTCATACATTTAATATATCCACATATATAATATTTCCATATATTTCTGTATTTAATATGTTGCAGTCCCATGTTATTTTGGGCAACCAAAAATTATTTATCAGTTAAAAACACTTTTAATAAGTACATTAAAGGCTAATGTGAAGGATCAGAACACTTCCTCTCTCACAAAAATCAAACCATGGGGTACCCGGGTGACTTAGTCGGTAAAGTGTCTGCCTTTGGCTCAGGTCATGTCTTGGGGTCCCAGGATTGAATGCCAGGTGGGGCTCCCTGCTCAGTGGGGAGTCTGCTTCTCCCTCTCCCTCAGCCCCTCTGCCTACCTATGCTCTTTCTCTCTCTCTCAAATAAATCAAATCAAATCAATATAAAAAAATAAAACGGTAATGGCAGCCCTCTTCTGTTGATTATAGCATTCAAGATGTCCCCCTTCCTGGAACACACATCCAGACTCTAGTCAATCCACAACTAATAAAAACTGTCCTGCCTAACTTTGCTGCCAACGTATGAGCAATGCATGCTATAAAAGTGAAAAAGTACGTGTGCAAATAGCTATGTTTTTCCATATGTTCATTTGAAAACAGGTGGATGGACTTTTCCTTTGTTTTGGTTCTCCCAGGGGAGAGGGAACCACCTTCAAAAATTACTGTTATTGAAATATACTGAGAAAGAGATTCTCCTCTGTTGCCATTTTAATCCTCCCTTCCTTCTGTGTTTTCTTCAGTCCACGTTTGTCAGTTTGGCAGCCATCCATCACAAGACCAGTTGGATTCCCTATATCTTCTATATTCCTGATGCTCTGGCATGTGTGGTGCCGCTGATGGGAGAGACTGCCCCTCGGAGGACTAGGCAGTTCTCAGAGATAGCAAAGGAGGAGCCTGGGCCCATGCCTTTCATGCTACGCTAACAGATCCAGAGCCCCACACCTCCTACCGTCTCCTTTATGGCACAAACACAGCACACCAAGCCAGTCTTCCCCTACCCAAATGAACTCAGGGCCAGGGGGCAGAGAATGAGCAACAGCCTCTGTGCCCCAAGCCCACCAGTCCTCAGCCGTTCACCATGACCCTCCTTGTCTGCCCCTGGTCTGTCCTTTTCCCTTGTTCCTCCATGCCTCTCAACCCAACCTGGAGCTTCCCCACATGACCCCACAGGATTTGGATGCCCCTTCTCTTGGGAGTCTCTTTAGTGGCGTTGAACACTGCCACGGCTCAGTCACCTCCATGAATTAAAATCTGCAGGTGCAATCATTCCTTCTGAAAACTTAAATTCTCTTCCCTGTCCATGGCACCATCACAATAGCATCTCCCCTTCTTTTCTCCCTCTTTCCCTCTCACTCTCTCTCTGGCTTTACCAAGGTATGATGTACACACCGTAAAATGTACCCATGTGTCCAACTTACACTTAGGAAATTTACAGAGCTGTGCAGCCTTCACTACACTCCAATTTAAGTACATTTCTGTCCCCACGAAGACCTCTCACACTCAATGCCATCAATCCTTGCTCCCAGCCTGAGCTCCGGACAGCTACTGATGTCCTTCTTAGTCCGTGTCTGTCTTTTATGGACACTGCACACACAGAGGGTCATATGATGTGTTGTCTTTTACATCTGGCTTTTTTCTTTTAGCGTGATGTTTTTGAGGTTTGTGTATGTTGTAGTTCATTCCCTTGTATTATCAGATAATATCACATTACGTGGCTAGATCGCATTGTGTGGCTAGATCACATTGTGTTTGTCCATTCATCAGCTGCTAGCTTTTTAGACCATTTCTAGTTTGGGCTATGATGAGTGATGCTTATGTATGTGAACTGTGAACATTTGCATACAACACTTTACACAGACTTAGTCTTCAATTCTCAGAAGAATACTAGCAGTGGAATCACTGGGTTGTACATTAAGTATCAATTTTTCAGAAGCTGCCAAACTTTACCAAAGTGACTGTACCATTTTATATTCACACCAGCTGTATACAAGGCTTCTGGTTTTTCCCATTGTCCCCAACACTTGGAATCCTTGATCTTTTTTATTGTAGCCTTTCTAGTGGCATGAAATACGTTTTTCTTGTGGCTTTAGTTTGCATTCTCTAATGACTAATGACTTTAGACATCTCTTATGTGCTCGTTAGTCACTCTCATATGGTCATTTGTGTATCTTCTTTGGCAAAGTATCCATCTATTCAAGTCTTTTTTCTGCCTTTTTAATTGCAACATTGACCTATTATTGAGTTGTAAGTGCTATATATAGATTCTCAATACAATGTTTCATCAGATGTATGATTCATAGATATTTTACCCTATGCTGTGGCTTTTCTTTTCATTTTCTTAACCATGGCTTTTCAGGTAAAAAGTTTTCACTTTCAGTGAAGATCAATTCATCAAATTTTCTTTTATGGATCATTCTTGGATGCCATAAATAAGACACTCTGTCCAACTGAAAGGCACAAACATTTTCTGATTTCTCAAGAAGTTTTATATGTTTCAGTTTTAAGTATAGGTCTAGACCTGTTTTCAGTGAGTTTTCTGCATGCTGCAAGGGTTTAAATTCATCTGTTGGTATGTGGACATGCAATCGTCCCAGCAAAATTTGTTGAAGAGACTATTCTTTTCCCATTGAATTGCCTTGGCATCTTTGTCAAAAATCAATGTACATTAAATGGAAGAACGTCTCATTCTCTGAGTAAGAGTCTCAGTCTGTCTACTGATCTATATGTCTGGCTTTACCCCACTATCACACTGTCTGGATTAGAGTAGGTTTCTTATATAGTTTGAAATCAGAAAGTATAGGTTCTTCAACTCTATTTTTTATCAAAATAATTTTGACTATCCTAAGTCCTTTGCATATCTGTACACATATATTTTAGGATCAGTTTGTCAATTATTTAAAAAAAAAAAAAAAGGTCTGCTGGGATTTTATTCAAGATTACATTGAATCTGACATCTTGACAGTACTGAATCAACCCATGAATGTCTTTCAATGTATACAAATCTTCTTTAATTTCTCTCAAAATCTTTTCATTGTGTAAGTCTAGCCCTTCTCTTGTTAAATTTATTTCAAAGTATTTTAATATTTTTTTTCCTATTACTGGGAATGAAATTGATTTCTTCACTCTCTTTCAATTGTTCATTGTCAGTAAATAGAAATACAGTTGGCTTTGTATATTGATTTTGTATCCTGTGACCTTGTTGAATTTATTTAGTTCTAGTGTGTGTGTGTGTGTGTGTGCGCGCGTGCATGCTCGTTCACATACGTGGGTGTGGGTGCGTGCATGTGCATGTATTTTTAGGATTTTATGCATACAGAAATCACATCATCTACTAACAATGAGAGTTTTATTTCTTCTGTTACACTCTGAATGCTGTAATTTATTTTTTTTTATTGTGTGCCTAGAATCCAGTACAATAGGGAAGTGATATGAGTAACACTGTACCTTGTTCCTAACATCAGAAGGCAAAGAAGGCAATCATCACCTGTATGTAAGACATTAGCAGTCAGTTCTTCAGGGGTGCCCTTTATCAGCTCGAAAAATGTCCTTCTGTCTTACTTTACCAAGATTTTGTTTTCATGATCAGAAGATAGATTTTGTCAATTGTTTTTTATGCATCTATTGAGATGATCTTGTGGCTTTTATCATTTATCCTATTACTATAGTGGATTATATTAATCGATTTTCTGAGGTTAAGAACTTCATGTTCCCGGAATGCATCCCATTTTGGTCATGGTGTATACGCCTTTGTATATGTTGTTGCATTAAGTTTGCTAATATTTAATTGAGGATTCTGCTTCTATATCAATGAGGAAGATCGATATGTGGTTTTCTTTTTCTGTGATGTCTTTGTCTGGCATTGTTATTAGGCTAATTCTGGTCTTATAAACAAACTGGGAAGAGTTTCATCCTCCTTGAGAAGATTTTGTGAAGAATTCATGAAACTTCTTCTTTAAGTGTTTGATAGAATTCACCAATGAAGTCATACAGGGCTAGCTTTTCTTTGTGTGAAGATTTTTAATTAATAATTCAATTTCTGTACTTGAAATACCTCTGTTTAAGTTTTGAGTCAGTCTTGGTAATTTTGCTTACAAGAATTTGTCCATTTAAGTTCTCTAACTTATTAGTATTTAGCCATTCATAATGTTCATTATAACCTCTTTACTCTTGATGGGGATAAAATTATATCCTCTGCTTCATTCCTTGCTTAGGTGTGGAGTTTTCCCCCTTTTTTGTCTTTGACAGTCTAACCAAAGGCTTGTCAGTTTTATTTGTTTTATATTTAAAAAAATTATTTTGTTGTTTTTAAAGAATCAACTTTTCATCTCATTGATTGTTGTCTCATACTTTTAAAAAATATTTTTCTTTTCAGTTTCTGTTTTAATTTTTATTATTTCTTTCCTTCTGATTCCTTTCTGTTTAATTTATTCTTCCTTTATGGTTTCCTACTTATGTGGTATCTTAGTTTACTGATTTGTGGCTTTTCTTCTTCTAGGCATTTTTAGTGATACAAATGTTCTTCTAAGCACTGCTTTAGATGCTCCCATAAATTCTGATTCTGTTTTCATTTCATTCAGCTCACAATATTTTCTTTTTTTTTTAAATTAATTTATTTATTTTCAGCATAACAGTATTCATTATTTTTTCACCACACCCAGTGCTCCATGCAATCCGTGCCCTCTATAATACCCACCACCTGGTACCACAACCTCCCACCCCCCTGCCACTTCAAACCCCTCAGATTGTTTTTCAGAGTCCATAGTCTCTCATGATTCACCTCCCCTTCCAATTTACCTCAACTCCCTTCTCCTCTCTAACTCCCCATGTTCTCCATGCTATTTGTTATGCTCCACAAATAAGTGAAACCATATGATAATTGACTCTCTCTGCTTGACTTATTTCACTCAGCATAATCTCTTCCAATCCCGTCCATGTTGCTACAAAAGTTGGGTATTCATCCTTTCTCATGGAGGCATAATACTCCATAGTGTATATGGACCACATCTTCCTTATTCATTCGTCCGTTGAAGGATATCTTGGTTCTTTCCATAGTTTGGCAACCGTGGCCATTGCTGCTATAAACGTTGGGGTACAGATGGCCCTTCTTTTCATGACATCTGTATCTTTGGGGTAAATACCCAGGAGTGCAATTGCAGGGTCATAGGGAAGTTCTATTTTTAATTTCTTGAGGAATCTCCACAGTGTTCTCCAAAGAGGCTGCATCAACTTGCATTCCCACCAACAGTGTAAGAGGGCTCCCCTTTCTCCACATCCCCTCCAACATATGTTGTTTCCTGTCTTGCTAATTTTGGCCATTCTAACTGGTGTAAGGTGATATCTCAATGTGGTTTTAATTTGAATCTCCCTGAGGGCTAGTGATGATGAACATATTTTCATGTGTCTGATAGCCATTTGTATGTCTTGATTGGAGAAGTGTCTGTTCATACCTTCTGCCCATTTTTTGATATGATTGCCTGTTTTGTGTGTGTTGAGTTTGAGGAGTTCATTATAAATCCTGGATATCAACCTTTTGTCTGTACTGTCATTTGCAAATATCTTCTCCCATTCCGTGGGTTGCCTCTTTGTTTTTTGACTGTTTCCTTTGCTGTGCAGAAACTTTTGATTTTGATGAAGTCCCAAAAGTTTATTTTTGCTTTTGTTTCCTTTGCCTTTGGAGACATATCTTGGAAGAAGTTGCTGTGGCTGATATCGAAGAGATTACTGCCTATGTTCTCCTCTAGGATTCTGATGGAATCCTGTCTCACGTTGAGGTCTTTTATCCATTTTGAGTTTATCTTTGTGTACGGTGTAAGAGAATGGTCGAGTTCTTCTACATATAGCTGTCCAGTTTTCCCAGCACCATTTATTGAAGAGACTGTCTTTTTTCCACTATATATTTTTTCCTGTTTTGTCAAAGATTAATTGACCATAGAGTTGAGGGTCCATATCTGGGCTCTCTACTCTGTTCCACTGGTCTGTGTGTCTGTTTTTATGCCAGTACCATGCTGTCTTGGTGATCACAGCTTTGTAATAAAGCTTGAAATCAGGTAACGTGATGCCCCCAGTTTTATTTTTGTTTTTCAACATTTCCTTAGCGATTTGAGGTCTCTTCTGATCCCCCCCCCCCCCAGCTCACAATATTTTCTGATTTTGCCTGTGACTTTTTCTTTGACCCATGGGTTACTTAGAAGTTTGTTGTGTGGGGCGCCTGGGTAGCTCAGTGGGCTAAAGCCTCTGCCTTCGGCTCAGGTCATGATCCTGGAGTCCTGGGATAGAGCCCCACACTGGAATCTCTGCTTGGCAGGGAACTTGCTCCCCCACCCACCACCTGCCTCTCTGCCTACTTGTGATTCCTGTCTGTCAAATAAACAAATAAAAAAAAATCTTAAAAAAAAAAGTAATTTGTTGTTTAATTTCCAAATGCTTGGAGATTGTTCTAAATTTCACACACACACACACACACCCCAAAACCAAAAGCCAAACAAACAAACAAACACCACTTAGAGTGGTTCAATACTTTTCCATGAGTTGAGGTTTGTTAACTGGAAGGCTACATAAATGTATTCTTTGGTACCTGTTCTTAGAAGCCAGGTCAAATGTGCTGAGTGTTGTTCAGGTTTTTGACATCTTTGCTGACTTTCTGTCTCATCATTCTATTAATCATTTAGAAAGAGGTATTCAAGTCCCCAGATATCACTGCTGAATTGTGTATTTATCCTTTCAATTCTATTTCTGCTTTGTGTATTTTGAAGTTCTGTTTTAGGTATGTATACATTTGTAATTGCTCTATCTTCCTAAAAAACTGGCTTTTTTATCATTATGAAATTTCCTTTTCTTTCCACTAAACATGTTTTTTCCCTGAAGTTCCCCCCCCCCGATAGTTGTGTAGCCCTTCCAGCTGTCCTATCATTAATGTTTGCATCATGTATCTTTTCCATCCTTTTCCCCACAACCTGTTTTTGTCTTTAGATCTAAACTGCATCTGTTGCTGAAAGCATATCGTTCTGTGCTGTTTCTTACCCACTCTGACAATTTCTACCTTTTTGATTGGAGTTTTTAATCTATTCAATATAAGATTATCTCCGCTATGGCTCGATTGACTTATGCCAGGCTGCTGTTTGTTTTCTATATGTCTTATGTCTTTCTTTCTGTTTCTCTGTTTCTCTTATTGCTTTTTTTGGTGTTAATAGACATTTTCCTATGTACAATTTCAAATCCTTCATTATTTTTGTTTAACTATACTCTTTTGAGTCATTTTCTTAGTGGTTCCTCCAGGGATTACAATATACAACTTAAATTATCATAGTCTATTTCAAATCAATACTAACTTAAATCCAGTAAAATAGAAACTTGATTCCAATATAACTCCATTTTCTCTCCACTCCTTTATGACATTATAGATATATACTACATATATGTACATTTAATCATTTATATAATCTATATATATAATCACTGTGTTATAAAATATGTATCTTATATATAAACATATGAACATAACATATATAAAATGTCATATATGTTAAATATTTTATATACTTTAAAAATAACTTTATAATTATTATTTAATGCAACTTTATGTCTTTTCAATCACTTACATGAAAAGGAGGAAAACATGAAATATATGGTCTTCTATATTTGCCAACATATTTATGTTTTCTGATATCTCTTATTTCCTCATATACATATACACTGTCTGCTATCATGTTCATTACCCTAAGGCACTTCTTTTAGTACTTCTTGTAAGCCATGTCTACTAACACATTCTTTGTCTCTGTTTATCTAACCATATCTTTATTTCACCTGCAATTTGGAGGAATATTTTTGCGAAACACAGAATTCTTGTTTGATAGTTTTCTTTTTGTTTGCTGGTTTTGCTTTCAGCAATTTTCTTTATGCCTCAATGCTTTCCAGCCCTACTATTTTTTTTAAATAAGACGTATGCTGTTAATCATATCATTGGTCATCAGTATAGACTGAATTATTTTTCTCTCCCTGCATTCAGAATTATCTCTTTGGCCTTCAGCAGTTTGACGAGATGTGCACAGGTATAATGGTCTTTGTGTTTCTTCTGCTTGGAGTTTGTTGAAATTCTTAGATATGTCAATTAAATTTCTTTTATCAAAGTTATGAAGTTTATAAATATTTAGTTCTTCAGATTTCTTCCTCCTTTTCTCTCTTGTTTATTCTATAATGTGTATGTTGGAATATTTTATGGAGTTCTAATGGTCTTTGAAACTCTGTTCATTTTTTAGTATTCTTTCCCTTTCTGTTCTTCAGGATGAATAATTTTAATTATCTATCTTCAAGTTCACTGATTCTTTCTTCTGCCATCTTGAATTTGCTGGTGAGCTTCTATAGTGAATTCTCCTATTCAGTTATTATATTTTCAGATACAGAATTTCCACTGTTTTTTTAAAAATTTTATTTATTTATTTGACAGAGAGAGAGATCAAGATCACAAGTAGGCAGAGAGGCAAGCAGAGAGAGAGGGGGGAAGCAAGCTCCCCACAGAGCAGGGAGCCCAATGTGGAGCTCGATCCCAGGACTCTGAGATCATGACCTGAGCCGAAGGCAGAGACTTAACCCACTGAGCCACCCACGTGCCCTCAGAACGTCCACTGTTTTAAATCATTTATTTGTCTTTACTGATGTTCTGTATTTGATGAATCATTACTGGCAGAGTTCTTTAAACATATTCCTAATAGCTGATTTAAAGTGTTTGCATGCTAAGTCCAACATGTACAGCCTCCCAGGCAGCTTAAGTTGGCTTTCTTCTCCTTAGAATGGGTCATACTTTCCTGTTTCATTACATGGCTCATGATTTTTATTTTTATAAAAACCAGACACTAAAGGTAATACAGTGTAGCAGCTCTAAATTTTGATTTTTCTCACCGCAGGTTGCTCTTTAAAAAAGAAAAAAAAAAAATTATTTATTTATTTATTTGAGAGAGGGATAGAAAGAACAGGAGCCAGGAGTGGGGGACAGAAGCAGAGGGAGAAGCAGACTCCTGCTGATCAGGGACCCCCATGCAGGGCTCAATCCCAGGACCCTGAGGTCAGGGCCTGAGCTGAAAGGAGATGCTAAACCAAATGAGCCACCCCGGCACCCATGGAGGTTGTTCTTTTTGATGTTTTACTGCCGTTACTCTTAGTTTTGTTAGCAACTTGCCTGGATTGATTCTGGGAATTGTATCTCCCTCGGAAAGTGTTGATGTTTCTGCAAAAATTTTTAGTATCTTATTTTTATTTTTAATTTTAGCTTTCTAGGGATTGCTGCTGTTTCAGGACAGCCTCGTCATCAGCCAGTGGCTGATGAGAGCTGCACTCAAACATGTGTGGGTTGGGGAACATAGTTTAAATCTGCCCTAACTTCCATGCTCCCCTGGGCCCTCTTGTGTCTCCTGTTTTGGTGCATGGGCGTGGGACCTGCATCTCTCCCAAGCACATGCACAGCCTTGTACCCCTGAAGAGACTTGCAGACCTACAGGAATATGTGAGACCTTATCAGGACACACTGAAGCTGTCTCATTCACTAGATTTCCCTGTTAAATTTTTGGCAATGTGCTATTCTGTTGCTTTTCCCAACAAGGACAACAACAGGATAGCTGCAATGTTGACCTTCCCCTTTGTTTGCTACCCAGATTGCTACTGTTATTGACAATGCCCAGAGATGCATGGTTTCTCTATTCTCTGCACCAAATCAAATCAGTCCTCTCTAGTAACTAAGCACTGGTTTTCACAGGCACCGGGCCCTGGTAGAATTCCCACAATGAACTACCTGGTGATGATGAGAACAGCCCCAGGCAAAAAGGCCACACACTTTACCTGCTCTTACCCTTAATAATCACTTTTCAAAAGATCATGATGTCCTTGGCCAATTTTCAGATTCCTAAAATAGCTGTTTTGTCCATTTTTGGAGGGTATTTTTCTCCCATTTGTTTTTATGGAAAGAACTTGCCAGTCTCCTTGCACTACTATTCTAGAAGCCCCCACATCTTTTTTCATAGCTTCATCAGGACTTGGTAAAGCCATCAGTGGTATGAAAATTCGACTTTCCACAAAGCTAAACATTTGCAGAAAAACAAGAAACCACATGAGAAATAAGAGTTCAAGAGCCAAAGTCCCTTAAAATGGTGTGCTTTTGAGGATTTTTGAGGTTGACAAGGTCACAGCTCTTTGCTTGCTTACCTCAGTTAATGAGAACTTGGCACAAGTTTTCCTACAAAAGCAAGAAACAAAAGCCATGGTTTGAACAATTGCACAAGAAAAATGTGTGGAGAACAGAATGCTATTCAGGATATGACAGGAATCCCTACACCCAGAAAGCAGCTCTAACTAAAAATCGGTTTTAGAATTCATCTGCTCAAGCAGGTTGTTCATGGCCCTAGGCCCTTGGTGTTGTCCTGTCCCTGCTTTTTCTGTGCTCTCTCCATTGGCTGATGGGACTTGACTCATATCTGTTCCACTTCCTGGGTCATACTGACTCACAACTTGCCGTTGCATGGCCTCTACTCTTTTCTTTTTGATGTCCTCTCTCATTCTTCCTACCGGGTGTTGTGACAGTATTCATGTCTCACTTGCAAGCTCCCCCAAAAAAGGGGATCTGATTGAGTTTTATAGGAGTGTTCCCTAATATCTACCATGCATACTAATGAGCTGAGAATTCTGGTAAAATGAAGATTTTGATTCAGAAAGTCTGGGGTGGGGTTAGAGATTCTTCTCTGTGGGGCCTGTGCTGTTAATCTGCTGGCCCCACTTTCACGAGCAATGCTGTAGTTAGTGCCTATAAAAGATTCAGCTCCTGGGTGGAGCATGTAGAACGGGTGTGTTGAAGACCACAGACCAGGTGTGCATCACATCACTCAGCTGTGGGCTGGGTCACAGGAGTATGTGGAGCAAAAAGCATGGTGCTTTGCTCTATCTGTAAAGAAAGCTTGGCTCTAGAGGTGGTGGACATTCTACACAGTGTGTCCAGTACAAATCATTCTTCATGTGCTAGAGCTAAGTGGTTCCTTTTTTATCTTCGCTGATCAAGGAGAGTAACTCACCTTAAAAGTGAATTAGTCTGCAGAGGACCCCTGACCAGTCTCCATAATACCCAAATTTCTCAAGGAAAACACCTATCTTTTTTGTCTCTTCAGAATGTAAATGAATTCAGAGTATTCCACGCCTCCTTTTTCTGTGTAATTAGAGATTAGGTCTGCACAGTTGTAAGCCAATTATACAGAATACTTTCTATACCATCCAGTACCTATTCACAATATGACAGTTTCATCTCTATCCATCTGTTAGCATCTATCACCGTAGTTTATAAGACATTTTCATCTTTTAACTAACTTAATTAACATTGTTGCACGGCGGCATACAGAAAGAACTTTTTCTTGTTTATCTCTGAAGGTGCCCCTGGTGCCGCAAGGCTTGGCTATACACCTAGCCTTACCCTAGTGTGCATCTGAGTCTTCTGGGCCTTTTCTACAAAACAAAGAGCCTCTACAGGACTCTTCCTAAGATCCCACCCCATTACATTTAAAATGCAGATTTAGAGACCCTGGGGAAGCAGAGGTGGAGAGAGCTTAGCAGAGGGGTGAGGCCCAGAGATGCTCTTCCTAGATCTCTTTCCTCCCTGGGTGCTTGTGTGTTTCCCAATTTAGAGAGAATGAGAAACAAGGCAGGGACGTTTCTTCGCTCAGTAATCCAACAATAACTTTTTGACTAGAGGGAAACAAGGGGAAAAGGGCTCTCACTATGCTGACACAGCCCATGCAGAAACATGGTAGAAGATAAATCAACACTCAACAAAATTCACCAAGATAACTTCAGATAATGGTAACAGCCAAGGAGAAAATAAAAAGTTCAAATGTGGGAGAAAACATAACATGCAGATTTATCTTGAAATTTCGTTGAGGGGAAAACTGAGAATGACCTATTTAATCACCATGAGCCAACATATGCAGCTGGAGTGTCATTTTCTGCTCACATATGGCAGCAAGACAGAAAGTGTTTGCACCGGTGATGAGCATTTCCTCTGAAACCTGAATGGCAGTCACCTATACTCCAGCTACGTCCCATGATCTGCAGGCATAAGGCTGGCATGTTTTCTTTGGAATCTAACAAGTACTTGGAGGCGTGCTGGGCTTGGCAGAAGCTAAAGCTAGCCAAGGCCTGGTTCTGATCATTGACAGCTGCCTCCCAGACTGCTGCCATCCCACCAGCCTGTAATGAACCCCAACCCAGGCCTGCCTGCTGTGGCTTCCGAAAGGGGCGGAGGCAGCGACTGCTTATTAAATCAGCTTTCTAGTTAGTGAGAGAGGACACTGTTACTGCAGCACTCCTACAATTAAAACAATGACAGAAAACCTCTCCCTCCATGACTCCTCGATTGATTATAAAACAAGATGAATCTCCTTTGGCTACATGCAAAGATTTGAAATAGCAGAACGGTGCTTTTCCAGTGGATAATGGTGGTCACGTGGAAGAAAAAATGGATCCCAGAGTCGTGCAGGAGTTTTCCCTCACAACTGGAACAACGTAGGCTCAGTCTCTGGGGCTAACAAAGGAGCAGGGGTAATAGGTTGGACTTCAGAATTTCTCTGAAGAGATTAGGATAAAGTTCCAAGTGAAATAACACACCAACTTTTACAATAGAGTATCAACTTTAGAATATCAACTTTGATAAAGTTCTAAAAATTAAAAGTATAAGGAAACCACATTTGCAATATAATCTTTCCTAAATCTCAACAAAAGTATAGCCAACAAAAATGCCGGGACAAGTGTTTGGTGAATTAAAGGAAGGAAGGAGGCGCCTGGGTGGCTCAGTGGGTTAAGCTGCTGCCTTCGGCTCAGGTCATGATCTCAGGGTCCTGGGATCGAGTCCCACATCGGGCTCTCTGCTCGGCAGGGGGCCTGCTTCCCTTCCTCTCTCTCTGTGATCTCTTCCCTTCCTCTCTCCTACTGTGATCTCTCTCTGTCAAATAAATAAATAAAATCTTTAAAAAAAAATAAAAATAAAGGAAGGAAGGAAGGACGTATGAACATTCTGTTCAAAATTTAAAAATATAACTAAAGGGGCACCTGGGTGGCTCAGTCAGTTAAGCGTCTGTCTTCAGCTCAGGCCATGATCTCAGGGCCTTGGGATGGAGCCCTGCATCAGGCTCCCTGCTCAGGTAGGAGTCTGCATCTCCCTCTGCCTGCTGCTCCCCCTGCTTGTGCTCTCTCCCTCTCTTTCTCTGCCAAATAAATAGATAAAATCTTTTAAAAAACATTTACTAGAATGTAAAAGAATAAACCAGGAAAATCATTTTAAAAATTCATATCCACATTCCTTGCAGTTATCTGGGTATGAATTGCCATAGAACAACACAGCAGGGGAAAAATCTCTCTGTGGTATTTGGAGAGGGAATTATTTCTTTGTTAGACACATTCATTTGCCACTGTGACTCATCTAATATAGAAAAGGAAATAAAGAAATATATTGGCCTGTTAAAGCACCCTTAAAATCTGAACACATTAGAACAGATCTATGTAGGGGAAAATGTGGGCCCTTCATCCCTTATTATTGGCCATAGGATCTTATTAAGACAGTTACTCTTAAAGCCTTCTTCAAAATGACAAGGAGTGTCCACATAGCATGGGCTATAAACACAGCCTAATGGATCTGAGGAATGCCACCCTCCAAAGTGTCTTCACAGACGATAGTCATTTTTTTTTTAAAGATTTTATTTATTTATATTTGACAGAGAGAAATCACAAGTAGATGGAGAGGCAGGCAGAGAGAGAGAGAGAGAGGGAAGCAGGCTCCCTGCTGAGCAGAGAGCCTGATGCGGCACTCGATCCCAGGACCCTGAGATCATGACCTGAGTCGAAGGCAGCGGCTTAACCCACTGAGCCACCCAGGCGCCCACGATAGTCATTTTTAAGCATGGGTTGAAATCCCTGTAACATAGGTAACTATCAAAATTAAATATCATAGTTGTCTACATTTTTTAAAAGCTAAGAAATTCTTGAAAGAAATATATATATATATATATATATATATATATATTTTATTTATTCATTTGACAGACAGAGATCACAAGCAGGCAGAGAGGCAGGCAGAGAGAGAAGAGGAAGCAGACTCCCTGCTGAGCAGAGAGCCCGATGTGGGGCTCGATCCCAGGACCTTGAGATCATGACTTGAGCAAGGCAGAGGCTTTAACCCACTGAGCCACCCAGGAGCCCCAGAAATATATTTTCTTAATTTTTTCTTGGGAAAACATGAGACAGGTATGGTGTTAGAAAGACCTATAACTCATAAACAAGATAAAGATGATAAAATCTGTATAGGAAAATAAAGCATGGGCATACACATGCTCGCGCTCATCAATAAAACACATGACACTCCACAATGTTCAAAAGAGAACCGAATTCAACTTTGGTTTGGCTCTAGTTATGAGACCTCAGGTGAATTATTTGCTTCTCTGTGCTTCCAACTTTTCGATGCCAAAATACCATGTAGGCTCTTTTTTCATCCAAGGTCCTTTCCAGCAACAGAGTGCCATAGTCTCAAATATCTGCAGTTTGATATTTCAGATCAGGTACTGTGATGACACCAAAAGCAGAAGAGTCTCGGTAATAGTTTCAGAAAGCACAGGCCTGAGACAAATGTAGCATGGAAATATTGAAGATGACACAGCTCTGAATGCAGCCAACATAATACCATTGGATAATTTAATATGATGACCGTAGTTCAATTTATGCCCTATTTTTACCTTGAGTGAACTAGTTGGCTTATTTCTAGAATCTGCTTTTGATCAAAATATGGTAAATCAGGAATAATTACAAACTATTAGATATTCCAATGGCTTCTGTGAACGATGTCCTATAATATCCCTCTCAACTTTCCAGAGAAATCCTCAGGAGAACGGGAATAGCAGGGCACTTATTACCCCTTCAGTCATTAGAATACAGATGCGGCCCCATTTACATGACTCATCATTCATTGTTCTTGTTTTCAGGTATACCAGTGCACTGAGACGGTTAAAAAGAACATTTTCTCAAATATGAAGAATCAACTCAGTCTGTTCGAATTACTTAAGTAGATGAGAACTACTGGGAATCTTCATGGTGAACAGAAGGTTTTGTGGGAAGAAATCTGGAGATAAAAATCATCAGAACGAACCAGAAATAGGAAAAAGGATGAGATGGATGCCAATTTGTAGGAAAGGGCAGGACAAAGAAGACCAAGAGATACGTAGAGAGCAGGTATCTTTTGTTGAACACGATTAGAAAGATGGTCGATTTTTAAAAAAAGACTTGAAAGAGGAGGAGAATTTCTACTGCCCATTCGAAACCCTGGAGTTAGTCTTATGAGATAGAGATGACATAGTGACAACAGCATAGCTAGGTGTCAAGAAACCGATCAAAGCAGGTCACTTGGGAGAGTCTATTCTTCGTGTGGACGCCACGCCCGCCATCAGATGCCCTGCACTGGACGAGACCAACTCTCCTTCACTCAGGGCGCGGGCAGTTATGCTTTCTTCCGTGGGACCCTTGCTTTATTCACTCTGCCAAGGCAATACCGTCCAGCCGCTGTGCATACGGAACCAGATGCATTGGTGTTTTTAGAGTTCGCTTCTAAAATCCATATATATATATATATATATATATATATATATATATATATATATATAAATAGTTCCAGTAGAAATGGAATATTTGTATACTTTGTAAAGCATTTTCACTTTCCAACCCCTTCCCAGGCCTGGATGATTCCTTCAGGATAGGTTCCAGGCTGGCCACAAATGAGTTTTGATCTGGGAAAGGCAATCATGACATGATGCGCCCACTAGGTGGCAGCAGCGGGCATGCCTGTGGCCCTCAAGGGCAGGGTCATCGGGGTTTTAAAAACAACCTGAAAAGATGAGGGCAGGGGATTTCAGTGGCAGAGTCTTAGATGCCTAGAAATGATAAGATTTGCGATGAAAAGGGACGGGAAAACAGGCCTAGGAAGGGGAAATCAGCATCAATCAGCATCGTGCTGTTGGGCTGGTGAGGCTGAACTAGAGGAGTATGGGAAGGGTCCCCCATGTCTGGCCAAATACACTGGTGTCCTTCCCAGAGGTGCTGTCCCCAGCCTGGAGTTTGCTCAGGAGGACTTCTCTGGGGTGCTGAGGAGCAGAGTAGATGGGGCCAGCTGCTGGCCCACCCAAGCGTGTAGGCATGGATGGATGCTGGTCCCTCTTCCCTTCCGTCCCGAGCTGTCCATGCTCTCCGTGGTGCTGGATGTCCAGAATTCCCTCCGGCTGTGGCAACCCACAGACTCCCCGCTCTTAGAGGAACCTCACACTGCAGGTTGTTCCTAATGACAGAGACCTGCTGAGCTCTTATCCAAACAAGACCACTTTTACAAGTGAAATTTGTGCTGCTAATGATTCCATCAGAGTCTCAAGTACAACCCAGACTCTCCGGGCAAATGCAGGTGTGTGGCTCTCCAATTCCCAGCTATCTCCTCCAGGAGAGCGCAGCCAGCCCTCGGAGCGCTGGGAGGTAGAGGAACTGAAGCTCTTCCACTTAGGAGCACCCGGCAGAGAGTAAACAAACAACCAGAATCCCCAGAGTGAATCAGTAAGGGGAGGTGACGTTGTGTTAGCTCCCTGCAAAGGACGTACAGTCCAATCTACAAATTATGGCTTTCCAGAGGAGGAAAACTCAGATTCGGAGAGTTGAAGTCCTCGTGGAGCGGTAAATGGCAGAAACAGACCAGAACTCAGTGCTGGATGCCTCCTACCCAAATGTTCTCCCACATCAGTGTTCCAAATGGGCAATCGACCCAAACCCACCCAACCCCTCTGCCATGTGTAAGGCAGGGATTGAAAGGAAGACGGGCATTATAAACCATTCACCCAAGAGGAGGCATGACACTGTGACCCTGTGAACAGGGACACAAAAGCAAATGCTTGCAGGTGACACGCAGACAACAGAAATGGGGAAAGTGGCTGGCCAGGCAAGAGACACCCAGCTCTCTCTGGTTATTGTAGATAACAACCAGGTGAGAGCACAGTCTCTGTTGTTTATTCAACACAGAGCTAAAAACAAGGGTTTTAGTGTTTTTCAAAAACATGTGAGATCTCTCCATGTTTTTAAGAATAAAAATAATCGTCAAGTCCTGTGGAAACCAAATCAAGACATTTGTGAGTCATCCTTGACCTATGGGCTGCTGCGGTGCCCCGCTCCTAGACGTGCTGATAGAACTGCCCTGGGGTTATGGCCTGGCCTACCAGATTTTTACAGCCCCCACTGGTGATCTCCGGGGCAAAGCTGAGCTTTACGATGTGAAGTTTTGATCATTGTCAGCATAGGCATCAACTGGAAATTAGAAATGCAGAATCTGGAGTCCCACCAGGGTCTAGTGAATCTGTAAGACTCTCCTGAAATCAAGCTCCTCATTTTAAGCAGAACCCACCCCCCACCCCCGCCCCGCCACCTCTCTGCCTGAGGTGGTTTGTTTGAGAAATCCTGATCAAGAGAAAGGGTTCAGCCAGTGCTTATAATCCTAATAGTTTCCACTTGGCAAACAACCAAAGCCAGGGCCAGATGTAAAACACTGCCACTCCATTCCCTATCCTGCCCACGGTCCAAACATGGCCCCATCCTGGGAAGGCAGAAGAGCCTTTCGTCTTCTTTTGTTCTGCTGTGCTTTTCTTGGTAACAGTTCTGCTTGTGTAGCTGGGCAGGATGAAGCAGTAAGTGCATCCCAGAAGTTGGGGTATCCGAGCACTGGTTCTTTTCTTGAGAGAGCAGCGTCTTAATTGGGCTGCCACAGTAAACAGATCTTGCCCTTAGGGATCCCACGAGAAGATGGCTGACCAAAAAATAATATTATCGGCTCTGTCTCCAAACGAGAACCGATTAATCTTGAATCTAACCTTCGGCTTCCTTTATTCCACATCACTGATTTTACCATATATCTTTTTACCTGTCAGATGTCTCTGGCATAAATGTCACTGCACGGTCCCTTCTATGACATGGTCTCTAAGTTTTAAAAATTTCTCCACGATGCGGCCAGGAGAATGTAGTGTTCCTTTGTCATCTGACAAGAGTCCCAACTTCATTAAAAGCTCTTAGAATGCGCTGCTTTCCCTAAAGGGAAACCTGGTCCTCATTTATCTACTCCTCCCAAGGGGAAAAAAAAATGGATTAGCCCCAATCCCATGCAGGGAGTCAGTCAATAAACGTTAAAATACAATAATAATAATGACTAGAAAGCTTTGTCTTCTTCCTTATCTGTGCAGGTTGCCATGGTTACCACTAAAATCTTGTTTTGTTTCACTGGTCCTTCTATTCTTTTACATAAGATTCCTTGGGTTCACTGCTCCCCTTCTCTCCGTTTTACTACTTCCTTGAGGATCCGTCACTGTCACCGATGGAACACACCTGTGCTATATACCTGGGACTCTTTCCATTTTAAATGCAGTACATTCTCTCCCAGGAAACTTTCAAGAGTCCAATCGTATGAACGAGCTTAAAGCATAGAAATAGGAGAATACTGTGATAAAAATCACAATATTCTACTTTTCCAGTTGGGTCACATTGTAAAAGTATGTGTAAAAAATAGAAATTTATTAACTAAGCTGCTGTGCTTCTAGAATAAAAAAAAATACTTCTTCTTTATCAGAAATACTTATGTAAGACGTATCTGAATCCTGAAACATGTTCCTTCACCTCAGAACAATCGAAAGCAAGTGCCACCATGTGCAAAGTGTCTCCGGGAGCTCTGCGGTTCCCTATTCTGTGTGCATGGAGATTTTTCCCTTGAATTGTGACTCTAGTGTTAACCAACCTTGGGCTTCTACCCTTTCTTTGGTCGCCCAGATAACCCCCTGCTGTTCCCTGGCGTAGTCATTCCCTTAGTAATTGTGTCTGCTGGCTTCAAAAACCCTCCACCCCCTTTCTCTAAGGCTGTAGCTGGGCGACACATCTGGAAGCTGTAACTCCATGTTCAACTATTTCTTAGATTTTTTTTTTTAAGATTTTATTTGCTTATTTGACAGAGAGAGAGCACAAGCAAGGGGAGCGGGAGAGGAAACAGACTCCCCACTGAGAAGGGAGCCTGATGTGGGGCTTGATCCCAGGACCCTCAAATATTTCTTGTTGGGTTCAACGTGTGCGGTCAGCCAGCAGAGAGTGGTCATACTGACTGTTCTCTCATTCATTCTCTCCTTCAGTCCACCCAGAGACGTGGTTGCCTGGCTTAGAGCTCAGCTGCACTGACTCCCTTTTGTTACTTAATATTTATCAGATGACGGGGTTTGCAAGCACTAGATACGGCATCTGAAGTTGTTCTCCAACAGGCAACCAATGCCTACTTGTTGATCATCTCATGTTGAGAGGGCTTGGCTGCAGGGCTATGATGCCTAATTACTCTCTCCTTTTTCCATAGGTTAAATTATGCAAAATTGTTGATATTTGACCATTCTGACCTCTGAAAATGATAGTATCACATGATTCAGCCTAAGCATTCGGGAAGAGAAGAGAACATGTTACCCCAACGATTCTGGCCTATCTGCAGCTCCTGAGCTCTACCATTTTACACAAAGTATAGACTCTCAAGCCTCCATTAAAAGGAGAAAAAAAAAAAAAAAGAAAAAAAGAAAAAAGGAAGAGCTATCAGATTCTTGCTGAGGTGCACTAAATTATTCAAAGGCAGGTGGATAAATCAGGAGGGAATTAATTGTGCCTCCCCCTGCCCTTCTGCCTCATAGTTTCTAGAAGGCCAGCATGAGGAAGGCATGATGGAGTCAAACCATGACCACATACTCATGGGTGAGGGGCTGGGAAGACAGAAAGCGATCCTAGCTGCTTTTTTCCGGGGGAGAAAGGCTAAGGCAAACGTGTAATTCTTGCAGGGCTTTGCTCTGTTTCTAATCCAAGAATCTGTGAGGATTCCTTTGAAAGGGAGATCAAAAAAATCAATGGCTAATAGTCTCCGAGTTTCTTCCAACTAAGTGATACTGGGTACTATTATATTTGGGGCCGTGTGCACTCCAGCAGCTCTATTTTTCATGACCCTCAGGAGGGTACTAAACTGAAATATAATTTGATCAAATATAAGGAGAGGCATCAGTCAGGGACAACCACACACCAGAAATGGCATAAGAGAGGATAAGGAAACAACGGAGTATGAGCTGTGTCAGTCTCGGTAACTCATTTTTGGTAACGATGTATACAAGACTCAGTCCTGTCATGATACACAAATCTTTGCTTTACTGACCCTTACAATTCTCTGGCTGGCTTTCTCTTCCTAGGATATTAAGGATGGCCGTGGTGGGTTTTACCCATCAATTGCTGGTAACCAATCTTCTCTTGCATCTTCCCCACAGCACAGTATTTTCCATCGCCTCTACTGTGTTGTACATCCCTCCTGCTTGGTTTTTCTTTTTTAATTTCTTCTTTAAATTTAATTTAGTTAACATATAGTGTAGCATTGGTTTCAGGGGTAGAACTGAGTGGTTCCTCAGTTGCATGCAACACCCTGTTCTCATTCCATTACGTGCCGGCCTTAATGCCCTCACCCAGTTACTCCGACGCCTCACTCCCCTCCCCTCCAGCAGCCCTCAGTGTGCTTCCTAGAGGGAAGAGTCACTCACGAGTTGTCTCCCTCTCTGATTTCATCTTATTTTCCTTCTCTTTCCCTATGTTCACCTGTTTTGTTTCTTAAATTACACCTATGACTGAAATCATAGGGTGTCTGTCTTTCTCTGACTCACTTATTTGGCTCAGCATCATACCCTCTCAGGACCCTTCCCGTGAAAAGATGGCAGGGAGACTAGATTCAGGTGAAAGCTTCTGTGATCAACTCTATGCTCCTGAAAGTACTGCTGTGGTTATCAACCTTTTCCCAAACATGGAATAAATGCCACCAGGGAACATGTGAGACAATTTTAGGTGCCACATGCAAAACTTTTTTTAAAATTAATTAATTAATTAATTTTTAGTAATTGTGTACTTTTTGTTAAACTTCTATTGGGACAATCGATATTGGCTTCCTGTTGGCAATAGAAATAAATTCAAATGAATTAGGTTTAAAAGTCAACATGTTAAGAAAAAGTAGCAAGTCAATATTGGCACATCATTAAGAAGGCGGTGGTAAGTGAGAAACAACACACGCAGGGTGATTCTCAATGAGAAAACCAGGGCTGAGTTCACTAGCTCCTTGTAAGTGGCATTAACTTTGAAACTCTGCAAAATTGAACTATCTTTTTAGAAGTGACTGACAGTCTGTCTTTATGAAGTGTTTTCCACTGGAGGCCTGAGTTCTACGAGCAGGATCCTTTCTCAAAGCCATTCTCCGAGTTCTGAGGAGTTCTGACCTTCTTCAAAGCCATGGCCAAAGTCCTGGTGAGGATGGAGACCTGAGGGTCATGGCTAGGAGGGCAACCAACCCACATGACCCCCTGGAGCCCTGAAGGGCTCTCTGTCATCCTGCCTCTTTCTCCCTCGACAGATCCTCATCTGCCTGGCCCTGCGCCGAGTCCTTTCTGAGCATTAACTCATGCTTCCTCTTCCCAACTCTGTAGTATGGCGATCTGTTTCTCCCCACTCTACGTAGAATGCGAGCAGATACTGTGCCTTGGCTCCCAGAGTCTGAAGCTGGTTGAGGCAAGGTTAAAGCTTAGATCTTCTAACAGTGAACCAGGACAGCACTCCAGACCTCTTAGGAAGGAAGTATTTGAGAGAAATCTGCTTCTCATCCAGATTCAGGAGTTTCGATACCATTTGGCAGGTCCTTCAGAACATGTCATCGGTGGGTCCTACATTCTACTCTGAAGTAGGTAACAAAATGCTGCTCCCACCAAAGGAGAAAAGGGGAAGACGTCAAGCGATCGTGAGTTTCCATCCTGATTCCGACTGTAACACAACTTTAAATGATTTATTTCAAGGGACTTAGCCATAAATTGAATTATTTGATTAGAAAGCCAATTTTTTCTTCTAAAATCATTTCATCCTTCAGCCATTAAATGAACCTAAATTCACAACATGGGAAGCTTGCTCACAAGTAGAGAGCTTTTTATTAAATTGTTTTAAGGGTTAGCTCACCTTCTGCATAACACGCTCACTTCCTAATCCCATTTTGCAGCAACACTTTAGGCAACGATCCCAGTGAATGCTGCGGGCAGAAAGTCTCTGCATGCACGTGTGTGTGAGTGCTCAAGTGTACACATTCGTACACACGGGGAGCTCAGGCATGCCGGTTTGGACCACCATTAATCTTTTTTTTAAAGAGATTTATTTATTTACTTGAAAGAGACAGAGCATGAGCAGTGGGGGAGGAGGACTGGGAGAAGGGCAGAGGGAGAAGCAGACTCCCCACTGAGCAGGGAGCCCGACGTAAGGCTCCATCCCAGGACCCTGGGAACATGACCTGAGCTGAAGGCAAACGCTTAATTGACTGAGCCACCCAGGTGTCCCTGAGCCACCAACAATCTAATTTCTCTTAAACCCAAGAGGCTTGCTGAGTGAAATATTAAAATGGCTGTGGGTCCTGGGCCATGAGGTCCTTAAACGATGGGATTGGGACTACTAACCAAGGAGAGCAACTTTTCTTGGGACGCTTTTGGTTTATACTTTGCGTTGAGAAGGATTTCCTGTGTGTCCCTGGCTAATACCATGCATGTGCCCTCAGATGCAATCTCCTAGGGCCTGGTTTCAAATGTTTCAAGAGGGGTGGTGGTTAGGTTAATTGGGATCAGTGATGCCATCCTGCTAGCTTTGGAAACCTTATAAGAGAATTATAAGTCTTGTCAGTAGAGAGGTCCCTCCTTTCTCAAGGTGTGTGTTTGTAAAATCATATATGCCAAGCCCTATTTTTAAAAAATATATATATATACACATATGTATATATATTTTACAAAGAGAGCACGAGCAGGGGGATCTGCAGGCAGGGGAGAGGGAGAAGCAGGCTCCCCACCGAGCAGGGAGCCCAATGTGGGACTCAGTCCCAGGACCTCGGTATCATGACCTGAGCCAAAGGCAGACACATAACTGAGCCACTCAGGTTCCCCTATGCCAAGTTCTTAATACTGGCCTTGCCAAAACCACAAATTCAGGAAATGGATGTCACTGCCGAGACCCAGCATACTGACAGGGTCATGGGCTCTTGGGTCAGACTACTTGGACGATTTATCATGCTGGCTCTGTGACCTTGGGCAAGTCTGCTAACCTCTCTGTGCCTCATGAATAAATTGAGAATAACTGTAAATGTTATTTCATAAAGTTATTGAGTTAATACAAATGAAGCCTTTCCTTTCCTTTTTTTTTTTTTTTTTTTTTAAGTAGTCTCCACACAGGAATGCAACGTGGGGCTTGAACTCATGACCCTGAGATCCAGACCTATGCTGAGATCAAGATTCAGACTGAGCCACCCGGGTGCCCCATGGATGAAACCTTTAAAATAAAGTCTACCATTTAGGGACTACTCAAAGAATATTATCTATCTTTATTATAATTCAGAATGCTAGCTAAATCTTTATATTATTTGAATAGACTGCTTTCATATTTAAGTTTTTTTTTGCCCAAGCAATTACAATTTTACATACTTATAAACAAAACAAACAAAAATTATCTCAAAGAATTATGTAACGTGAACAAAGAACTATAATACTGTGGGTTTTTTAAAATAATACTTTTTTTTTTTTTTTTTTTAATTCTGAAAGGGGGGGCGCCTGGGTGGTACAGTCAATTGAGCCTTCAACTTTCGGTTTTGGCTCAGGTCATGATCTCAGGGTCATGAGATCAAGGCCCTTGTCTGGCTCAGTGCTCCGTGGGAAGTCAGCCTGAGACTTTCTCTCTCCCTCTGCCCTCTGCTCCCCTATCTCTAAATACAAAAATAGTTTTAAAAAAATCCTGAAAGGATACTGTAAATGTCAGAGATAAATTCATCCAGTTTGATATATTTTATAGTAAATCTCTAAAATGTACACATTATGAGATTAATAAAAATGTTAGACACAACAGTGGCATAAAGCCGATTTTTGTAATGACATACTTTTTGTATTTGACATATTATTACCACGAGCTGTTAAACAGATTAAGAGAAAGTTACATTATTCATTCCAACATTCCCCCCAAAATAACTCCAAATCCAAACTTTATATTCCCATAGCTAGTCACATGTGTCCTCGAAAGCATTGCTTACGGCTCAGAGGACAAAATGTACAACCTGAAATATTAACTTCTATTTATGCCACGGCATCAAGGAGAGAGAAACATGGGTCACACCTGGTCCAAACCACAAATTCGATGACAGTTACTCTTATCTTTCTTCCAAATTCCCCCTTCCCATCCCTCTGACTTATACCCAATGCTCTCCCAACCACCGCTTTGTTCAGCACGGACGACACTCCCACTTCATGCTGCAGAAGGATGTGGCACATGAACTTGAACCTGAGCCAAGAGCCGTGAGTGACCAGCATCTCGCCTCAGGCACCAGACTTTGGGATGGGCACACCCCACACGGCGGAGTGTGGGACTTCACAAAGCCCAGAAAAAATGGACCCTTTTTCAAATAAGGGAAATAATCTCAGAAAGTTCAAATATTTGCTCATGGTCACAGTTTCGATGTGTGTGACTCTGCCTTTCTGGACCTGGGTGACTCCGCGGACATCCCTGTGTGGGAGCACATGGGTCTTCTGGTTACCAACCAAAGAAAAGAAGCCAAAGCCAAAAGCTGACCAGAGAGTGTGTGTGTGTGTGTGTGTGTGTTTAAGATTTTATTTATTTATTTGAGAGAGAGAGAGAGCACAAGCAAGGGAAGAGGGAGAGGGAGGGGGAGGAAGCAGGTTCCCCGCCAAGCAAGGAACCCAATGCGGAACTTGATCCCAGGACCCTGAGATCATGACCTGAGGCAAAGGCAGACACTTAACCCACTGAGCCATCCAGGCAACCCTCAGAGTATCTTTAGTTTGTAGAACAACCGAGTGTATTTTGTTTATCCGTCTTTCCCACATTTTCTATGAGGAACATTCACTGTCTCAATAATGTGAAACAACACAGCTTTAGAATAATTAAACATTAAAGACAGAGGTGGCAAGGCACTTTCTGGGAGATGGCGTTGCCCAACAAAGGCTTAAGTTACCAGGCTTCCCACCCGTGTTTGTGTTTATACGGGAAATTCAAAGATTTTAAAAAGAAAAGAAAAAAGGGAAGAAAGAAAGGAAGGAAGGAAGGAAGGAAACCAATCCAACAAAACAAAACGACGACGACTCCAAACTCTCTCAGAGCCAAAGACATGCATCATTTAGTGTGGAATGGCGAACAGCAAGTTGATCATTTTGGATTAGAAACAAACCTAACACCGGTCGGCCAACCAGCTAGACCTTGTCTCAGTGAACAAGCTGTCTACCCAGGATTGCTCTCCGTCCCAGGGCACTGCTTCTTATCTCCTCTCTCTCTCTCTCCCTCTCTCGGCCTCCAAATCCCAATTGCCTTGCTGGAGTCTACACCACACAAAGGGTGCTCTTCAAATGGACAGGACACATATAGGAATCAGACAGGGAAGTGTGGGGACACCAGCTGTTCCTGCTGCCTCCCTCGGCCATTTCTCAGACAAGTGACCTTCTAGCCATTCCATTTCATTTCCCCAAAACTAAATGTCCATCCTTCCACTTAGGATCATTTGGGATTGCTGGTTTTTGAACAACGTTGCTTAAAATATTAATAGATAGTTTTAAGGCCATGCGTTTTTATCCTTCCCTTTTCCTGGGGCCCTAATATTAATTCTGAAGAATACTCTTTCTTTTCCTCAAATTCTCTCCCTCTCTCTGTCTCTCATTCATTTAGTGTGTTACCTTGACTAATAAATGTGTAATAGTAAGTTTAACCTGGTAGAATGCTTGTACAGGAGTATTTCACAGTGTGATGAAAGATAAAAAAAAAAGTACTGTCAATTTAATTACATACCACTCATACCTATTAATATCAGATAAAAATGACTTTCTTGTTTGTTAAGTACGGGACAATAAACTAACTCCACATCAAAATTTCACATTATACCTTGCTTTTATTTTAAGATTTTATTTATTTACTTGAGATAGAGTGAGAACAAGTAAGAGAGAGAGAGAGAGAGAGAGCGTGAGAGAGCACAAGCAGGGGGAGCAGCAGAGGGAGGGAGAGAAGCAGGCTCCCCTCTGAGCAGGGAGCCCAACGGGGGGCTTGATCTCAGGACCCTGGGGTCATGACCTGAGCCAGAGGCAGACGCTTAACTGACTGAGCCACCAGGCGCCCCCCACATTTTATTTTTACTTCAGTAATGCTGTCATTCTGTATCTCCTCCCCATACTCCTCCAGGAAGCAGTGTTTCTCCAGCAACAGGACACTAATTGGTTTTAAATCCATGTCCTTCACTTAGAAGCACAATTATCCCCTGATCAGCTTCTCTGCACTGCCCCACTGCCATAAAAGACAGTCATGAAATATTCACGAGCAGCATATAAGAGAAGGGCTTTGTTCTACTAAGGCTCGGGAGAAGTTAACTTTGCTCCCAACTGGAAGAAAAAGATGACAGAAAAGGGATCAAAGTTTCCAACCTGGAGCCCATCGAAGAAACTGCTAAATGTTACCTAAAGTAGAGAGAATCACAGACGTAGACAGAAATGATGGGAGAGTCTTAGAGGAAAGTTACTGTCCCCCCTACCCTTCCCCCTCTCATTTTTCCCACAACATACAGGCATGCCTACACACACACACTTGGGCACGCGTACACACAAGCACACACATGCACAAACACAGGCATATCCGGAAGGCAGTGGGTAGAGACCTGACTTGAATGTTCCTCTTATGTCCTTATTTATTTAAACATATATCGTTCCATCGTGATCGTTACTATTAAAGGAGTGAGATATTCTTTAATTCAATTATTCAGCATTCAAAATTAACTTGTAAAATTACTACACCTTACATCTCAGAGCTGGAAATCACTGAGAAAATGTGTGTACGCACCATTTACCGAGAGCATTTAAGAGATACCCATGCAGCAGCGAAAGTAAATATTTGTTAAAAAAAAAAAAAAAGAAGTATAAATCATTTTTTAAATCCAAAGTCTAATTTCCTTGTTTCCTTAATGAGGACTATCATACCTGTTTTACTATTCCCCTTGAGGATTAAGTGAAATAGCTCATGAGGACATGTCAGGCACATTTATTTCTTGGCACATTTTGACAAGTATTAGCAGAGTATGAATCTATTGTCATAGAAATACAAAAATGGAAGGGTCTCAGGTTAAAAAAAAAGAAAAGAAAAAAACAGCAGAATGCTTAATTTTTGCCAAGAAGCTTAGCAGTGAACACAATGGGTTCTTTTCAAAACACCTTCTTTCTCTGTCTAGAGAATTCTGGGTCCTTAGGTATGTGAATGGTTTTTCCCTAAAGAGGGTTCAATGAGAGGCAAGCTTCCCACTTGGACCATCTGCAGTGGGTCAGGGCTCTTGGCTCCTCATCCCTCCAGGACATGAGAGAATGTGGCTGTGAGGAAGGCTGTGGAGAACAAACCTCAGACATTCTGGTGGGCTTACACATCTCCCCTCTGTACCTGGGCAGCATCTCATCCCCAAGAAGAGGAAAGGGACGGTCTATAAGCTCTTGAATGGCCGTGGAGAGGAACAGCTGCCGACAACGAATCGATTTCATTGGAGTTCAATAGCAGCAGGCAGGGGGCCCCAGAGCCGCTGTGCCCCACTGTGCCTACCCATCAGGGTAGTCAACATCATTAAGACAATTCGAGAGTGCCTAACTGCAGAAGCCCAGCACTGGCGCTGGCGTCACTGCAGGGGGAGGGGGGAAGAGGCATGGAATTCTCATCTGCAGGGCACTCCAAGGGCCTGAAGCAGAGAAAGGAACAAACAGCAGGACGGATTGCAAAGCACCCCCTTGCTGCCCGGTCTCCGCAACAGCCCAGTTGCCAGATGAGCAAACGATCTGGTGTTTCCAGGTCCCCTTGCGCTGCTTCCTTTGTGGTACATTGACCCCCCCCCCCCCCCCGGAATGTGCCGCATCTCCCTGACGCTCGAGCAGATGCTCTATGACTTGAAGCCCAAGAGGTTTTCACATCCACGCTTTGGGTGCGAGAACCCAGCGGGAGCCCCTGCATCATTCCCGATGCCTTTTATGATGTCCAAACACATGCCTAGAGAAGCAGGAAGACATGTAAGAGAAGGAAATGGCTGTCATAACAGCCAAATATTTAGATCCCAGGAAAAGGCTGCCAGAGGCTCCATTTCCCGAAGAGACGTGCCAGACGGACCTGTGTAAGGATCAAATTTCCGATATGGTTTTAATCCGCTCTGTAAGCCTGCGGTTTACATATCTCAACGAGCCTGCGTGTATACGAAAAGGAAGTGAGTTCCTACCTAGGAGGGCCTCTCAGAGACGGATTTAGTAGTAGTTATCTCTGCATTTACTTGGCTGCTGGCATTTGCCCAGAGTTGTTTTTGAAAATACAGGTGCAAGACATCGTTCAAATCCACCACAGAGGCACAGGGAGAGGAACACCCCCACCCCCCAACAACTCCTGGTTCCCTCGCTTAGCAGCCAGGCTCCAGTAAAGTGCCAGAAATTTGGCACCTCTTTTAGAATGATGGATGAAAGGCACAAAAATAAACATTTTCCAAATGCCCTCTATGTAATAAAGGCCAATTCCTAGCATATCATAATTTCCCAAAAGTTAGATAAGACTTATGACTATTTTTTACCCTTTTGGAAAGCCTCATCATCAAAACCAAAGTGATTACTCATAAGCTGTTATTAGAAGTCAGTGAGCACGTTGAGATCTCTCTTCCTTAATCACTTTTCCAGAGGAGAAAGAAGCTTGGTGTGTTTTCTGGCACTGGCAACAAGAGATGTCTTGGCCTCTAGGACATACAACTTGTAGGTCAGGTAAAATCCACGCATGGTTTCTTCATCAACAGTAGAGATCGACCAAGCGTGTCTATAAATGTACATACCACGGTATAAGGTACTCTTATTTGCTCAACTACAATGTTAAAGGAAGATCGTCCCACGCTGGGACTTGTTACAAGCATGTGATCAATTTCTTCAGCCACAGTGACTAATGGCCTGAAATACTTTGCTGCAGATTTGAGAAAGTACGGACAGACTATATCATATATGCTTCCGGGACCATTTCTGATGGTACCCGACATCCTGTTTCCTTGATTGCCTCAGCACATGCACTAACGACTCTAAACAATAAGAATTATTTCTAGAACACTGACATTCAACAAAATGCTAGGAATCAGGGCAAAGGATGTTCAAAGCTTTCAAAAGGGGGACTGTGTGGAGAGGGGATAAAGAAACCAAGTGGCCTCATGAGCAGTAACATTAATTTAAAATGCTGCTTTGCTTTGAAAATATTTAAACTAAAAGAGGATCACTTGTAATTGCTACTTTAGAATCATTAAGACTCTGATATATAAAATCATGTAGATTACAGAAACCAAGGAATAGAATGAAATCCAAGGGCTCATCTAGATCAACTCACGATCCCATATGTGTCCTTCCTTTCCTAAGTCTATGCCCAGTGTTCTAGTGGGAGGTCTTGGTGGCAGGAGCATATTCTCTTGGGAAATAGTGCAAGAGCCAGTCACACAAAGGGATTTATACAAAAGGAGAGCTAGTTTCAAATCCTGGTTCTGTCATTGCCTTATACGGCACCTTGCTCAAGCTACTGAACTTCTTTGAGCTTGTCCTTACTTAAGAATAACAACTTGTGGGGTGCCTGGGTGGCTCAGTGGGTTAAGTCTCTGCCTTTGGCTCAGGTCATGATCTCAGGGTCCTAGGATCGAGCCCCACATCGGGCTCTCTGCTTGGCGAGGAGTCTGCTTCCCCCCTCTATCTCTGTCTGCCTCTCTGCCTACTTGTGATCTCTGTCTGTCAAAGAAATAAAATCTTAACAACAACAAAAAAAAGACAACTTGTCTATTTCATGTAGATGTTGTGAGGGAGGGAGGGGACTGAATGATGTCCAATGCATCTTGCCCAGATTACATACTCTATAAATGTTAACTGTTGTCTTCCGAGACAGCCCTATAAATGGATGTTTTTGACATCTTTTAGGGACATCTTAGGATGCCATTAGGAAAGCACATTTCAGATTTTTCAGTCCCCCCATGTAGCTCTCCACTTGAAAATCAATTATTTCAGGAAAAAAGCATGAACACATCACAAGTATCTTGCATGCCTTATTTCTCCTTGCCAAGTGTTCAACTTTGCAACTCTTTCCCACAGATTAATTACAAAGTTGAGCCCTGACCTCCATCACTCTGAGGAGGGAAAGTCTGTCCAGACGAGGCTAGAAGTGGCTTCTTTCTGCATGAGTTACTCGTCAAGAAATCGGATTTCCATCCAAGCAGAAGCATCAACACGCAGAGCTTTGGAGCCAGGCCTTCTTGCCGTGCCATGTTTTTCTGTATTCTTTTCAGTCTATCATGCACGGGTTCATCGCCAAGTAGTTATTTCCTCCGTGTGCTGTAGAACCTTTGCCTTTTGATCATTAAGATAAACTCACCATATAGTAACCTGATAACATCGTTAAGACGTGAGGCAGACAATGACTAGAGCTTCTTCCCCTTACTTACCCCTAAGGTAGGTCAAGCCTTGCTGAAATAGATGCCCTTGAAATCTACCATCAAGGAAGCAATATTCTGAGCATCTCCCCAAAGAGTAGTTCCTACCACTAATAAGGCCTTCATTTTAGTTTTTCCTTCAAGAGTTAAGAATCACTTCCATTTCCAGGTCAGGGTTTAGTCACTGGAGCTCTGTGATTGGGTCACAGGTGTGCGGAGGTATTGATCCCTCGGTCCTTAATCCCACCCGAGGAGGCCTGGGGTGGGGGGCGATATCATCCTTTATCATTATGCCAGTCGATGCAGAAAACATTTTCTGCTTGAGTATTGATGTGCAATGTTGAGAAACAGAGAATCTCTAATCATCGTCTGCCTCACTTCTTACAACGTTATCAGATTCCCACATAGTGGGTTTATCTCACTGATCAAAAGGTAAAGCTACTGATACATTAATGAAATAGGTTCTAGTCTGTTCTTCCTTTGGTAGCTGAGGAAAGTCCAGGATCCTAAGTGCTGCCTGACTGTGGGACACAAAGCGTCATGCCTTCTGTAGTGAGAGGTAATTATAGTATCACTTTTTTCTACTTTTCTACAGATGTGAGGAACAAGCAATGTCTATATAATTGATGGGTCTTTACAATGCACCATATAGTTGGAAATTTTATCATGGAAAGAAAAGGTGTCGTCTGTCTCCCAATATCAAGTAAGCGATTGGCTACTTAATGCTTTGTGACTAATAATATAGTAACTGAATAAAGATAGGGAATACTGTAGGTTCATGTGCACACTCTTTTAACTGTTTCCTGTTTTCTGTGGCACCTGGGTGGCTCAGTCGTTAGGTGCCTACCTTCAGCTCGGGTCATGATCCCATGGTCCCGGGATCGAGCCCTGCATGGGATGGGGTACAGGGGGTCCCTGCTCAATGGGAAGCCTGCTTCTGCCTCTCCCACTCCCCCTGCTTGTGGCCCTTCTCTCACTGTCTCTGTGTCAAATAAATAAATAAATAAAAATTTTAAAAAATAGTTTAACTGTTTCCTATTTTCTCTGACATGCCAGAAAGGATAAATCATGAACATAAATGTTAAGGCATATATCAGTAGTAGCTACACTTGCATTGTTCTTATTTTATGATTACTAATGTCTCCGTGGCACCCCACAGCTTACAAAGAGCAGACCTCTTAAAATGATGAGAACACAGAACAAAAAAGGCACAGCGAAACAAAAGTGGTCTATTTGATAGAGAAACAATGTGTTTTTGCATGAGGAAACATCATACCAAGTTCACTTTTGGCACACTGAGGTTAAGTAGGTGTGCAGAAATAATACTATCCTAAAATAAGCCAGTGACTCAAGAAGAATAAAAGTTTATTACCATATAGAAAGAAAACCTTCTTGTGTTCCTATTTTCGTGTCTAAAGCATCATGGAAAGACACTTCCCGATTCCTTTTATAAACTCTTAATTGTGGAGGGAAGGGGACATTTGACAAAGGAGGGTGTCAGCTGACTCAGAAGGGTTCATTGTGCGCTTTGATAGTGCCTTCTTTAAATGAAGGATAAGGTGAAAATTAAAGCACCGAGAGAGAGAGAGAGAGAGAGAGAGAGAACTGTAGAACAAAAAAGGAAGCTTGAAAAAAGAAAGCTAGAGATTGCTTAACAACCAAGTGATAAAGGAGAATTTTTCAAGGAGGAGAGGAGGATTCACAAAGGGGCTGGTGAAAAAGAAATGATAAAGATCGATATCCAAAGGTCACAAGAAATCATGACAGGGATTTACTCAATTTCTTTGTCTCCAAGCAGCCGATAACTGAGGCGGCCTTTCTCTAGCATTGCTTTTTCCAAATGGCGGTCACTAACCCCGTGACCTCGATATGTGGCTGGTGGGAATCAAGATGTGTTCGAAGGGTAAAATACACACCAGTTTGGAATACTTTGCAGAAAATGTAAAATATCTCCCTAATAATTTTTGTGATAACATTAAATAAAACATTAAAATCGACTTCACTTGTTTTTTTTTTTGTTTTTTAAAGATTTTTATTTATTTATTTGTCAGAGAGAGAGAAAAAATAGAGAGCCCAAGCAGGGGGAGCGGCAGATAGAGGGAGAGGGAGAAGCAGGCTCCCCACTGACGTTGTGTGGCTGTCCACGGAGCCATCACCAAAAAGAATTCTGCATTGACCTGACTTCCATGTGTCACAAACTCCTTTGGTAGAATTTTGCATGTATACATCAGATTGGCGAAATCTAAGTCATGTGGCTCATGCCCTATCCTACTAGGGAAGGCAGTACTGAGAATCTAATATTTTTTTCCCCTCCTATATAAAGAAAAGGACTCTACCTTTCATTAAAAAATCATAAGGCAGGAACTTCCCCAAACACATCTGTGGGGCAGATTCCCTAAATGATGAATGCTCCCAATAATCCTTTCGTTGTGAATTCATCTAATTATTTTTCTTTGATCAAATATATTCCTTACCACTGCATTTCATGTGTAAGGCTTCTTGTACTGTAGTGGATTTCTGAATGATAAAAAAAAAAAAAAAAAACAACAACCACTAAGCTGTGTGAATCAGGGCTCTCCAGAGAAATTGAACCAATCGAATTTATTTATTTACTTTGTATTTGCTTATCATTATAGTATACATATATTTGTAATAATGGATGTTTGTATTTAGGATATTATAATTTATTTACTATTATTTATTTTATTATCATTATTATTTTTTTTAAAGATTTTATTTATCTGACAGAGATCACAAGTAGGCAGAGAGGCAGGCAGAGAGAGAGAGGAGGAAGCAGGCTCCCTGCCGAGCAGAGAGCCCGATGCGGGGCTCGATCCCAGGACCCCGGGATCATGACCTGTGTCAAAGGCAGAGGCTTTAACCCACTGAGCCACCCAGGTGCCCCATTTATTTTATTATTATTATACCTGTGTCTATTATAAGAAAATGCAATGGCAAAGGCTAAAAAATCTGAATCCAGAATTGGTCAGCTAGAGACCCAGGGGCACCAACAGTGGAATTGCAGGGTGGGCCCGAAGGCCACAGAGCGGATGCTGTAGTAGCCACAGGCTCAAGACTGAGGAACAGCTGGTGTTTCTGATGGAGTCCAAGGCCAGGGAAAGACCAAACCCTGAGCTCAAGGGAGTCAGGCAGGAGGAATTCCCTCTGACTTGGGGAAGGGCCAGCCTCTTTGTTCTAGTCAAGTCCTCAACTGATTAGGTAAGGGTCACCCACATTAGGGGGGACAATTTGCTTTACTCAGTCTGCTGATTTATTGTTCATTCCAGGGACACCTGTTGGCGGAGTCAGTTAAGCTTCTGCCTTCGGCTCAGGTCATGACCTGGGAGTCCTGGGATCAAGTCTCTACACTGGGCTCCCTGCTCAGTGGGGAGTCTGCTTCTCTCTCTCCCTCTGCCTCTGTGTTCTCTCTCTCTCTCTCTCAAATAAATAAAATCTTTAAAAATAAATTAACAAATAAATATTCATTCCACCCCAAACTGCCCTCCTGGACAGAATTGCGTTTGAACAAATATCTGAGAACCCCATGGTCCAGCCACGTTGACACACAAAATTCACCACCATGTTGACCCTTCCTGGGACAGTTGACAACCTAGTGAGACCTTAAAACCTCTGCCACGGTCCCCGTTTCACCTGCTCTTTGACCAGAACCTGCTATTGTGCTCTTCCGTTCCCCGTTTGGGGTCCCCAGGGTGAACACTGTTCCCCAAAGAAGCACAAGAGGGATAAGAAAGACAGCAGCTTTGGGATGAAGTGGCAGGAAAAGCTGGAGTAATCACATGTTCGAGGGCCATTGTTTCTACATCAACTGCTGCCAATGGGATGACACAGAAGTCACGCTCTCCCCTGCAAAAGGCACGTTCTGCCTTCTAGGAGGAAAAGAACATTCAATTCACGGCAAGTCCTGCCAAGGTACAACGGATGAGGCCATTTAACCCTGAGAAAAGAGGAAATGCAGTGGCAGATTAGGTAAAGGGATAAAAGGCTTATTATAAAAAGGGGCTTGATCACCGCTGTGAGCTTAATTATATTCCCACTGCCAGAATCCCATCAATATTTAAAAGCCACAAAGAAAACAATTTCCGAAATGCTCCTTATTTTCAAGATGGTCAGAATTTGCCCTCAAAAATGAGGCAAAGAAAATTAAGAAAAACCTAAAGTACAGAAGAAATGGATACAAACAGGGCAGTCAATACACACTGTCCAAACTGCCCCCAAGTTGAAGGTCTCTAGGCAAGCGGGAGTCTTAACTTATTTAATGCAGCATCCCAGGAAGGTCAGATTTGGTGTTCTCGTAAAAGGTCAACAATCCCACTTGCGTGCACATGGTTTTTCAGCCATAGCTAGTAAGGCCAAAGTTACCATCGTTGACATTAAAGAGGAGATGCTTAGAAAGCATTTGCAACTGGTTGGACACAATGGTACCAAAGGTCTTTATCTAGGGCTGGACTTCTAGAATTCTGAATTTATCTGTTTAAATTTTAAAAAACAAAACAAAACAAAACTATACAGGGCTGAGACTAGGATTATATAAGCAAGACACTCCCCTCAAGTATGAAGTTAAGGAAGCCCCTAAACATGGCATAGTCGGGACAAAAAAATACCATGATGCAATACTTTATTTTTGTTTTATTCTATTTTTTGAGTTGTCGCACAAAGAAAACTTTAATTGCAGGTGATGACGTGTTAAAAAACAAAACTGAATCAGCAAACTCTGGCTCCTGGTTGGCTGTCTGTTGTTATAAATAAAGTTTTATTGGAACCAGAGGAGTGACATAGAGTCTAATCTGTCCTTATATAAAAATTGTGATGTTACATATATGTTATTCTCATGGATTTCTGTTGCACTGATTTGTAAGTATTGCATTCAAATACGATTTATCTTGAACACTGAGTTCTTGGTGCTTTCATATGCCTTGCACCCCAGGTGTTTTATTCCATTCTACCCACTCCCCGCACCTGCTACTCATCCCTTTGAATTAAGCTACTTCTACCATTGTCTGGATCAAAATGCTGCAGTTAGCCTCACTCACTGAAATACTCTAATTTGCTAAGAGAATTACACAGATTATCTATTTCACTCTGACAGCATCTCTCTGTGAATATTAATTTCTCATTTTACAAGAGAGTCCCTGAAACTCCTTGGCCAAGACGACACAGCAAAGGCGGGCTGCGGGAAGGCAGAGATTTAATTCTCTGCCGTTGATCACAGTGGCCCATGCTGCCAATCACTGCTTCAAGATTTGACAAGCTGCTTCTGAGGGAAGCTGCTTTTCAGAACCCATGGTATCATCGTTTGAGACTCTTGGGGAACGTCTTCCCTTCCAGTTTTCCTTTCTTGTTGAATAAGTTTACAAAAAATGATCAAACACAGCTTACATCCTTTTTTTTTTTTTTTTTTGGAAGATGCAAACATGGATGAATATTTTTATCCTATTCATGAGTACAGTGTAGAAGAAAGTATTTATGTATGGAACGTAACCCAGGATCTTATGCTCTGAAAATGAAAATAAAGATCCTTCCACATATCCATTTACTAGGACCTGATCTCCTGGGATTATCCAAATTTGAGCAATGAAGTGTAACTTGGTAGTTCAGACAGGAGAAACGTGGGGGAAGCTTATAAGCATACTCAGATATGTATAGTTATAGGGACAGTCCTTCTCTGGGGCAGTCCTTCTCTTGTCCTCTACTCTAGCCTTTCTACTCAGAGGGTCATCTTGCTTCAGTTACAATAAAGACATGTCGTCACAGATATACCCAGAGGATATGGTCAGCTCCTTTAGCCACGTCTTAACGCCCCTCTCCCTGATGCACAGCGCCACTGCTGGGATCAGTAAGCCTCAAAGATTTCTTCCAAAGTGGACCAGTTGTTCTACTTGGCCAGGTTCTACTTATCTACCTCTTTTTCTGCTTAGTTGACCAGTTTTTATCTTTTTTTTCTTTTTCCTTTTTGGAGAGAGAGAATACAAATGGGCATGAACAGAGAGAGGCAAAGGGAGAGAGAGAGAATCTTAAGCAGGTTCCATGCCCAGTGCAGAGCCCCATGCAGGGCTTGGTGTCATGACCCTGAGATCTTGACCAGAGTCAAGAGCCAGAAGCTCAACTGAGTGAGCCACCCAGGAGTCCCCAGTTTTATCTTCTTTCAATCATATCTTGATTACAGTCTTTCAGTTACTGCCAACCTCTAGAAGATTCCCCTCTAAGTAACATCTGGGGCCAATGGCTTTCGCCTCAGTCCCATGGGGGTCTAGAGAAGGCAGTGCCACTTCTGATATTTGCACCTTCTTTTATACTATTTATGAAGAAACATCAAGATGGGATTTAAAAATATTTGCTTTTAACCACCATTTATAATGTAACTTTTTTAAAATCATGTATGTAAATACAGTGTGGTATAATCGTGTTGCTCTCAAGATCATTATAGATTAAAGAGTAATTCAGGGGCACCTGGGGGGCTCGGTCAGTGAAGTGTCTGCCTTAAGCTCAGGTCATGATCCTGGGTCCTGGGATGATCTGGCCCCACATCGGGCTCCCTGCTCAGCGGGAAGTCTGCTTCTCCCTGTCCCTCTGCACCTCTCCCCACTTATATGTGTGTTCTCTCTTCCTCTCTCTCAAATAAATAAAATCTTAAAAAAAAAGATGAAAGAGTAGTTCAGAGTACTCTCTTTATGTGTCCAAAAATGGACACATATCTGCTTCCACATCCATTTGGACCATAGTATGGTTCAAAAATGCCACAAAAGTTTGAAGTTAGGAGACAAATGTCTTCTTCCTTTGGTTTTCCTACTCTGTCTACATGACAGCAAGGTTGCCCTCAACAGGAATTTATGACAAAAGTCAAAATGTGATCAGAGCCACCAGCTTTTACTCTGTTTCTTAATTTAATCTTTCCACTCTGCGCTGGTGATCTGCATCTTCATACAAACAAGGGAATGAACCCACACTCCTTTTCTTCATAATGAATTTATTAAGATGCTGCCATTTTTGGTGGTCATCTTTCCTTTATATTTAGGTAAAAATTCTTCTTGTAAAAATTCTACTCTTCACAGAGCCCAAGGATTGATTTAACTAATGGGTTGGACTCGGAAGGGCAGAGTCAGACTGCGTTTTTCCTTCATTTTTGTGGGATTTTTGCTTGTTTATGATATTTCTCACATTTTGTTCAAACATTTCTCCAGAGTTCATATAGTGGATTTGTGGAAAGATCAAAGCCAATTATACTTTTCACGGGCAAAGGAAAACATCCATCGAAGAAAATGAGAGCACTTATTTTTATCCTAGTAGAGTTCAGAGTAATTCAGAACATTCTGCGGTGGTTGTCGAAAACATCACCTCATATAAAATAAATTATCCACTATGGCGAGGAGAGGAAAAAATAAAAAGGTCAATGCTCCTGTCAACAAGAGATAGAAATATTTGGAAAAATTAAATGGTTTTGCAAATAGCAGTTGATGAGTTTCTATTATCCCCTATTTCTTTTTAACTAGTAGGAAAAACAGTGGAACAAAGTAAGTCCTGTGAGCTCCGAGGAGTCCTAAATCTCTTCCCTGCTTACAGCATATCACCTAACTCAGAAGATGAGAAAATTCTCCCTGATACCATATAAAAAATAATAATGTACCCTAGTGATCACATGTGTAAGTCTTAAAAGGCAAAACCAGAGTGTGAATCCTCTCTCCTAAAAGGATAGAAGCAAAAAACACCCTCAACACACACATTACAGTTGAATAGCAAGGGGAACTTAAAAACAGAGAACCATAAAAAGATTCCATTGAGACTGACACCAGCAAGGTCAGCAAACCTTGCCCACAGCTCCCCTCTGATAAAAACAACATCACTGGCACCCTACATACACAGTTATTAAATACAGAAATTCTTCTGCTTGGAAAGAACCATTGAAAGACCCATTCATTTTTTATAAAGCAAGCTTCACAGTCATTCAACTTAATCAGAATGGAAGCAAAAAGGCAGCAATGTGTAGAAGCAGAGAAAAGGGTTCAAATCCGACTTTGGCCTTAGAAGGCAAGGATGAGGATCCTGGATTCTGGATGAATCCAAATCTATGTTCCCTCACTACATTCAGGATCTTGAACAACTTCTTGACTTCTCATTGCCACAGGGTCTGCCTCTGTCAATGGGGAAAATGACAGAATCCCCCTGCTTGTTTCTGAGGACTAAACCCAAACCCAATACCTTGGGGCAGGGTTTCTGCACCGCAACACTACTGATATGTGGGACTCGATGATTTTTCAATGTGGGGGACTCAACTGTGCATTGTAGGGCATTTATCAGTACCACTGGCTTCTACCCAGGGTACCAACAATTTTAAAAAGCCTTCAGATATTATCAGATGTCTCCTGGGGGACAAAACCGCCCCTGACACATAAACAGTGTCTTAGCACCTGGAAAATATCAACTGCTGAGTAAGTGAGTGGTCACCTTCTCTTCAGCTGGTGTCATTGGCCAAATGAGGAAACCCCCTCACTTCAAGGAAATAAGTACCACTGTGGGCTTCGGATATGGGAATGCGATACGTGATAAGAAGGAAAGCGTTGATGGACTACGTCACATGCCAGGTCGACATGCTCTGGTATGCATGAACTCATGCCACCTTTATGGCTGTCTTGGGAAGGCAATACCAAGGTTCCTCCAGAGTTCTTCCCCGTGAAGAGACTGCTCCACTGAGGAGACCTATACTATGGAAGCTGAATCCTGCTGAAAGTTGAAATGCGTATAAACATGTGTGTTGTCACCTTGAAACAAGTTTGTTTGTTTTTAAGATTTTATTTATTTGACAGAGATCACAAGTAGGCAGAGAAGCAGGCAGAGAGAGAGGAGGAAGCAGGCTCCCCTGCTGAGCAGAGAGCCTGATGCAGGGCTCGATCCCAGGACTCTGGGATCATGACCTGAGCTGAAGGCAGAGGCTTTAGCCCACTGAGCCACCCAGGCACCCCTTGAAACAAGTTTTAAAACACTTACAGATATGTGTGTGTCCTGAATGTACATGTCCATATATTTAGGCATCCACAGTTTCTAGGAAAGTGAACCAGTCTGTGAAGTGAAGGTCATGGTATGATCCAGAAGTGGGCACAGTCAGGGGTCTCACCCAGGGGCTCCACTGAGAAACTTTAGACACAAAGCCCTGGTGGGTGGTTGCATGGAAATCCCACGGAGTTTTGTACTTAGAATGCATAGAGTCCTTCATGTCCCCATCTAAGCTGTAATACACCTGCCAGATTGGACTGCTGTCAGAAAGGTCATTAGCGATGATGAACCTTCCTTCTAGAATTATCTTTCTGTTGTTGTTGGGAAATTTTAATATTTTTTAATTGAAGTGTAGCTGGCATACACTATTTCAGTAGTTTATCTAAAATTATCTCATTCCCTTGTCACTTCATGTTTTATCACCCAAAGCCTCATGTGCATATAGAAAGTAATGTCTGAGTTGATCTAGTATTACTTTCTCTATTTCAAAGAAGCTTTGGAGACTGGATAGGTTAACTCACTCACTCAGTGAGGACTCCAAGCAAGTAGCACAGGGAAGGCTGATGTAGGTAGAGCTGCCTGCCTGGCCCAGGCTGCCTCCCACTGGCTACCGGGAACCCCGAAGGGACAGTCTAGATGCTTGCTGAGGGTGTAGGACAAAGATGAAATTTAAGTCAGAGTGATCATTTCATACTGTGAGAACTATACAAGGATGGCCAGCGTTTGAGTCTCAGTTGTCTGTTCCATATCTTTGGGGCCCTCTCTCAAAGCAGGACTGATCACTTATATTCTTTGGGGAGGGGACTTCAGGATATGAAAATTATTCCTTGAGGGGTAATGCCTTCGCGTAAGTTTAAAATGTCCCTTGTGTAACAGAAGTGAAAATCTGCAAATATTAGGGCAAATTAGTCAAGAAGAAATAATACCTTAAAAAAAATTCCAAACTCGTTCTATTTAAGAAATACTGAAAAACAATGCTTATTTCCAAACCATATGAGAGACAATGTAGCCTGGCAAAGTCTTATCTTTGGCTATCAGAACCAGCCTGACTAGCACAATTATATTGCATCCCTGGATAGATTTAAGAAGAAAATGATATTGATACTAATAATATTAGCAATTTGGAGTCAGCTGCCCTGTTTCTAAGGCTCCTCATCAGACCTATCCTCAGTTGCCCAGAATGAACAATTCACTTTCATTATAAATGTGTTTTGGGGTTTTTTCCTCCCCCCCCGCCCCGCTACCAAAGCCTAGGCACCCTGATGAGAAAAAAGCTCCTATCAGCAAGACCCCCTCACTGGAATTCTTTATTACATACCAGAAGAGGCTGCATCATTTTCACAGTGTACTTAATTGGGCATGGGTTCACCGACATCTTTTCCTGGGCAATTTGTTTTTATAAAATAGGTTACAGGGTTAGAAAATGACCAAAACACTCCAAGGTGTTGTTGTTTGCTAGGAAAATTTAGTTGGAAAGGGGCAATTTTTTTCTTTTCTGACACAACATCATGCATTTCAAAACCACTATTGCCCTTTTACTGGCAAGCTAACATTTCCCTCCAGATTTCTGATTTTCATATTCATAGGACCTTGATATGCCAAACTTTAAAGTGAGGCTTCAGGTTGTATGCACTTTTATCATGGAGAGCAAATTTAAAAAGAAAACAATGATTTGCAGCATCCGTACAGATTTGTGTGGTAGAGTGTAGGACCTAAATTTAGGGGACCGTGTGCTGATCTTGTCCACCATCACCAGGCTACATGGCTTGGAGGCATCTGGTGTGCCTCTCTGGACATTGATTTCCCCACCCATGAAGCGAGGTACCCGGATCAGATGATTTCTCATATTCTCCAAGGTAAGATAATCTGTGAGTAAATTTTAAAACAAAAGGGGTGGGCAACGTTAGTGTATTATTAATGAGAAGAAACTGTCGCAACTCAAAATACTAACTAATGGTGACTGTCTTAAATATGACTTGACATTTGAAGCAGAAAGGCACGTTTTGGGTTTCAGTAAAATTAGCTGATACAATCCAAAATAGTCCTGATCTACCTATAAGTCTCAGCATTTATTCTGAGCCTCTAGTCTCTTCCCTTTCCAAGTCTCTGGAAGACCGCCTCCTCCATTTCCCAGGGTGATCTTAAAATTTAAAAGGTCAGAACCTTTCAAGTTTTCAAGAGATAACAGGTGTTAGTGAGAGCGTGTAGGGAGGGAAACCTCACACGCGGTGGGTGGGGATGTAAATCGGCACAGCCATGGTGGGAAACAGCATGGAGGATCTCAAAAAATTACAAGTAGAAATTCTATATGATCCAGCAAATCCACTTCTGGGCACATATCCAAAGGAAATGAAATCAGTATCTCAAGGAGATTATCTCTCCCCCTTCCCCCATGTTCACTGCAACATTACTCATAATAGCCAAGAGAGGGATACAACCTAAGTGTCTCTCAACAGAGGTGTGAATTAAAAAAATGATGTAGTGCATGTGTGATATGTGCATATAAAACATAAATATGATATTGATAATAAATAAGTAATATGATATATACATATGAATATTGTGTGTGTGTGTATAATGAATGTTATTCAACCACAAAAGAATGAAATCTTGACATTTGCAATAACATGGATGAACCTGGAGGACATTATGTTAAGTAAAGTAAGAGACCCTGAGAAAGACAAAGACTATATGATCTCATTTATATTTGGAAACCAAAAAAGTCAAATTGTTAGAACCAGCAAGTAGAATGGTGTTTGCCAGGTATTGGGGGTGGGGGAAATGGGGAGAGATTGGTCAAAGGATGAGTAGGTTCTAGAGATCTAATGTACAGCATGATGACTACAGTTAATACTGTATTATATACTTGAAATTTGCTGAGAGAGTAGATCTTATGAAATTTGCAGAGAGGTTGATCTTAAGTATTCTTATCACACAGAAAATAAGTATGTGAAGTAATGGATGTGTTATTTAACTTGATTATGATAATCATCTCGAAGTGTATGCAAATATTAAATTGTCACACTGTACACCCTAAAAGTAAAAAGTTATAAATAAATGAATAAATAAATCTTGGAACAAAATTTATTTTGGAGTTCAGTAAAAGTAATTTCAAAAGACACTACCCCATTTCTTTGACTCTCAGTGAGGAAGTTAGTTTTGAATGCTTTAAGATAATCCAAAAATTAGAGCGAACAAAAATACCATTATGTCCATCAACCACTGACATCCAAGCTAACATTCTTAGTTTAGATTGTGAAACATTTGATCTGATAAAAAAAAAAAAAAAAAAGAGCTTCAAACTGCATGCTCAAGCCTAAGTAACTGGTCATTATTGATAACAAAAGATCTCAGTGGTGTCATTTTTAGAAAAATCAATGCATTTCAGGTTAAGTCCGAAACAAAATGAAGCAAGTTAAAACATGATAAGGAAAAGGAAAATGGCTCCCTGTGTAGAAATAAAAATGTGTTTATATGTGTGGAAGTTTAATATGTGTGGAAGGAATGACAACCAGAGTGGGTTAGAAAAATACACAAAGTGATTTTGTTTCCTGCTACCTGGCAATTAAGTAACCAGAGAGCTAAACATTCAAATCTTTGCCACAAACCAATGTAGCAATCCGTTCAGAGAGGGGGCACACTTTTGCTGTCATCGGGTAGGTGGGGAACGGGGGATGACTGACTCTTCCTATTGGACTATTTTTCCAGTCAGGAAGTCACCTCTAGGACGGTGTGATGGAATGAAAGGAAATTTATAGCCAGAGACACAAGATGGGCTCTGCAACTCGCAGGACCTACCACAAAATGAAAATGCATGACCTCTGATTTTGAAAGGATACTATACATTTTAAGCTGACCACAGCAGAGCACTAAAGCCTTCTGGGACTGCACAGACCCCACACCCATGACAGCCCTGCACACACCGGAAATTCCTGCTCAGCCACTTAGGAGCTCTGTGGGACACCTTGTTCCAGTAAACTGACTGCTCTCGGGTTCTCCATCTATAAAATGGCTAAAACCATATAAGCACCCTTAGAGGCCCGTTGTAAAAATCTTATTAACTCATATGCTCTATTTGCCAGGGAAGTTATACATACTCAAAACAATGAGCTATTATCATTAGCTGAAGGGAGGGTGATGGATAATAGCAATTCTATTATAAAGTCACAATACTTTTTTTTTTCTTTTCTTTTCTTACAGGTCTTAGGAAAACGATGAATAGGATTGCGGTGTCAAACATAGATTTTGAAAGCTGGAGCCCTATGGCACCATTCTCCCCACGTACTGACTAACCATTTGATATCCCCAACAGAAACACTGGAAAATTTTTCTTTTGTGGTTCTTACTGTAGTTCCTTCAAGTGATTTACCACGAGAAAACAAAGGCAGTGTGGAAACTGTCATGCTCATACTAATAGAAGTCACTGTTTCTCACAAGCAGTAAGCAGCTTTTTCCTCCAACAGTGGATTGTAAACAACATTTTCTTGCTCTCAGTTCACCATGGGATCTGAAGGGCTGAGACATCTGAATGATGAAACAAAACAACTTTGTATCAGAAAAGGAGGTCTAATTTGCATGCAACCTACACCATATAATTTTCAAGAACAGGGGGCCTCCCAGCTCTGCTGTAGTAGTAAATTTAACTTGTGCTAACCAGCAGGCATACTCTTTTATTCTCTGATTTAAACCAATGGGAAAAAAAAAATTCTGGAAGATTTACTTACTTATTTTAGGAAAGAGAACACGCCAGAGAAAGCGTGCGTAGGTCGAGGGAGGGGCAGAGGAAGAGAGAGAACCTTATGCAGACCCCCCCCCCCCACTGAGCACAGAGCCCCACATGGGGCTGGAACTCAAGACCCTGAGATCATGACCTGAGCTGAAATCAAGAGTCAGATGCTTAGCCAACTTAGCCACTCAGGCGCCCCAAAAACAATGAGAAAATTAACTCAAGATTTGGTTCACTCCAGAAGGTACACATTTCTGAGTATGTTGCAGTTGGTATAAACTCTATGGTACACATCCATTTGAAAGGGCTTAGTAGAACAGGAGGAAGCAATGTGAGGGTATAAGAAAGAAAGAAAGGAAATGGAGAACTAGGGTTTCCTTTTGCTCTCAGCAACTTTTCTCAATGTCAGATATATTAGCCAGAAAAGAAATGTGGTGGCAGATATAACGAGATTTTCCGAGTTTTAACTGTGAAGTAGGTATGTCAAGGTCTGAGTGTCTCAAAACACCATTAGGGTATTTAGATTAATGTCCCATTTTAAGGGTTTGTTGGTTTGGGGCCAACCGCATGAAAACCGATTTAGATTCAAGAACACAGGGGAACCTGAGTGGCTTAGTTGGCTAAGCACCTGTGTTTGGCTCAGGTTTTGATCTCTGGGTCCCGCATTGGGCTCCCACCTCAGCGGGGAGTCTGCTTCTCCCTCTGTCCCTCCTTACAGCATGTGCTTACTCTCAAATATGAAATAAAATCTTTAAAAAAAAAAAAAGATGCAAGAACATAAGGCCAATGCGAGTCTACCAAGAGGTTCAATATCCTGAAGATGACAGAGGTCTAGGACGAGGAGCTAATTCACATCTGCCCTCTCTTCGTCTGACCCAGCAAGGGCTTAGAACACATTAGACCCATCCCAGGAATGGAATAAACAGTGAGGAGGCCACAGGCTTCATGTAAACCGGCAGCTAAAACAATTACACGTTTACACGCTTCACAGTTGAGAAACAATCCACTCACTCAATATCTCCTCCTTAAAATATGCCAAGTCCACTCCTTTGAGCAGATCTCGGGCTTACTTGTCTACTTTTTCCTTACCTTTGTTGTTACGAGGATTGAAATTGAAAGTATTAAATAAGAAGAAACACACCGTCTGGATGTTTTACGGCCCGAGAACCACCTTCAAATACCACATTGAAATGTGAAGCATTTAGCCTTCTGCCAGAGAAGCATAACTTTTCCTTCCTGATAACATGTAATATATTGCATTACCCACTCAAAGCCATTCCAGGAGGCCGCCAGGTACTTATTTGAGAAATTCCTCTGTTTTTATTAATAACTTTAATTTGTGCTAATGAAAACACCCATTAGTGCAACTTCATAAAAGGGCTTTCCAACATCAACAACCAGCTTCAGAGACAACCCTTTCCTTATGGCGTTCATTTTTTAAAGGAGATTAGACTCTTTGGGTTCCTTTGTGTGGTTTATTTTGTTTCTGTTTTTACCAAAGTAAATCACGCAAAGCTTGCGAGAACAGAGCGGCGTTCAGTGTTTTAACTCGTTATTCTGTCATCTCTAGTGTCCTTTAACAGCCATTTTATAAGTAATTGGCACCACTTAAAGAGCTATGGGGGATTCCAGAGAAACAGGATTGAGAATCACTGTCCTCAGTGGAAGTCAAAGTGCTTCCGGAAACACCACTACGGTGCACGTTCACAGGATCAAATGCAAGGCCAAGGGAAGTCCAGCCAGATACCAAGTGCAGAGGATGGGGTGAAGCATAGGGGGACGACATTCACAACGCCCAAGCGCAGGTCGGGGAGAGTGACTGAAGGGGTAGATGAGGTTTTATCAGAAAAAAGGCACTGAACAGAAATGGAATGATACTGAACAAACACCCAACTCAGAGAAGGTGACCCTACAAACACATTCTACAAGCAAGGAAACTGAGGTCCAGAAAGGTCACGGAGCTGATGGGAGAGGGAGCCAGGAGAGAAGAACAGACAGCATAAAGTGAGACCAACCTCACAGGGAGTCCTGCATCCCTACCGCCAGTGCAGAGACCTAGGCTCCTCTGTGGGTGATTTCTTTTAGTGCCCCCCAATTTTAAAAAATGTCAAGTTTCTGTCTATCGACCAGCAAAATACTTTTGCACCTAGTTTACCACACTGATATAGGTTTTGAACGCTGGAATGAAAGACCTCATCCTCAATTCTGATTCCTATGTGAGGTGGGCTCTGCAACCATCCCAGCTCCATGTCTGAAGTCTTTCTCATCCCCTTCTGTATTCTTTGAAGAAGGACGATTAAACAAAAATGAAGTATTTTTTCAAAGAGAATTCATTTAACGGTTATATTGATGTCCCGATCAAAAAGAACCAAGTCTTTCAGCTGGGGCTTTCTTCTTCTGTTCGTTAATGTACCTCATTTACAAGCCATCGCTCTCTTAACCTTTCCTGCTCTTTGCTTCATCAACACGGGAGGAAGATCTGAATGAGTCTGGAATAAACACGAGGAAGCAAAAGCAACCCTTCAGAAAAACAAAGGGATTCAAGACAAAGCATAGGACCGTGCTCTCATCCGATGAAACAGAGTCGGAAATCAAAGTAAAATTCATCAGTGTGTGGTAGATGGAAGGACCACACCACGTGAAGGCAAGCTGTGAAATCTGTAAGGTCCAAAAGGCAAGGAATTAATTCCCATAAGAACTAACAAATACCCATAGGGGACCAGTAGGTTCAACTGGTCAACCAAGAGACAGTAGAGCAAAGTTGTTAAAATTGTGGATTCCGGAGCTGCCCGATTTCTTGCTCCAGTAGTTGTGCTATGTGCTCTTAGGCAACGTACCTAACCTCCGTGTGCCTCTGTTTCTCTACTGTAAAGCAGAGATAGTAATAACAACAGCACTTCCCTCGTGAGTTTGTGGTGAAAATTCAATGCATTAATTTTTATCACTAAATAAAGTGCTTAGCACTGTGCCCAACAACGTGGTTAAGTGTGATGTGAAGGTCTGCTGCCTACTGTTCTCTTCGTCCCTCTCCTCCTTTCTTCCTTCTTTGTATCCTCCTCCTCCTCCTCCTCCTCCTCCTCATTCGTTTCTGCCATTTACAACCTGCTTGACCCTGGAGAAGTCAGTGACCCTCTCAGCCTCACAGGCTGCATGTCCAGAAGCTCACAGTAATAATTACATTGGTATTTATCTGCCTATGTCTATTCAGCATGTGCTCTGTCCTTCCTCACCAGCCCCTGATGTTGCTCAGGGAAGTCTCCCACCAACTGCCAACCCCGTGGCCAAGCGACACAGGGGAAGTGGACCCAAAACGACAACTCCCCAAGGACAGACATTTCATGGTGAGCCAATTATTGTAAGCCTAGTGAATTGGTCTAGAAACACAGAACTAAGACAAGCAACATAAAGTACTTCCTGGAAGAGGGTTTTTGGTCCAGGTGTCATCATTTAACCCAAACTTGCCCAAACATACTGAAGAGACAAACTTATATGATACACTCGAATTCTCTCTCTTAGTCATGGGAGGGGAACAAGGAGACATGGTAACCTAAATCCACCTGGCAGTCACCTTGGGGTTGATTGAGAAGGCAAAAGTCAAGACAAGGGAAAAGAAAGAGTTCAAAACTATTTTAAAGGCATAGAAAAACGGAGCCAGAGCCTTGATCTCCCCCTGCCGATGCCCACATCACTCCTAGATGTCTCTCTTTTCCCCAACTTTACTGAAGTGTAATTGACAAAACTGTAATATACTGAAGGATACAACATGATAATTATTACACATACACATTACGAAAGGACCCTCACCATTCAGCTGATGAACCCAACCATCACTTACCCTCACATATTTACTTTGTGTGTGTATGAGAACCCTCAAGTGCCACTGTCTTAGCCTATCTGCATTACAGAATGCAGTGTTATCGACTATAGTCACCATGTTACATGTTAGATCCTCAGACCTTATTTGTCCTAAATGGAAATGTTGTACCCTTTATCATCCTTACTCCATCTCCTCCATTCCCTAGCCCATGGCAGCCACCTTCGACCCTCTTTCTATGAGGGTTGTTTTGTTTTTGTTTTTAATATACGTAGGTGATACCATGCAGTATTTGTGTTTCTCTGTCTGGCTTACTTCACTTAGCATATCCTCTATCTTCATTCATGTTATCACAAATGGCGAGATTTCATTCCTTTTTATGGCTGAGTAATATTCTACCACATGTATGTGTGGTCTAGGTATCACATTTTCTTTATCCACTCCTCCGTCCCTTGGCTATTGTGAATAATGCTACAGTGAATATGGAAGTATCTCCTCAAGATAATGATTTTCTTTCCTTTGGATAGACAACCAGAAGTGGAATAGCTGTATCATGTGGTAGTTGTATTTTTAATTTCTTGAGTAGCCTCCTTGCTGTTTTCTCATTGGCTCTACCAGTTTGCATTGCCACCAACAGTGCATAGGGTTCCCTTTTCTCCATATAGCTGCCAACATGTTAGTTCTTGTCTTTCTAACACCATTCAACTAACAGATACAAGGTGGCATCTCAATGTGTTTTTAATTCACATAACTTCTAATGAATAGTGGTGCTGAACACCTCCTCATGTACCTGTTGGCCATAGTATGCCTTCCTTGAAAAATGTATTTTTGTTTTGTTTTGTTTTTATTTTTTATTTTGAGCTTCAGAGCAGGAGTGGGGAGAGGAGCAGAAAGAGAGGAAAAAGAACCCCAACAGGCTCCACCCTCAGAGCAGAGCTGGACTCGGGATTTGATCTCAGGACCCTGAGATCATGACCTGAGCTGAGATCAAGAGTTGGATGCTTGTGGTGCCTGGGCGGCTCAGTGGGTTAAAGCCTCTGCCTTTGGCTCAGGTCATGATCCCAGGGTCCTGGGATTGAGCCCCTCATTGGGCTCTCTGCACTGCAGGGAACCTGCTTCCCCCTCTCTCTCTGCCTACTTCTCTGCCTACTTGTGATCTCTGGTAAATAAATAAATAAATAAATAAATAAAATCTTAAAAAAAAAAAAAAAAAAAGAGTTGGATGCTTAACTGACTGAGCCACCCAGGTCCCTGGAAAAATATTTTTTCTGGTCCTTCACTTTTTTTTTTTTTTTTTTTTTTTTTGGTATTTGGATTTTTCTTTTCCTATTGAGTTGTATGAGGTCCGTGCACATTTTGGATATGAGCCCCTTTGAGGATATATGGTTTACAAATATTTTCTCTCATTCCATAGATTACCTTTTCATTTTGTTTTCTTTGCTCTGCAAACGTTTTTCAGTTTGATTCAGTCCCTCTTGTTATTTCTGCTTTTGTTTTCTTTGTTTTTGATGCCAAATCGAAAAAAAAGTATTGCCAAACTGGAGTCAGGGAGCTTACCTCTCATGTTTTCTTCTAGTAGTTTTATGGTTTCAGGTCTTATGTTCAAGACTTTAACCCATTTTGAGTGAATTGCTGTGTGTGGTATAAGAAGAGGGAGTCTAGTTTAATTGTTTGCATGTGGCTATTCATTTTTCCCAACACCATTTAACTAAACAGACTGTCCTTCCCCTAGGGTATAATCTAGACTTCTATGCTATAAATTAGTTGACTATGTATGGATGGATTTATTTTAGGGTTCTCTACCTGTTCCATTGATCTATGTGTCTATTTTTATGCCAATATGACACTGCTTTGATTATTACAGCTTTGTAATATCGTTTGAAATGAGGAAATGGGATGCTTCTAATTTTTGTTCTTCTCAAGATTGCTTTGGCTATTCATGGTCTTTTATGGTTCCATACAAATTTTAGTATTCTTTGTTCTATTCCCATGAAAAATGCTGTTACAACTTTTATAGGGATTGCACAGAATCTGCAGGCCACTTTGGATGGTTTGAGCATTTTAACAAGATTCATTCTTCCAATCCCTGAAAACAGAAAATGCTCCTTTTATTTGTATCTTCTTCAGTTTCTCTCATCAATGTGTTATAGTACTGAGCACATGGATCTTTCTTATTTATTCTTTAATTTTTTTTTTTGTTTTTGATGCTATTACAAATGGGATTGTTTTCTTAATTTCTGATAATTCATTGTCAGTGTATAGAAATGCAACTGATTTTTGTATGTTACTTTTATATCTTGCAACTTTACAGAATTTGTTGGTCAGTTCTAACAGTGTTTTGGTAGAGTCCTTAGGGTTTTCTGTATATAAAATCACATCATCTGCAAACAGACACAATTTTACTTTTTCTTTCAGACTTGGATAACTTTTAATTTTCTTGTCTAATCGTTCTGGCTTGGATTTCTAGTACTACAGTCAATAAAAGTTGTGAGAATGGGCACACTTGTCCTGTTCCTGACTGTAGAGGAAAAGCTTTCAGCTTTTCAATGTTTTGAGTATCGTGTTAGCTGTAAGCTTGTCATATATGGCTTTTATTAGGTTGAGGTACATTTCCTTTATATCCACTTTGTTGAGAGTTTTTATAATGAAAAGATGTTGAATTATGTTAAATGCTTTTTCATTATCAAGATGATCATATGATTTTCATCCTTCATTTTGTTAAGTTAGTATAACACATTTATTAATTTACATATATTGACCCATCTTTATATCTCAAGAATAAATTCTACTTGATAATACTGTATGATCTTGTTAATGTACTATTAAATTTGGTTTGCTAATATTTGTCGAGAATTTTTACATCTATGTTCATGAGGGATACTGGCCTATAATTTTCTTTTCTTGTTCTTTGTCTGGATTTGGCATCATGATAATATAATTCTGGCCTCATAAGATGAATTTGAAAATGTTTCCTCTTCTTCTATTTTTGGAAGATGTTGAGAAGATTGGTACTAATTCATTTTTTAAATGTTTGGTAGAATTCACCCGTGAAGCCATCTGGTCCTGGAGTTTTCTTTGTTGGGAGGTTTTTGATTACTCATTCAACCTCTTTACTAATTATTATTCTGTTCAAATTTTCTATTTCTTCATGATTTTTTCTTGGTAGGTTGTATGTTTCTAAGAATTCATCCATTTCTTCTAGGTGGTCTAACTGCAGTCTAATTGCATGTGACTGTTCACAGGCGTTTGCTTTTTATTCTTAGTATCCACTGGACTTCTAAGTGTGTAAAATAAATTATTCCCTTGCTGTTCCAACCATTTTAAATTGATATTCTGACACTCGCTATCCAAAGCACCTTAACAATACAATACTAACTTAATACAAATACTACCTCACAGTACTGTTTATGATTAGATGAGATGCATCTAAATTTCTTAGCGGAGATCACGGAGTATGAATATTGAGCATGGATAAAATGGAAATTATGTTTACACTGATAAGAGCCCCAAAAGATTTAGTATGAAATGGCATTATCATCCTCCATAACTCCAGCCCCTAGAACTTCCAGCTTCACAGATGGGGCTTAATAATTAGATCTAGGTCATCAACTCTACTTCCACATTCACCAGCAGAATTCATTGTCCTTTCCACTGTCCTCATACCACCTTATCTAAATGTTAAGAGTTGCCTCCATTCAAGGAAATTGTGAAACAAATTCAACTTCTCCTTTTCCCACATCTTTTGTACTTCTTTAAAATTGGAATATTTTTCTTCTCAAACACAAGTCTTCCCAGACTCAGCCCCATCTTTGTTAAGGTCATGCCAAGAAAACCATGCTGTTTCAAATCTAATTATCCATTCTACATCAAAAAGCATCAAAGAAACCAACGAGAAAATTCTGAGAAAAATAAAACAACAAAAATGAAATTTCTGATTATATTTTCAGTAGTCTGTTTTCAACCCTGACCATATGCTTTACCTTCCTAATGTCAAGTTTTCTTCTGGGAGGGGAAGTACATTAAGGCAATCCCAGAGTTCATGACTAAAGATAATATGGTCTTTGAAAATCAGCAATATTATATAATAGAACTTACATGAAATGCAATTATAAGCAATTCAAGCTTTAAAAAAAGGAGGGGTATCATTCTTGTTTAGGGTGATTTATAAATGTAAATCTGAGCCAGGAAACTAAAATGGCTAAAGCCATTTTGTTTGAACTTCCCTATGGCACAATGTCTTTTTTTTTTCCCCAGGTTTCTGTTTACATATTTTTAGTTCTTATCCATTTTAGTAGCCAAGCAATACGAAGCTTCATTTCCTAAATCGAAGTAGAAAAATTTTCACTGGCTCAAGGCCAAAGACTGTAGTCAAGAAGAGAGAAACTCATAACTGAGATTTGCTCTTCCTTCACATCTTATGACTCAGTTCTACACCAGGATCTAGTAAAATTCATTTAGCCACCAAGAGCCCCATGCCCAGCTTGTGAATCACTCAGTCAGTGAACCAAGAAAAGCAAGGATGACATCCAGTCTTCACATCCCCGTGAGAGGCACCCACTGGCTTTCATTTGCTTCTGTGTTTGTTTCTTTCTTTACCGACTCACTCACACCTGTGTTCTATACTTTCTCCAGCAAACGCTTTTTAAACACTTTGTTGAAGGCATCTCCCTGGTTATTGAGGACACAGCAGTGAATCACACCAACTCTCTTCTCTCTCAGAACTTGCATTTGCTGGTGGGCAGTTGTGTGCTGGTAAGCCAACTCCCCCCCAAAAAAAAGAAGTCCCCAATTTGTAGCATTTGTCAATTTCCATGGCATAAATACACCCACGACGGCCAATTTGACAACCAGCTTGCAAAACTCCTGAATATTTAGCAATCTGCTTTTGCAAACTAGTATGAGCAGGCTCCAGCCTACCACTGGGTGGGGGGTGCGGGGGATAGACAACAAGTAATTAAAGTGTGCCATGCGTGGACAGGGATAAGTGAGATAGAAGAAAATAGAGCAGGGAAGAGGTATGAAATGCCTCAGGCCTGAGAAATGGCGTGCATCTGTACATTGCTGGGACAGACAGGTCTTCACCGGGAGGCAGGGTCTGTTTCTAGGCCTCCAGTGTAGAAAGAAGTGCTCAGGCCATGGAAATAACGGTCTCTCTGTGATTTTGATAGCATACTAGCTGAGGATGTCAGTCTTGGTCTGTGTACGAGGCCCTCACAGTCTGTTTATTTCAGCCCAGCTTCCGGGCACTTCTGCTTTGCTTCCCAGGTATCGTCTATGCACAAGTGGATTAGAAATCCAACAGGCTGAAAATATTCGTTTCATCCAGTGTCTTAGTAACATACCCTCAACCCGCCGAGGCATCCTGTCCAGAAATCTCACTCCTAGTCTCCAGGGTTAGCTCAACGGCCTCACTCTCTCAATCCTGCAGCTAAATCTGTCAAGTTTACAAAAGGATATGAAATTTACTTCTGAGCCAACACAAACAGGCAGACAGCCTCCCATTTAAAATGTGATAGGTTTCAAAACTCGCTGTTCACATGCATGTCATAATAACAACCTCGATGTCCATCACCAGAAAGCTGGAGATGGGATACAGACAAAATGGAGTCACTACGAAGAGATTTAAAGCAACGATATACATCTAAATGTAATGACTTAGAAAGATGTTTGGATCATTAACGATGCCAGCCACAATGACCGACATTTCCTGAATGTGCTAACTCCTTCCCTGCCTCAGCTTCCTCCTCTGTAAATGGGACCAATAACGAAAATGATCTCACAGGTCACTGTGATGTTTAAATAAATTAATACATGCCAAAGTTAACACGTCAATTAATGTTAGCCTGTGATGTAATGTCAACATGTATTAAGTATAATTAAATGTTAAATGGAATGCATGGGACGAATATTAGCTATTCTCCTCTCCTTCTTCATAAATACTGTTATTAGTATTACTCTGGGCCAGATACTGGAAGGGGTATCTTTATTTTGTTTTTAATTATCTCCATTTACTAGATAAGGAAACTGAACAGGAAGCTTAACAAGGTGCTTCATCACAGAGTAAGAGGCAGTGTAGACTCACAAGGAGACAGTCACATTCTCAATAGCTACGGTGCAAGACAAGAACACATTCAAGCCAAATACAAACCGTGCCCATCTCTGGCCCATGCAGGCAAGAACCATGTGACTTGCGTTTAACGATGTATAGAGACTGCTCATTGTATTGAATGGATACAGAAGGGAAACCACAGTCAGCACTCCTTACTAGGTGCTATTTCAGGTCCTAAATATTTACGAGAAAGGACTTCACACATACCACCACCTCTAAGGAGGTCCGAATGCTATCCTACTCTGCAGATGAGAAACTCGAGTCAAGAAGACCTGGATTCCCCAGGCTCATACAAATCATAAGCAGCAGCATCAGGACTCAGACTCGTCTGCTGGACTCCAGATCCTGGGCTCTTCACTACCATGCCTTTTCTGCCTACTCTGTTCAGCTGGGAACCTCAAACAGAATGAAGAACCACGACACATGGTTTTCATTAGACTGGGGGATACGCGAATCGCCGCTGGAGGTTTTGTGTGGGCATACGGTAGCCCCCTCCTCTGTTAATTACAACATGGGAACAGGGAAAAGCGCAGAGCTCAGTGGAGCCTGGAAGAGTAGCTCTCAAAAGCCTGAAAGGGCCAATTAGCTGTGGTCCACCGACCTCTCGCACTACCCGCAGTCGGCCGGCGCCATGGTAAAACCAAACATAGACTCCATCAGATCAATCTCTCTGCCATTTCCAATCCGTACTGTGTATGAATCATGCATTTTCAGGCTTGAGAACATGGAGTAATGGCTTCAAAAATCTCTCCAGGGCATAAAAATAGAAGCTTAGTGCTAGTGGTATGGATTCCCCACTGTTTCAAAGTAGCCATTTTCAGTCTTTTGAGAAAGAGTGCACAGACTTTTTGCAGTAGCATCTTAGAGGTCTACTTCTCACTTGTAATTCTCTCAGCTCGGGCTTCCACCAGGGCAGAGGGAAGCACGTGTGTGGTCAGAAGGCCAAGTCTAACCCAAACAGAACACCTCTCATGCCCGACATCCTGGAGCCTGGGGAGAAAGGGACTCTTGGGTCCAGCGCCCTGCTGGCCCAGGGATGTCAGCTACCGCTCAGGTCATTTGGATCTTACTTCCAGAGTAGTCCCGAGCAAGGATTCTAACTCCATTCTTCCAATCTTTGGAGACCAAGATCTCCATCACTGTGCTGGCAGAAACAAATTCAAAGACCCCAGAAGCCAGAAAGGCCAGGCAAACGAATGAAGCAGCCAAGGGGACGCGGCAGCGAGGAAAGAGGAAGTGACGTCCTGCACCTGGGGACCACGTGATTCCATTCAGCACCTCTTCTCACAAAACCAGTCGCTACTCTGCTCTAGCTGGTGGGTGCTGGCCATAAAGCGAGACATCCTAATTTGGCTTTATCATTCACTTCTTTAAAAGAGAGGCCATGACTTGGGATTTTATGTGAAACTTCAAAAATTATGTTATCGAGTGAAACATGATGATGCCCATGTGGGATAAAGACACAGAGATACAGGACAGGATTGGCCTGCAGGTACCTAGTTTGTGACTTGGAACCTGCTGCACTGTCTTTTCTGCAGGGCGAGCAGAGGCCAGGTGACCCCAGGCTGCCACAAAGTCAAAGGCAAACTACTATATTTCCAAGTTTTGTTCAGCAACATGGGACCGATAACTGAGGAACCACATAGTATTAAGAATAGCGGACATTTAGGAAGTCCCTATCACTTTGCACAGATTCACTGAGACAAAGCCTGGAGGCTGGGTACTCTTACTATCACCATTTTACAGATGAGAAAACTGAGGAGCTCAGCAAGTGTATACTCAGTGCAGAAGTACGGCCACATTGCCTTCGAGTAACAGAATTTGGTGCCTATCCAAATATTCAGGCTTCTGATTACCATGTGGAATCAAAGAATCACTCCATGTAACAAAATACCTGCTCATACAATCAGCATAAAGAATATAGTGTATGAGATTTCCATATACAGTCTGCAGGGGAAAATACTGTCTTTTAAAAATGCTAATAAGTTACCAAATTAAGTATCTGGAAATAAAGGACATATTTGGAAACCATAAAATGTAGGGACAAGGTAATGTTTTGTGTTGCTACCAAGATTGAACCCCAGTCAGTGTGGCTTGAAATAAATAGTCTTCATAAAAAATGTTCAGATTCTTGGACTAAGTAATCTACTCTTGATAATTTACTCTACAGATAAATGAAGAAGGAATCAGCTCAGAAGTGTTGCCAGCGGTTTTTTTTTCTTTTCTTTTCAATAGCAAAATAAATAAGCAAATGAAATAAAGAGCTGAACTGCCCAGGAAAATAAGAATACTTTTGGTATAGTGATACAGTATCATTAAAAATCGAAGCTGTGGTGATTATCGGTAACATAGAATATATATATATATATATATATATTTTTTTTTTTTTTTAAGATTTTTATTTTATTTATTTGAGAGAGAAAGGAGAGAGAGAAAGCATGAGAAGGGGGAGGGTCAGAAGGAAAAGCAGACTCCGGGCCGAGGAGGGAGCCCAATGTGGGACCCGATCTTGGGATTCTAGGATCATGACCTGAGCCAAAGGCAGTTGCTTAGCCAACTGAGCCACCCAGGCGCCCCCAAAGAATATATTTCTTAACTGGAACACTAAATGAATAAAGGCAAAAGGACAACTGCCTCCATTTTCTGATTAGAACTAGATAAAAAATATTTTTAAAAGCAGGCCAGAAGAAAATACAAATTAAGCTTTGGGATCATTCCAAAATGTTTCATTAATTACAATGTGAATGAAAGAAATCAGGGATTTTCAAGCGCTTTTATTAATATTGTTGCAACAGCAAACATTATATCCATTAGGTAGGGCAGGCAGATTTAACTCAGTCAACAAGGTGATCAACACCCAGAGCCATTCTGCTTCTGCTTCCGGGACTGCACTTTAACCTTCTTACTGTCCCCATTGAACACGAACTCAGCATTTGCACATTTTCTGTGACAATCCTACAGAATAGTGGTTTGCATACACAGGCCCAGCTATCTGGGAATAAACTCTCATCTGTGAGTAACGAGCATGAATATTTATAGGTTACAATGTACAGTTTCAAAGCAGCCTCCATATAGTTCTTAAAGTAAACGCACTCTCATCTTAAGGACTTCGTTCACTCCGCCATCTCCAAGATCCATAAGAGCCTCACTTCCTCACTTCCTGCCCGCTCCTGCCCAAGTGTCATCAATGGGAACTACTCAGGTCACCCTATGTAAAATAGTGACATCTCCTGCCCCCACCACTGACACTGATTGTGTTTATATGGGTTTTTTTCTGCCTCTCTCCACTAGACTGCCAACTCCAGGAGGGCTGGGAATTTATCTCTGTTGCTCAATGCAAAGCCCCCCATACCTGGAATAGTACTTGGCACTTAGCATACTAATAGAAACTAACATTAATGTGCTACTTGCCAGGTGCCAGGCCCAATTTTAGATGTTTCACTTACATTAAACGGTCTAACATTCCTAATGAGTATATGATCGTTTTCATTAAATCTATGAAGATCCTAATGCATACAGAAGTTAAGACATCTGACCAATATACCGTGGTGGACCAACTCTAAGAGGACCCTCAATTAGCGATCTCTTCTGGTTTATATGCCTGGCCTAATCCCCTCCTTGGAGTGTGTGGAGGACGCACATAGTGTTTCTAACCAATAGGGAACAGGTGACAGGGTGATTATGTTACCTCATCTCGGATCTTCTTTCTCGCTAGCAGAATCTCTACTGACTCTTGTCCTTTCTGACTTTGAAGAAGTAAGCCACCATTTGGAAAATTCCATATGGTGAGAAACTGAGAGTGACTCCAGCCTACAGCCATGGGGGAAATGAATGGGGTCCTCCTAAAAACCTGAAACTGAATCCTGCCAAAACCACATGAACGTCCTTGGAAGCAGATCCCTCCCCAGCTGAGCCTCTGATAAGACTCCTGCCCTGCCCAACCCTTTCATTGCATCCTTGTGAAGGATCCTCCTAAGCCGTCCCCAGATTCCTGACCCAGAAACCAGAAGATAACAAATGTATTGCTTTGAGATGTTAAGTTTGTTGTAATCTGTCAGATACAACAAATGACAAATGTAGTTGCAGTAAGTTTTTTTTTTTTTTAAGATTTAAATGTAGGCAGTATAGAATCTACACATTTAATATAATATTGCCCTTCAATAAATATTTCTGGAATGAATAAATGGATAGATGGATGGACATATGATACATTATAGAGCCGATGACCAACACATGCCCATTTTAAGAGACTAAAATAATGTCAATCCTCAAACCTACCAGAAAATTTACAAGGAAAGAAAAATATCAGCAACTCTGTCATGAACATAATTACAAAAATCCTGAATAATATACCAGCAAAAGAAATCTAATGACTCATAAAAAGTTAATACATATGACCACGTTGGGTTCATTCCAGGAATGAAAGATCGGCTCGTCAACTAAAAATCAATAAATTTAAACCACCACATTTACAAAATGAAGGAGAAAAAAAATATGATTATCTCAGTAGACATAGAAGAAGCATTTGATGAAATTATACCTTCATTCATGATTTTTCAAAGCCCTCTCGGCAAATTGGGATGAGGACAAAATCTGTCTCCATTTGTGATTTTTATAAAAGCCTCTTAGCAGAGTGCAAACAGAAGAGTATCTATACAAAACCACAAGAAATACTATGCTTAATGATGAATTTTGGAGCTTTCACCTGATTTGGGGAATGAGACAGTGCTGCCCCCATCCTTACTTCATTCACCACTGTAGTAGAAGTCCTGGCCAGTGTTAAAGTGAAAAAAAAAAAAAAAGTCATAAGGAAGTGAAGAATTACAATTCTTATTGTTTGCAGATGACTTGATTGTATATATACATAGAAAACCTTCGACACTATGTTTCTACGTACAAAGTACAGAACGCACTTGCACTTCCATAAATTAACAACAAGCAAATAGGAAAGAAAATTTAAAATATGATTTAGAAAAGCTCTGTGATACACCAAAGGCAGAATGAAATTTCATGTAAGATGGACGAGAATGCTATTCAGAAATCTGTGAGCCTTATCCCACTTACACCCAATTTCAATCATAGCACCCCATCACGAGTAATCGGCTGGCTATTCTATTAGACATACAACACAGGCTATAACCAACATGACATGACATAATCAAACATATGCTCAGTTATCCATATATTTTCAATATTTTTAGCACACATGCACACGAGTATTGAAAACTGTGGGATCGCTTTTCGCCTTCCATTTCCTCCAGTAGCAGTGTGTACTGGTTGCCTAGGAAACTGTATCAGCAGGGACCAGGACTGCCTATGCTGTCACTGGGAGCTGGGCAGAGATTTCCGTGGTGGCTTGGCTGGCGGCCCCACTGGAGGGACACCTGCATGGCTGTGCTTGGCGGCAGCCAGTCCTTTCCAAGGAGCAGGGGTATACGTTTTGTTGTCGCCATCGGGGCACCAGGAAAGAGGGAAAGGGCAGGATGATGGGAGTTGGGGAGTGGAGACTGAGCCTGGGTTGTTGAAGGCGGGACTTAGGTACCTCAGGTGGAGAGACTGCCCCACAAAAGGAAGAGATGCTTCCTTAGGTAAGTTAGACTGGGAGCTGAGCTGTGGCTAGGAGTGCTACTCACAAAAACAAGGAGGAAGGCGGGGAGGGGAGGGGAGGGGAGGAGAGGGGATTGGGACTGTCTTGTGCCAGGAGCTGTGCTATTTTCTTTGTTCTGTGTTCACTACATAATCAGTTCACTCATTTTCTCTCTCCCTCTCTCGCTCCTTCCCTTCCTCCCACTCTTCCTCCTCCTCACTCTCTCTCCCCCTCATTTTCTCCTCTCTCTCTTTCTCACTCTCTCTTTCCCTCTTCCCCCCCCCCCCTCTCTCCCTCCCTCCTCTCCTCCTCCTCTGCTTTGAGTATCACTGACACGCACAGACACACACACTCACTCACAGACACACTTGCTCTCCTCATTTTTAAGACAGTGTGGGGGCTGGAGGGGCTCAGTAACTTTCTCTGAGCTCACCTGATGAACTATGAGCAATGGGGTTGGAAGTAAGCCTCCACCAACACCGATGAAAACCCACAGGAGGCTGCCTGCAGATCTGGGACATGTTTGGAGACATGGACAGAGTCCTGGCAGACGAGAACGCAGGGGACATGAGAGAAGGGAGGTCGATGAGATGTTCAGGAAATGAGAAGCCAGCTGCGGGGAGGGGTGGAGCAGGGAGGGCGCAGGGGCACAGGAAGTGTAAAATAACCCACCGGAGGACAGATGGTGAACTGTCTCAAATGCCGAATGCAGGATTTGGGTTTTTTTATTCGACAACTATGTGGTCAACTAGAGCAGCCAGGATGCTCAGCACCCCAGAGAGTCCAAGCGTCCAAACTGCCATGAGTTTGGGACATGACATTTGCACTGGAAGTAAAACAAAAACAAAACAAAAAGACTTAATTAAAAAAAAAAAAATCTCACGTAAAATAGCTCCATAGTCATCTTTAACACGGATACATGCGGGCACGGTAACATTCTGGATATGCTGGATTACCTGGATTCAGGCAAAATTTATTTTACCTGAATACTTTTATTTGTTTATTTATTTATTTTTAAGATTTTATTTATTTATTTGACGGGGAGAGACAGAGCATGAGCAGTGGGGACATGGGGGAGGGACAGAATAAGAAGCAGACTCCCAGCAGAGCAGGGAACACAATACAGGACTTGAACCCAGGACCCTGAGATCTTGACCTGAGCCAAAGGTAGATGCTTCACCGACTGAGCCACTGTTTTTGTTTGTTTGTCTGTTTTTTGGGTTTTTTGTTTGTTTGTTTGTTTGTTTTGTAATGTGGCTACTGAAAGAATTAGAACTATTTTTGCAGGCTCAGTTGGAAAGCATGGAGAGAAGAACTCTGGGACTGGCAGGGGCTTACGCTTCACCTTCTCCCCTCCTGATGTACATGCACAACCTGTCATTCCCACATCACCCTTATTATTAGTTTTTGTCCAAGACTCCTTAGGAACAGGTACTCAAGACTCTCTTCCTGCTAGGGAGAGAAAAAAAGAAAAGAAAAGGCATTTCTGCAGCAAATTGAAATAAAAATAGTTTAACCAAACTCCTTTGCAAGAAATAAAGATGGACTCATTCAGCATCCAGAGAGTGTTTACATCTTAAAGAACAGAGGTACCTGTGGGGAACAAAGCAATATCCAGGGCTTTGTAAGAAAAATCAGTTTCCAAAGTCTTTACCCTTCCCGAAAGAGCCTTCAAGCAGGGAGCCCCCATTCATGAGATGACAGAAAGATCAGCCCTCAGCAGTCACCTGGTGACTCACTCTTGCTTTGCCATACTGTGTTCCAGCCCCTCTGACCTTGATATTTTCATATGGCACTGAGAAATTACTCACCTCATCATCAAAACGACAGCCACCAGAAGGCAGTCCCCCCTCCCAGGCCGAGTGGCCCGAGTTCGCCTGCAAGAGTTAGTCCCAGAAAAAAACAAACCCGACTACGGCGTAGGATATTCCATTCTTGTCATGTTTCAACATAGTAGGGGGCAGAAACGTCTCTAGCCTGCATGCCAGTGTGTCCTGGGCACCGATTTTCTTTCCTGTCTGCTGGACCTGGGAGAGGGAGCTCTGGGGGCCTGTGGCCCACAAGTTTCCTGCAAACATGGACCAAGGAATCCTCCCACTGAACAGAGGTGGTGGGCGTGGCCAGGGCCATCCAAAGGGTGGGGAGGGGTTGTTAACTGCACACTACACATGGTACCAAGTACCAAATGGCACTGGGATAGGCAGTCGAGAGACCTGGACTTCCAGCTTAGGATGCACAAGCCTGAGGATTCAAAACTCTCCAGGTATTCATGAGCTCTGACTTAACTCACTTTTAGAACTGCAGAGACCAGGGCCACCTGGGTAGCTCAGTCGGTTAAGCATCTGCCTTCTGCTCAGGTAACAATCCCAGGGTCCTGGGACCAAGTCCCACATCAGGCTCCTTGCTCAGCAGGGAGCCTGCTTCTTCCTCTGCCTACCTCTCTCTCTCTCTCTCTGACAAATAAAAATAAAAATCTTAAAAAAAAAAAAAAAGTGGAGAGGCCATCTTGTCTCTAAGATCTTTTCTGGTTTTGACTGGATAAAGAAAATCACTAAGGCTGAGTTGAGGAGACTATTTATTCCATGACCCATCCCCGCCTCTTCTCTTCCTTCTGTCATTCCTCCAATCACAACCCCCCCCCCCCCGCCCCCCCCCCCCGACACTGCTCTCTGCTGAGAGCTGATCTAAATCAATCATTGGACACTCAGACCCAGCAAAGAGAAACTTGTGAAGCCAATTCAGTCTAAACATTTTCAAATGTGTAAACGTTGGTTTTGATCAGATAATGTCCTGGAATGTTTTGTCTTCTCCCTGAGGATGCCCTACTCGCTAGTGGCCTCTAAGCTTGGTCCACTAGGAAGAAAAGTTAAGTGGAAAAGAATCAAAATAAGAAATGCCCCATTCTGATTTTCAGACACTATGTACCTCCTAACTCACTCTGTACCTTGAAATAAGTTCAGCTAGTACGTTCTGAGCTAGCACGTTTTTCCATGTAAAGTTTTGGAAGAATGCAAGGTCAAGGTGTGCGAAGTGCAGGGAGGCACAGGTGCTAGAAGACGAGACGTGCAGACGGCAACCTGAAACTTGGCATTTATATTTATCCCCTGTAGCTCAATCCATAGCAAGTTCTTATGGGGCATGGTTATGGAAAGGTCAACAGAAGCTCTATACTTTCTTAACATTTTTGACAGCATCCTTTATAAGGAAGAGCAAAAGTGTAGTATGTTTCCTTCATGTAAGAACCGGGCCTACAGATGGAATGCTTCTCAGATAAAACAGCAACCTAAGAAAACCAGGCTTGTGCTGTGGTAGGAGGTACCTGGAATAATATTGACACTATAAAAATAAAAGAGAGCTTTTGCTAGCCGGGAACATCAGTAAAGATGAGGAAAGAGAATGTTCTCGCCTACCTTGTTCCGAGGAAGGGGTATTTGGCCTGGTCTCTGGAACGTAGGAGGATTTGGAAAACAGAGATGCAAAGGGAGACTATCCCATAGAAGGAGAAGGAAAGCCAATCATCAGGAAGGAGAAGGGAGGCTGGTGGAACGGTCTGGGGCTGAGACAGGGGTCCAGTCAAAGTGTCAGAACCCTCAGGAATGGAAGTTATTAAAAAACAAGTCTTTGAGGGCCCCAAGTGTCAACTGAAGAGAACCCATTTTCTTATAAAAGTGATACATTCTGGGCACCTGGGTGGCTCAGTGGGTTAAGCCGCTGCCCTCGGCTCAGGTCATGATCTCAGGGTCCTGGGATCGAGTCCCAGGTCGGGCTCTCTGCTCAGCAGGGTGCCTGCTTCCTCCTCTCTCTCTCTGCCTACTTGTAATCTCTCTCTCTGTCCAATAAATAAATAAAATCTTTTAAAAAAAAAAAGTGATGCATTCTCTGATTAGAAGAATACAGATTTACTTCTGGGCAAAAAAATGCTGAGTTAGCAGTTGTGCTGCGTTAATCCCAGATGAGGTCATGGCAAAAAGGGCTCACTGCTTGGGTTTAGACAGCGACATGGAAATCAGAAAAGCAAAGGACAGGGAAAAGGATAAAAAGTATGGACGTAAAGGGACAGAAGAATCATGAAGGGGGAAAAACGATATCGGTAACGAGGAAGGCGGTCATCGGTTCTGACAGAGGTAGGTGTCGGGTGTAGGCAGAGAAGCCGGATGGAGCTAGAGACCCTCTGGTGCTGATCCCTGTCAAAGATGCTCCCCACACAGCCCGGGGCCCTACGTGAATTCCCTCCCCCACTGCAGCTCAATGTACCTTCTCAAAGGAAAACAAAATGACAAAAGTACCGGTTTGGGCTACTAACCTCTCTTTTAGTTGACTCACCCAGTTGCCCAAAACACCCTCCTCCTCCTTTTAGAATTTTAATGTTTTTCATTTTAAGCCCTTTTAACTGGTAGAAGAGATAAGATTTCACAAGCTAATTGAATACGTGGAGCATCACTAAGTTACATGACTCCTTTGTTGAAAGCCTTGGCACTGAAAACACGGGTTGTTTTTTTTTTATTCGCTCTTCTGACAACGTGAAGGAAAAGACTCTTAGCCACTAAAGGGAGCTGCTCAAAGACAGGATCGACCTGGTGAAATTAATCAGTAATCCCTCCCTGGTTCTCTTACCTGGTGAATGAATGAATTTGAGATTCACCACTCAATTGCTAGGAGATGGGCTATTTAGTAGAGCAAAATTCCAGAATCTGAGACACCTGGAGTGTAATGCTTGGTTTGTCATCATTTTGTTTTATAGACTTAGGTAAGTGTCTTTACCTCTCTAAACTACTAGGCTTAGGGGGGCCTGCCTGGTTTAGTCAGCTTATCATCTGTCCAACCCTTGGTTTCAGCTCAAGTCATGATCTCAGGGTCATGGGACGGAGCCCCAAGTTAGCCTCTGCACTCAGTGTGAACTCTGCTTGAAATTCTCTCTCCCCTCTCCCTCATTGTCCCTCCCTGCTCAAGGATGCTTTCTCTCTCCTCTAAAATGAATAGATAAATATTTTTAAAAACCATAAAATTAAACTATAAGCTTAGAAAATGAGGGGAAATCACCTCTCATTTCCTCTTACAAGAATGAAAGATCTGAAGGGCACCTGGGTGGCTCAGTCTTTAAGCATCTACCTTTAGCTCAGGTCACAATCCTAGTGTCCTGGGATGAAGCCCTGCATCAGGCTCTCTGCTCAGCAGGAAGCCTGCTTCTCCCTCTCCCACTCCCTTTGCTTGTGTTCCCTCTCCCACTGTGCCTCTTTCTGTCCAAAAAAAAAAAAAAAAAAAGAAAGAAAGATTAGGTTCAGAATCTGAAAACCAACTTCAGACACCTTGGAGAAAGCTTTCACACACATGCGGGAGCCATGACATTTCAAGATCCCGTTTAAAGATGGAGCAAGACTCCTTCACGAATCCATAGAAATGTTTAAGTACTATGTGTCCTGGTTCTATGAAACAGAAGACCAAAAAGTACTCCCTGTTTGTTTACATAGATTTTCGAGTTTTAATTAAGCAAAGAGACAGAATCTGGAGATGCCTGTATTTCTAGATCGGTGCCTTATCAGCTGGACTCATCCATGGAGAAGAGCAGATAGGTACAGGTTGGCAGGCTGTAGAGATGCCGCCTCCACAAAGACTAGGAGTCTTAAAGATAGTTTGGACATGCACACCATTTTCTGAAGACCAAACTCATCAGAGGCCAGCATTACAGAGTGCTCTTTAAAATCCAAATGGATTTAAAGAGGAATGAATGGCTTACTGAACAGCCACTTCTCAGTGGTTGCAAAGACAGAGAAATCCACATTCTATTAGGAAAAGCTGGAAGGCCAAGAATTTTCAAAAGCAACTGAACTTTCCAGTTGGTCTGTGTTAGACAAACGCGGAGCTCACTTCGGCAGTAGGGACTGAGCCAGCAACAGCCAAGAAACAAAATGAGGAAAATGTGAAAGACTTCGAAGAGGTGACAGAAAATTAAAAAAAAAAAAATTACCTTGTGCAAAAGCAAACTGTAATAACTGGAACCAAAGAATCTAAAACTCCCTTTTCCCTTAACTATAAATGAGGCCATCTGCCAAGATCCAGAGCTTGAGTGACAGAGACATTTTTAAAGAAAGACTCAAGAGTAAAAAAAAAAAAAAGTTTCTTATTGAGTCTCTTTTGTACAACAGTTTTTTGGTACAATGATGGAGGAGGGGGAAGAGAGACTGCATAAAGTCTTATGGTTGGAAATAGGGTTACTTAGGAATAAGGTTATCCTATGAGAGAAAGACTGAGGAATATCTCAACGATTCTCAAACTTGATCGTACATTTGAACCACCAGGGAATCTGGCCAAATCGCAGATTCTAATTAACCACGTCGGGGATTGGGTTACAGTTCTGCTGTTCAGACAAGCTCCCCAGTGATCCCAACACTCAGTCCTCCCACCACACTTTACTAGAAACAGGCAAGCACAAGGAAAGTGATTGGAATCGCCAGCCCTTAATAAATTAATCCCCTTCAGGGTCTGAGTGTTAGGACTTCTCCATCGTGGAGCTAGATCAGTCAGGCAACCCGGGGTTGGGAGCCCCAAATGCTGAGATTATTAGGTTGATTTCCCTTGATCTGACTGCATTCTATCTGAATTGCCTTCTGATTATAATTTGATTTCCAGTGCAGGATTTCCTCTGGAGGGAACAGCGCTGGATAGTCAACTCAGCTCCTGCGGGCAGAGTGAGGGCGTCAAAATAACGAGGCTTTGAGTCAAAGCGAATGGGATTTGTTTGATATGTTGATGATAACAATGAGAAAGAACGCGGGAATGGGCCCAGTGAGGGCACTGAAGGCACAGATATTGAACTATGTGCTCATTACATGCCCAACACCATGCTAGTGCCGTCTACATGAGATCAGCTTGCCAGTTGGTGTCATTATCCCCATATTACAGAAGAGGACACCTAAGGTGACGACACCAGTAGGGGTCTGGAGGAGATCGAACTCCAAATGTATGGGCTTGGCCAACACACACACCCTACTATGAGAAGAACCTTTCATTATAATTGTTACTAAAGCAAGCATTCAGTAAACAGTATGTTCTCATTATTATATATAGCTTAGACATGGGATTATATTTGAGTCTTCTGTGCATTTGGTTAGAAGGAGTCAGACTTCAGAAGCTATACCAACTCTAATAACATTGATTTCTTGAATCTGTAAAGCTAAGGACTAAACTCCTAATCATGGTAAATCCACCCCAGGGAGTCTACCTGAACAGTTATTTAAAAAAATCAACCCAGACAAGTGAAACATTTCTCAGACATTTAAACCGAAGGATCATTGCCTTCTTTTCTATCTATAGACTTTTTCTGGAAACTTTTTTGTATACCTCTATACATCTATGCTCTTTGTTAGATATTTTTTCTTATCAAATGGACTTTTTCTTCTTAAAACAATCTTAAAGCCTTTCCCCCTTTTAAATTTAATAATTGCTAAGGTGATAATCTGATTTCTAAAGCATACAGCTGGTATGCAGATGAACGTTACAAAAAGTTTGCAAAGCCCATGGCGTCAAGCACACCATGGGTATTGGAAATGGTCAAACACACACTACAAATTAACAAAGAACATATCCTGAACGTCGATGCCTCCAGCCTTTTGGGATGTCAAGTCAAGTCTTTCAAGGCTAGTGTGCAAAAATCAGATTACTTGGAAATCAAAGACCAGGTAGGACCAAAGGGTTTCTCCCATTTACCCGACCAACCCTATCCCGAGACAGCAAACAGGATGAGCGGATGGTTAGTCAGAGTCTAAACACAGAGTGAACACTTGGGTTTGAACTGACGGAACAGAAAACAAACAAACAAAAAAACCCAGAGAAGAAGATTCAGTGTTGATGGTAACTGTCCCTTGGCCATCTCACCGAAAACCACAGTGACTTTAATCTCATTCTTGTGCTGAGGACTCAGGAGCATGTCCCACAAGTTCACACTCCAGCCCAGAGACAGAGGTCAATGCTTTTCTCTCCTGCAAATTGAACACATCTTTTTGACTAAGCATTTTCTAAGAGCTCCTCCTCTCAAATTTCCACTTGTACAGAACACGGCTATTTAATTTATTTTGATTAGGCTTTATTTAGTATGCACATTCTCATAGTCTAAAGAAATAAGGAACTTTTCGGTTAAAGTGCCTTGTCTTTGCTTATGCAAACACACACACACACAAACACACACACACATACACACAAAGCAAAACAAAACAAAACAAAACCCCCTTACATTGACGTGATCAGGGCAGAGAAGGGCAGACAGCGCCACGTGGGACTGACTAATGGGGACCACGGGGTTCATGTGCCTGGACCTTTCCTAAAGTAGTTCGGGGGGTGCAGAGCCATGGTGGACAGAACCATGACGCCTACCACCTTTAACCTTTGAAGAGTAGGACAAGAACACATGCTTCTGATGGAAGATCTGAATTAATCCAGAGCAGCTGCAGCTAACCACCCACAAAATAAAATGTACACTGAAGTTAGGAAGATCACTGGGTTGTTTTCCTGGTATGATCTGACACCCTGTGCGAGTCTACCTACTTCACGACCCCCTTCTTCTTCCGTTTACATCTGCATTCTGCCCTTTCAAGACACTTTATTTCTGCCAGTGAAGGCAGTGGACCAGCTGGCAGCCACCTCCTCCTGACACCGATATCGACAAGTACATGGTACATGGTACGTTCCCCAAGAAATGAGAAGGGTGTGGTGGAAAAGCAGCAACATGACTGTGGCCTTGTTTATCAACACAGCTTCTCCAAAAAAAGATTTTTGGTCCATCTTCCCTTGATGGGGTGCCAAAAATATTTCTGATCAGAATTTTAGTCCCCCCCTGGAAGTCCTTATATTTAGACCTGAATGAGGTTGTGAATATTGTTTATCAGCATCGATGACTGCCATTGCTGGTCACGACTACAATTCATATGGGGGGGGGGGGGTCCTCAGAAAACAGTCATCTAGACTCCATGATGTAAGTTTCAAATTGGAATCTAAAAGGTTTGGGGCAGGGCATCTGTATTTTGAAAAGGCACCATAGCTAATTCTGGAAAGCAAGAAGGACAGAGACCTCTAGGGCTGTTTTTCTCCAAAAAGTCCTAGTTATAAGGACTGTCTATCACTATCCAAAGGTAGGTCTTAAATAAGATTCACCTAAAAGTCTGAAAAGAAGCCAAGATGGATATACAAAGTGGTGGGCTATGTTTTCCTGAGAAAGGCATGCACGTTTTAAAAAAATATCTTATTTATTTGAGATAGAGTGCATGCACACAAGAGAGAGCATGAGTGGGTGAGGGTGGTGGAAAGGGAGAGGGAGAAGGAGAAGCAGACTTCCCACTGAGCAGGGAGCCCAATATGGGACTGGATCCCAGGACCCTGAGATCATGACCTGACCCAAAGGCAGATGCTTAACAGACTGAGCCACCAGGTGCCCCAAAGACATGCACATTTATAAACACATTAAACTCTTTAGGATTTTTCATATAACTCTATATCTTGAGCATCTAATCTACCTTTCTGCTGCTGCCAACGAAGGGCTACATGTCCAATATTTGAATTCCCTTCAAATTTACATAGTCACTGCATTTAATGCATTTTTGAGCTTGTTGTTAAAAATTACTCCACCTTACAGAAACACTAAAGTAACCATACAAACTCATGCCACGTGTTAAAACAGGTCAGAGGATTTGTAATAATGTTACAGTTTCGGGAAAAAAATAGCTTACAAAAAATCTTAACTGGAGGTGGGGAGGAGCAAGATGGCAGAGATTTATAGAGATCTAAATATCATCGGGTCCCAGGAGTTCAGCTAGTTATCAAAACACTTTGAACACCTACAAACTCAACAGGAGACCGAACAAAAGAATAGCAATTGTAGGAATAGAAAATTGACCACTTTCTGGAAGGTAGGACATGCAGAGAAGCAATGGGAAACTAGACAATGGAGGGAGAGGCCGGCTCCCGGCAAGCAATGAGGCAGTGGAGCACAAAACCAGAACTTTTAGAAGGCCGCTCCACTGAGGGATGTTGCTCCAGAGGTTAAGTAGGGGTGGAGTGGTTGTGGGGACTGTGTGGTTTCAGGACCTGCAGGGTCACAGAAAGATCGAGGGCATCTGACTATGGCACAGCTCCCAGGTATCAGAGCAGGGAACCTAATTACAGAGACAGAACTGAAGAGTAAGCTCTCAGCTCAGGGCTACCTTAAACTGAGATCCACGGCACAGGAGGACCACTGCTCTTCGAGCAGAGACCCCACAAGTGGCAGTTCCAGAGAGAATCATCTTCCTCTGGAGGAGCAGCATGGCAGGACTCTGCTGGGTTTAGAGACTCCAAATGGGGCCGCATCAGAGATAGAAATGCTCGGTCACAGGCCAGGTGAGCACAGAGCCCAGCCGGAGACAAGAGACATGGGAGGGATTGACTGCTTTTCTCCGATGGGCGCACTGAGGAGTGGGACCCCAAGCTCGGCTCCTCAGGGCTAGAGACTGGGAGGCCGCCATTTTCATTCCTGTTCTCCGGAACTCTACGGGAGGTGTCCAAGAAACAAAAGCTCCCAAGCTCGAACTCTAGTGGATTACTATGGCCTGGCCTCAGGGAAGGGCAGTGCAATTCCGCCTCCGGAAAAGACATTTGAAAATCATGGCAACAAACCCCTCCCCAAGAAGATCAGCAAGAATATCAAGCCAAGACCAAGTTCCCGGATCAACAAGAACTGCAGAACTCCAGAGCTAGGGAAAGGAAACAAACAGAATTCACGACTTTTTCCCCATGATCCTTTAGTTTTTCAAAGTTAACTTTTTAAAAAGTTTATATTTTTCTTATCCCACTTCTTAATTTTTTCCTCTTTCCTATTTTAATGTTTTTAACTATTTTATCTTATTAATACCTTTTAAATTTTTTTAAAAATTTTTATTGCTATAATCATATTTTATCCCTTCATTGTAATATATATATTATATATATATATTATATATATATATAGTAAAATTTTGGGATACAGGTTCTCCTAATAGACCAAAATATATCCTTAATCTAGTACATGTCTTTGTTCTAGTCTCCAGCCTGATCACATTATTTCCTCTTTTTTTCCCCCCAACTTATCAATTCCTTTTTTAGAATATTTTAAAATTTTCATCTCCACAGTCATATTCCATCCCTTCATTGTGTTTACTCACACTTTTGTATATATTTAAGTTTTTCTATCTTTAAAATTTTGGGAGGTAGTTTCTTCTAACAGACCAAAATACACCCCAAATCATGTATGTGCTCTGTTCTATTCACCAGTCCTATCTACCTATCTATCTATATATGTATATATTTTTCCTCTTTTTCTCCTCCTTCTCCCCTGGATTTTGGGTCTCTTCTGATTTAATTAGTGTATATTTTTCTGGGGTCATTGCTACTCTTTTAATATTTTATGATCTCATTCATCTAATCTTATCTGGATAAAGTGACAAGGCAGAAAAACTCACTTTGAAAAAAAACAAGAGGTAGTACCATTGGCTAGGGACCTGATCAATACAGACATTAGTAAGATGTCAGAACTAGAGTTCAGAATGACAATTATCAAGGTGCCAACTCTCAAAAAAAAGGACAGAAGATACTAGAGAATCCCTTTCTGGAGAAATAAAATCCCTTTCTGGAGAAATAAAAGAACTATAATCTAACCAGGTTGAAATCATAAAAGCTATTAATGAGGCCCAATCAAAAATTGAGGCTCTTATGGCTAGGATAAATGAGACAGAATAGAGAATTAGTGATATAGAAGACTAAATGATAGAGAATAAAGAAGGTGAGAAAAAGAGAGACAAAGAACTGCTGGACCACAAGGGAAGAATTAGAGATATTTCATCATAAGATAAAACAATATTAATATAATTGGAATCCCAGAAGAAAAAAAAAGGAGGGGGGCAGAAGGTATATTGGAGCAAATGATAGCAGAGACTTTGCCTCATTTGGCGAAGGGAACAAGCATAAAAATTCAGAATGCACACAGAAGCCCCCTAAAATCAATAAAAATAGGTCCAAACCCCATTATCTAATAGTAAATCTTACAAGTCTCAGTGATGAAGAGAAAATCCTGAAAGCAGCTCAGGACAAGAGTCTGTTACATACAACGGTAGAAATATTAGATTGGTAGTGGACCTATCCACAGAGACCTGGCAGGCCAGAAAGGACTGGCATGATATATTCAGAACACTAAATGAGAAAAATATGCAGACAAGGATACTATATCGAGCTAGGCTGTCACTAAAATTAGAAGGAGAGATAAAAAGCTTCCAGGACAAACACAAATTAAAAGAAGTTGCAAATACCAAACCAATCCCTTAAGAAATATTGAAAGGGGTCCTCTAAGCAAAGAGAAAGCCTAAAAGTAACAGACCAGAAAGGAACAGAGACAATACACAGTAACAGTCACCTTATAGGCAATACAATGGCACTAAATTCGTATCTTTCAATAGTTACCCTGAATGTAAATGGGCTAAATGCCCGAGTCAAAAGACACAACATATCAGAATGGATAAAAAAAAAAAAAAAAGACCCATCAATATGCTGTCAGCAAGAAACTCATTTTAGACCCAAAGACATCTCCAGATTTAAAGTGAGGGGGTGGAAAACAATTTACTATGTTAACAGACATCAAAAGAAAGCTGGGGTGGCAATCCTTACATCAGATAAATTAGATTTTAAGCCAAAGGCTATAATAAACAGTGAAGAAGGGCGTTATATCATAATCAAACAGTCTGTCCAGCAAGAAGAACTAACAGGGATGCCTGGGTGGCTCAGTTGGTTAAGCAGCTGCCTTCGGCTCAGGTCATGATCCCAGCGTCCTGGGATCGAGTCCCACATCGGGGGAGCCTGCTTTTCCCTCTGACTCTGCCTTCCACTCTGTCTGCCTGTGCTCGCTCTCACTCTCTCTCTCTTACAAATAAATAAATAAAATATTTAAAAAAAAAAAAAGAAGAACTAACAATTTTATTTATCCATGCCCATAACATGGGAGCAGCCAACTATATACACCAATTAATAACAAAACACATCAACAATAATGCAGTAACAGTACGGGACTTTAACACCCGCCCTCACTAAAATGGATAGATAATCAAAACAAAAGATCAACAAGGAAATAAAAGCTTTAAATGACACACTGGACCAGATGGACATCACAGATATATTCAGAACATTCCATATCAAAGCAAAAGCATATACGTTCTTCTCTAGTGCACATGAAACAATCTCCAGAATAGATCACATCCTGGATCACAAATCAGGTCTCAACTGGTACCAAAAGACTGGGATAATTCAGACATATTTTCAGACCACAGTGCTTTGAAACTAGAACTCAACCATAAGAGCAAAGTTGGAAAGAACTAAAATACATGGAGGCTAAAGAGCAACCTATTAAAGAATGAATGGGTCACCCAGGAAATTAAAGAAGAATTGAAAAAATTCATGGAAACAAATGATAATGAAAACACAACTGTTCAAAATCTTTGGGACACAGCAAAGGCAATCCTGAGAGGGAAGTATATAGAAATACACCCTTTTCTCATGAAACAAGAAAGGTCTCAAGTATACAACCTAACTCTACACCTAAAGGAGCTGGAGGAAGAACAGCAAAGAAAGCCTAAACCCAGCAGGAGAAGAGAAATAATAAAGATCATAGCAGAAATCAATGAAATAGAAACCAGAAGAACAGCAGAACAAATCAATAAAACTAGGAGCTGGTTCTTTCAAAGAATAAATAATATCGATAAACCCCTGACCAGACTTATCCAAAATAAAATAGAAAGGACCCAAATTAATAAAATCATGAATGAAAGAGGAGAGATCACAACCAACATCAAAGAAATATAAATCATTATAAGAACATATTATGAACAACTATGCGCCAGCAAATTTGACAATCTGGAAGAAATGGATGCAAGAGACATATGCCTAGAGACATATAAACTACCAAAACTGAACCAGGAAGACATAGAAAACCTGAACAGACCCAAAACCAGTAAGGAAATTGAGGCAGTCATAAAAAATCTCCCACATAAAGGGGCCAGGGCCAGATGGCTTCCCAGGGGAATTCTACCAAACATGTAAAGAAGAATTAATACCTATTGTCCTGAAACTGTTCCAAAAAACAGAAATGGAAGGAAAACTTCCAAACTCATTTCATGAAGCAAGCATTACCTTGATCTCAAAACCAGACAAAGACCCCACCATAAAGGAGAATTACAGACCAATATCCTTGATGAACACAGATGCAAAAATTCTCACCAAAATACTAGTCAATAGGATCCAACAGTACATTAAAAGGATTATTCACCACGACCAAGTGGGATTTGTTCCAGGGCTGCAAAGTTAGTTCAACACCCAGGAATCAATCAATGTAATACAATACATTAATAAAAGAACAAGAACCATATGATATTCTCAATAGATGATGAAAAAGCATTTGACACAGTGCAGCATCCTTTCTTGATCTTCACAGTGTAGGCATAGAGGGTACATACCTCACTATTATCAAAGCCATCTATGAAAAACCCACAGCGAGTATCATTCTCAATGGGGAACAACTGAAAGCTTTTCTGCTAAGATGAGGAACACAGCAGGGATGTCCACTATCACCACTGCTATTCAACATAGTACTGGAAATCCTAGCCTTGATAATTGGACAATGAAAAGAAATAAAAGGCATCCAAATTGGTAAAGAAGAAGTCAAACTCTCACTCTTTCCAGATGATATGATACTTTATGTGGAAAACCCAAAGATTCCACCCCAAAACTGCTGGAACTCATATAGGAATTCAGGAAAGTGTCAGGATATAAAATCAATGCACAGAAATCAGTTGCATTTCTATACACCAACAGCAAGACAGAAGAAAGGGAAACTAAGGAGTCCATCTCATTTACAATTACACCCAAAACCATAAGATATCTAGGAATAAACCTAACCAAAGAGGCAAAGAATCTGTACACAGAAAACTATAAAGTACTAATGAAAGAAATTAGGGAAGACACAAAGAAATGGAAAAACGTCCCATGCTCATGGGTTGGAAGAACAAATGTGAAAATGTCTATGCTACTGAAAACAATCTATATATTTAATTCAGCCCTTATCAAAATATCATTAATTTTTTTTCAAAGAAATGGAACAAATAATCCTAAAATTTATATGAAACAATAAAAAACCTTGAATAGCCAGAGGAATGTTGAAAAAGAAAGCCAAAGTTGGTGGCATCACAATTCCAGACTTCAAGCTCTATTACAAAGCTGTCATCATCAAGACAGTACGGTAACAGCACAAAAACAGACACATAGATCAGTGGAACATAACAGAGACCCCAGAAATGGACCCTCAACCCTATGGTCAACTAATCTTTGACAAAGTAGGAAAGAATGTTCAATGGAAAAAAGATGGTCTCTTCAACAAATTGTTTTGGGAAAACTGGACATGCAGAAGAATGAAACTGGACCATTTCCTTATACCATACACAAAAATAGGCTCAAAGTGGATGAAAGACCTCAATGTGAGACAGGAATCCATCAAAATCCTTGAAGAGAACACAGTCAGCAACCTCTTTGACCTCAGCCACAGCAACTTCTTCCTAGAATCATCCCCAAAGGCAAGGAAAGCAAAGGCAAAAATGAACTATTGGAATTTCATCAAGACACACAACAGCTTTTGCACAGCAAAGGAAACAGGAAACAAAAGCAAAAGACAACTGACATAATGAGAGAAGATATTTACAAATGACATATTAGATAGAGGGCTAGTATCCAAAATCTTTAAAGAACTTATCCAACTCAAAATCCAAAGAGCATATAATCCAATCAATAAATGGGCAGAGGACCTGAACAGATATTTCTGCAAAGAAGACATCCAGATGGCCAAAAGACACATGAAAAAGTGCTCCACATCACTCGGCATCAGGGAAATACAAATCAAAACCACAGTAAGATACCACCTCACACCAGTCAGAATGGCTAAAATTAACAAGTCAGGAAACGACAGATGTTGGCAAGAAAGGGGAGCCCTCCTACACTATTGGCAGGAATGCAAGCTGGTGTAGCCACTCTGGAAAACAGCATGGAGGTACCTCAAAAAGCTGAAAATAGAGCTACCCTATGACCCAGCAATCACACTGCTGGGTAATCACCCTAAAGATACAAATGTAGTGATTCGAAGGGGCATGTGCACCCGAATGTTTATAGCAGCAATGTCCACAACAGTCAATCTGTGGAAAGAGCCCAGATGTCCATCAACAGATGAACTGATAAAAAAGATGTGGAGTAGATATTCAATGGAATGCTATGCAGGCAAGAAAAAATGAAATCTTGCCATTTGCAGTGACATGGATGGAACTAGAGGGTATTATGGTAAGCGAAGTAAGTCAATCAGAGAAAGACAATTATCATATGATCTCTCTGATATGAGGAAACTGAGAGGCAGGGCTGGGGTTCATGGGGGCTATGGAGGAAAAAAGTATAATAAGGTGGGATGTGGAGGGAGACAAACCATAAGAGACTCTTAATTTCATGAAACAAACAGGGTTGTTAGGGTGGAAGTGATGGGGTGGCTGGGTTACAGACATCAGGGAAGGTATGTGCTACGGTGAGTGCTGTGAATTGTGTAAGACTGATGAATCACAGACCTGTACCCCTGAAACAAATAATATATTATATGTTAACAATTTAAAAATAAATAAATAAATAAATAAATAAATAAATAAATAAATAAAATGGGGGCAGGGGACTTTGTTGTAGGTGTGTCCCAGGATAATTTTGATTCTGTTAAACAGAATGCAACAATATTTTCCACTAGTCCATGGTCTATTCTGGAGTGTGTAGGAGGGGCAGTATTATAGGTGATAGTAAACAATGATATTAAACTCATTTATTTCCATATTATTATACTTATAGTTTTATTACAAATAATGTAGGGAAACACACACAAAAATGTTACCAGGCAAAGCAAGAAACTGAGTAGTATAGTTTAAATGAACTGACTAAAATTAATGAAACTAGATGGAAAATGAGCTTTAGAAGCAACAGTTAAAGATCTAACAATGTCGGTAATAATATACATAATTTCTGTGTGTACTTTTATTTAAGGAATGACTTATGTCAGAGATTCTGCCTTAATAAGAGCCAACAGTGGCCAATATGTATAATTTGGCATTTCAAAAACAGTCACATGATCATTCTCATGCATCAGATGGATGGTTAGACTAGATAACCCTTAACCATTTCTAATTCAGAGGTCCTAAGTGGAAAAAAAAAAAAAAAAACAAAAAAAAACCAAAACCCTTAAATTCCTCACCATGGAACCAAGGCCTTTCAATTTCATGAGCGACATTTCAATTCATCTCACTAGTAATTTTCTGTGTGACCCAGACTGTGACTCAGAGGCTAGGAGCGATTCTGGGTCACAATCTTCCTAATCTGCATTGGGGAGGGTTTTATTTTGTGAGTGTGCGCCTGGGCAAGAGCTGAAGCAGAGCAAAGCGACCATAACAAGGCCAGTGGGTCCAATACCAGTGCCCATCCCGCTGAACAGGCTTAACGAACTCAGACAAAAACCCCTCCCAGCAGGACCTGGCATGGAGATCAGGCTAAACACATTCCCCTGGGGTTGGTGGGGACATTGGTTGTAGTGAGTGCTTCGAGCAAGCCTGCAACATTGTTCAAGAGTCCTTCTTTTTGGATACACATACCTCCAAAAACTCCCACTTCCAGCAGTAAGACACCCCAGAATCCCATCAATCTTTTATTGAAAAGAACCTTTCTCTGTCACCCAGGGCGCAGAGAGCTACTAAGTGTCCTCAAATATCCTGTAGCTTCCACAGCACATTTTTTTTTTTTTTAAACTGCCTTTACTCTATATTTCCAATAAGCTATCACCTCCTCTCTACCAGTCTCTCAGGGGACGTGTCCGGGGTAGTTGACTCCTTTTCTAGCCCATGCTAGCTCATGAGCAGCAGTTGAGTTTGCCCAGAGAACAGCTTACCACTCTTCCCAGGGCTTATCTAGAAATGTGTCCCTCTCTCCAAAATGTGAGGACTCCACAAGAGAATGAGGAGGATTCTCATTGTCATAGAAACAACTAAAGGGCGCACGGGGCCAGCAGCATCCATCTCAGAATATGAACCATGATGCCTGTATGAAGCCCAGAGGGCCGCCGTTGTCATGTGGCTGTAATAAGTGTGTACCCCGTGAGGAACCTTCCATGTCAGGGATGATCCCTTCTCTGTTTCTGCATCTCACCCTCTCCCTAATCTACAAGGTTGACAAGGCAGCTGTGGCAACCCCCAAGGGACAGGTGTGTAAACCGAAAACCAGAGAATTTCCAACATTCCCCTGGGGGCACCTGACTTAAGAAGCCGCTGAGCTAGAACTTGAAACCAGGAATTGTGCTTCCCCGCCAGTGTTCTCCTGTGATCAGCTAACTTCATTTAAAATGATCAGAGCGGGAGATGAACCATAAGAGATACGCGCTTTGGGAAACAAACTGAGGGTTTTGGAGGGGAGGTGGGGTGGGGGTGCCTGTGTGAGCCTGTTGGTGGGTATTAAGGAGGGCACGTATTGCAGGGAACACTGGGTGTGGTATGTAAACAATGAACATAACATCAAAAACTAATGAAGCACTGTATGGTGACTAACGTAACACAATAAAAAAATACAATACAATACAAAACAATGATAAAATAATAAAATAAAGTAAAATGAAATGAAATGAAATAAAATAAAATAAAATAAATTAAAACAAAATAAAATGATGGCTAGTGAACATTCTATCCCACAAGTTGGAGGCTGATCTCTTTTATCACTTTTTTTGTAGAATTGGACAATCTAGACAGATAAGTACACTTGTGTGACCTGGCCAAGGTCACAAATACAGGGGGCAAAATCAGAATCTGGTTTCTGTTTCACAGGCCTGATGCTACACCACGTTCCACTGAATTCCTACATTTCAGGTTTCAGCAGGTGTATTCGTGGATTCCTTAACATCTCCTCGGGCTTCCTGGGCTCCTCAGCTCAGGTTTATAAAAAGCAGTGTTTTCCTTTTTCTTTTCTTTTCTTTTCTTTTCTTTTCTTTTCTTTTCTTTTTCTTTCTTTGCAAGTGACAACCATCTAATTAGCTTTGAAAGACTACCATAATCCTTTACTAACATCTTCCGTAATACTTCCAGTTATAAGCTGTAATGTTTCCAGCGGGATATCTCAGGAGCTCCTCAGCAACTGTGTCCAGACTTAAAAATGCTCTTCTTTGCTTACTAAGGAGAAGCAGGGCTCTCAAAGGCAGGGTTTTTCCAGTATTTTAGAAATTCTGGACTAGCTCTCCGGCCCGGCATTGAACATCACTCTTCCATATCTACATCTAAGAACTAACTCCATAAATTATTTTGCATGTGGAGATATGATTAATCACAGGAAACCCCCGCCCCTAACACTGAGACAGCCGTGATGGCAGAAAGCGAGCATTGCCTTTTTTCCTGGTACTCGGCTGGCAAGAGTCACGCTCAGCAGTTTCCTGTGCACTGAAAAAAGGGAAAAAATCCAATGTGGCCTACTTTTCCTTTGAATAAATCTGATTTCAATAAAACTAAAAGTGTTGATGATCATAGTTCTTTGATGCCTATCAGAATGAGCTGCTAGGCAACAAGCTGGCCAGGTCGCCTTGCAGATGTGGTGGCTCTCTGGACCTCTGGCCCACCTGACCCTCTGAGGACACCTTGCATTTCCATGGGATTGGCAAAAGTGCCTGCAGATATACAACCATCCACTCTTGTTAATTCTTTTTCTTTTTTTTTTAAGTAGGCTCCACACCCAGCATGGAGCCCAGTGTGGGGCTTGAACTAACAACACTGAGATCAAGACCTGAGCTGAGATCAAGAGTCAGATGTTTGACTTGACTGGGCCATCCATCTCTTATTAATTCTAAGGCTATTTGAATTAGAGTTTTAATTTTAAAAAATTATATTGTGTGTTGTTTTCACTAGAACAGACTGTAAAGAATTTTACGTGGGGAAATATAGGCTTAGGATAATGCCATACATACTAATTCCAAATGAATCCTTCAGTCATTTTTAAAAGGCACAGCCCTAATCTTTCAAAGACCGCAAATAGAGTATCCTGGCTGTTTTCCAACATCAAGTGGAATTTTAAGCAATATCTATGTAAATTTACAGACACTTCAACAAATCTAAATTAAACTTCTAAAACCTAAGTCACACCTTCTCAGACAGGAAAAACCTTTGAAACGCCGCAATAAATAATACCTTGTTTCTAAACCAGGATGAAAGTTTCACAGTAAAAGCAAACTTGATTCTCAAAGCTGGTTCTAGACAATCTGTACAAAATCTGTACATATTGGAGCATTATGAGAACACACTGGGAAGCCCACACCCACAGTAGACAAGAGTCGGTGATAGAAGGTAGTTCACAAGAGTGGACATAAGTTTTCAGAGGCCAAAGAAAATTTAAGCTCCTCCACCCAGGTAAACTTCAAGCCTCCCCCCACCCCCACCCAAGGAATTATCCCTTCTCTGGGTTCATAGAGGCGTCTGGTTTGGGCTTGTAAAATGGCCATTCATGGGACGCCCAGGTGGCTCAGTCAGTTAAGTGTCTGCCTTTGGCTCAGGTCATGATCTCAGGGTCCTGGGATTGAGCCCCATGTTGGACTCCCTGCTCAGCAGGGAGTCTGCTTCTCCCTCTCCCTCTGCAGCTCCCCCTGCTTGTGCGCTCACACTCACTCTCTCTCTGCCAAATAAATAAAATCTTAAAAAAAAATGACCATTCATGCCCTTCCTTGTCATGTCTAATTCTGTGTGACCACAAGCTCTCTGCAAGCAGGCGTTCCATCCTATTCATGACTTCAGTCTTCGGAGGGATAGTGTTCCACTTCTCCTTTGCCAGTTGTGGTAGAATGTACATTCCAAAGCCAGCTGCACCAACATACATCCCAGGCCACCTGCTGTCATCCCATGTGGCAGTGACATTACTTCAGAGAGGGTCATCCCTTGACTCTGAGGAGCTGTGTCTAATCCTACCCCTCTCCCCGATGCCCCTGTAACCTAAGAGGACATCTTAGAATGCCCCAACCATGAGAATATGGCAGAAGTCACTGTGTGATAGAAGTCACTGTGTGACTTCTGATACTAGATCATGAAAAGCATTAAAGGCATCGTCTTGGACTCTCAGACTGTTCTCTGTAGGAGAGGTTTCCATGGGAAGAGACAAGATCTCCCTGGCCATCAGCACCCATTTGCCACATGTTTGACTTCCCTGGAAATGGGCCATCCAGCCCGAATCTTTCGTTCAGATCCCTGTTGACCTTGCCAATACCTAGCTACAATCCCAAGACTCCCCAACTGAGCCCTTCACAAATTCCTGGCTCAGAGAGAAACCACGAGAAGTAATGCTATCACTGATACGTAAATCACTAAACCTGGGGGATAATTTGTTACAAAGCAATGCGTAACTAATACAGCAGCATATGCCTTTGAAAAATAAAATCAAACAATCTGTAATATATAAAGTAAACTTACTGAACACTACTGGAAACCGTGTGGCATTTAACAAGATGCCTTGCAAAGAGTGTGGGTTGCATTTTCTTTCTGAATATTAAAGCATGTTTCAAGAGTTTCAAAAGTTTCATTTTTTTAATAATGCCAGAAACTGATGCTCCGATAGATGCTGTGTCTTGGAGCTCCCATGTGTCAAAGGAGAGATTACATGGGAAACTCTTTTGCTCTTTTGGACTGCAGTTAACGGATAGGAAAGGACAAGAAATCTTAAGCACCACAGGACATGACCACTGACATCTATTTCTGGCATACAACAAACTATATAAGGCTTTCTGTTGCATTCTTGTTAAAACCAAGTTTCTGAAGGGTGGGGAAAGAGGTTTTTTCCCAAGAACTAACCATCAAGGCTTTTACACGAGAAAAATCAATGCGTTCCCCCTACCGAATATCTGCTACCGACACTGAGCCGGCAGGTGGAGAGGCCTTGCCAGCTCTCTCCAAAAACAGCGTGTCTTCCTTTCAGTGGTCATCCCATGTTTGTGGGTCTGAGCTGTCACTGAGGAGAGAACGACAGACGTGCCTTCCTTTACTGGGAAGTCAGGCAGGGTTCAGCCGATCCTGATTGCTTCCTTGGCCACAGATCTTTATCATGGAATTTGTTTTCACCCGAAGGGTTTAGATCCCTTCAACAATCTCCAGAGGAAGTCTGATATCATCTAAAAATCTGCCTGCCTACCTGGGGTGACTCAACATCTCCCTCATTCCACACTCCCCCGCCATCTGCCGTGTGGAGATGGGTCCTTTAGACTCCCTGCTGAGAGCTGCGCTAATAGAGCAGACTAATTCAATCCAGCAAATATTTATCCAGTTCCTGCCATTCCCAGGCTCTTGTACTACATCCTGGGCTCCGTAAGTATGAAAACAGCGTCTTCCTTTAACAGCCATTTATGGAAAGCGTACCATATGCCTTGTGCTATAGCACAACGGTAACTAAGAATAGGGGCTCCTGACTATTGTCCCTTCCTATCCTCCTTCTGACTATAGGAGGAGGAGGAGGAGGAGGAGGGGAAGGAGACGGAGGAGGGGGTGGGGGGAAAGGGGGAGAAGGAGGGGGAGGAGGGAAAAGGAGAGAAGGAAGGGGGAGGGGGAGGAGGGGGAGGGGGAGGAGAAGAAGAAGGGGAGTCATGATTGCTCCAGCAGCTCTGCCAGTCATGGTTCTGGATCACCTACATTTTCTTACTAGAATCCTTTCTTCTTTACAATGGTCTTTGCCACCAACACAGGAGCAATGTTTTAAAATAAGACTCTGGAGGTGTGCGACGTCCAGCTTCTGCCTGAGAAGCTGCATCCTATCACGGGAGGGGAAAAAATGTTATCGTCGTAACGACTATGGGACTACCAAAACGTGCAGGTGTAGCAGGCTCTGTCTATATAAAGAAGCGCTAACATCAGCCGTGCCGCAGCCTGGGTCTTTGCCACCCGTTTCCCTCCAGAAAGAATCTGCAGTTCCCGCACCGTGAAAACACGGGTGGCAAGAAAAGCCTGTTCACACCATGAACGCGCTGGTGGCATCCACATTCCCATCTACTTACTACTCTCGTGGGGAATATCTGCACAGGGAGCCCCACCCAAGACCGGCCACCCAGATGAGCAGGACCGTGGGCAATTTTGCCTTCACCTTATAACTAACGGGACAACCCTTAAAAAAAGAATTTCAGGGCCCAGTTTAATTTTACCAAATTCCACAAGACAGGAATCAGAAGAAAAAAAAAAATTCTGCAGTAAGACGGGCCTGTCCAGTGTGATCAGGCTGATTATAACTCCACTGAACCTATTAGTTTTCTTTTCAAAAGGGGGGGAAAGTGACAACAAAAGCTCTTCTCTGATTAATGTTTCAGCATCGATTTAATTTTGGTATCCAGGAGAAGCAGCACAGTGTGAGGCAGCGAGGACGACAGGATACAAAGGAGATTTCTATTAAGAACCTACAGAATAATCTTGACAAGTCACCATATAGGTGATTCCATTTTCCTTTCTGCAAAGTCTGAAAAATTATCCCTTAGGAACATTCAAGGGAATTTAAGAAAAAAAAAAAAAAAAAAAGAAAAGAAACACACTACAAGTAACTTTACAATGGCAGAGTAATTTTAAAGAATGTAAACAAAGCTAAAAGATTCTGGAATTCATATTACATGCCTCCAACATATAAATGGAAATCAGAGTAATAAAGACATCTCCCTTCCCTGAATACGTTCCGTGTGCTAGGACCATGCTAAGTACTTGAGGTGTGCGGCCTCTGATTTCACAATTAAACAAGCCCATGGGGTAGCAACCCATTCATAGATGAGAAAGTTAAGGTTTAGTAACATCAAAAATCTATCAAAGGTCCTATGGCTTGGGGCACCTGGGTGGCTCAGTGGGTTAAGCATCTGCCTTCATTCAGTTCAGGTCATGATCTCAGGGTCCTGGGTTGGAGTCCTGCTTTGGGCTCTCTGCTCAGTGGGGAGCCTGCTTCCCCCGCCCCCTGCTCTCTGCCTACTTATGATCTGTCTGGCAAATAAATAAATAAATAATCTTTAAAAAAAAAAAAAAAAAAGGTCCTATGGCTCTGAATTGGAGGAGTTAGAACTCAGATTCATCTGCCTCATTCTGGGGACCCTCACGCCATTCGTGTGTCATTGCCAGTCATGCCCTGAGGGAAGGCTCCTTCATCTTTCAGCACCTGAGCTCAGACAGCAAAGGACAAAGACACTTCATCTGTCTTCTGATATCTCAGATCAAAACAGACAAGTCATGGGTGTGGTTCATTCACCCCCTATCGGCCATCCAGACTTTTCCGTTCATTCTGAAAGACATGATAACTCGTCCTTCTCTTATACAACACAGACCCAATGCCTTTATGGAAGGGATGCCTGGATGGCTTAGTCAGTTAAGCATCTGCCTTCAGCTCAGGTCATGATCTCGGGGTCCTGGGATTGAGTCCCACATTGGGCTCCTTGCTCAGTGGGGAGCCTGCTTCTCCCTTTCCCTCTGCCTGCTGCTCCCCCTGCTTGTGCTTGCTCTCTCGCTCTCTCTCTGACAAATAAATAAATAAAATCTTAAAAAAAAAAAAAACATAAAGACCTGGAAACAGCAGCTTTGATCAGGTTCATCCATTGATGAGTGAGTGTCTCTATGAAACCAATGTGAGAGAGAAAAGCTGTCACATGACATTAGGGTAAAGTGGGATACCATCATTGGAGCTAGGGTGTTACACAGACTCTCCCAACTTGGAGTTTCTAGTGACTTTATTCTTGGTATACTGCCTTGTGCGGTTGTACCCACGGATGTCATGAATGGAATTTCTGCATCTCAGCCCACTGAGGACAGATATGGTGATCAGGAGGCATTTGACATCTCATCCGAGGTACCGGAGGTAGAATGCCCCCACCCACACTGGTATCCACCCGACGGCCCCTTGGTCAGAGTTCCCTCGTCATCTGTGTTACGGACTCGGGAGGGGGCCACCTGTAATGGCCTCTGTCAGTCTGTCTTGTCGACAGTAAATGAAGAGCTGTCTGGGGCCATGTGAGACCGACTGCCGGGTCCACATCCCGGATCCAGCCCCACTGCTGACCTTGGCCAATCCTTCCATCTTCCCAACCTTCTGCTTATGCACCCCTACAATCTGGATGACAAGAGCATCTCACAGGGTAAGATCAAGTAATGATCTCATCACCGTGGCTGGTGCAGAAATGCTCAGAAATGATTCATACTGTTTATTCCAGGAGCCCTGGGCTTCCTCTCTGCCTCTCCTTAGCGCCACAGTGCTGATGTTCCTTAATGTTATAATTATCAGCCTGCATCTTGCCTTTTCAAGGGAAAGTAAGCCCAATTAGGGCAGGAGATTACAAATCTCTTATATCATCCATCCAATATCGTGGGTCCCTGAATTTCCAGGTACAACACTGAGATCTAGCTGAAATGTGTGTATCTAGCTGAAGTGTGCATGTACACATACACACACACACACACACACACACACACAATGACAACTTTAAATAGGCAATTTCGTATTTTCTCTCTTTAAAATACTAAGAATTCTTGGGGCACCTGGGTGGCTCAATCATTAAGAGTTTGCCTTCGGCTCAGGTCATAATCCCAGGGTCTGGGGTTTGAGCCCCACTTTGGGCTCCCTGCTCAGTGCGAAGCCTGCTTCTCCCCTCCCACTCCCCCTGCTTGTGTTCCCTCTCTCACTGTCTCTCTCTCTCTGTGTCAAATAAATAAATAAATACAATCTTTAAAAATAAATAAAATAAAATACTGAAAATTCTTATTTGTGTCTTAACAAAGTACCTGTGCTTAGACAGTGACATTGGAGATGACGGCAGAATGGCTCTCAACCCTCACCGTGACAATGGGCCAGTGGACGTATTTATACTTCAGCGCAGAGAAGAAACACAGGTCTGTAGTCTCTCCCACAAATGCCCCAACACACACCCTTCTGGTATTGAGGCAGGTTCTCTCACTCCTCTGAGGGGAGTCACTTACCTCAGCCTTGGTGGGAGATAGACATAATCCCTGTGAAGTACTGGGCACCAGGCCCGGCTTATGGTAAAAGATTAATTATCACCATCTCTTTATGGGGTCAAACATAATGTTGCCAAGGGAGCTGTGCTCTACCCACCTAGCTCTGGATTTCATCTGCTCCCACTGAGTAGATTTTCACTGGCCCTAAACTATACTGTATGGGGGTGGGGGAATACCAAGAATAAAGAACTCACAAAACCCCTACACAAATCAAGGAAATTCAAACATTGTGACAGACCAGTCGCATAGAGAGACGGATGCACTCAGCTTTTCCTGCTGATGGGATCTGTCAGAGGAAGCAGTAACATTGGAGGTGAGAGCACTAGCCCCACACTCAGAGGAGGAATGAAGTCAGGTCCTTGCTGGACTCCTTTGGGGCCTGGGATATCCCCCTATGAGTCAGTACTATGGCTGAGGAGCAGAAGTATCACTGTCCAGGACAGGAAGCTTTATTTCTTCAGCTAATAAAGATCACTGTACAGCCTTGCCTTAGGTTTTTTTTGTTTTTCTTTTTTTTTAGGATTTTTATTTATTTATTTGACAGAGAGACAGCACAAGTAGGCAGAGTGGCAGGCAGTGGGAGAGGGAGAAGAAGGCTCTCTGCCAAGCAGGGAGCCCAATGTGGGACTCAATCCCAGGAGCCTGAGATCAGGATCTGAGGCAAAGGTAGACACCTAACTGACTGAGCCACCCAGGTACCCCCTGTCTTGCATTTTCAGGCAGGATTCATTTTCAAAGAAGGGGGTAAGAGAAAGTTTCTAAGGCATTTACCCACCAGTATGGATTACTAACAGGGTATCTTAAGACATTGCAACAAAATATTTAACTCTTTGGAAGTCAACTTTTGTATTGGAAGATTATACATTTAATCTGTAGCGTATCTTTTTTTTTTTAAGATTTTATTTATTTATTTGACAGAGAGAAAGAGAGAGAGAGAGCACAAGCAGGCACAGAAGGAGAGGAAGACTCTCCACTGAGCAGGGAGCCTCAACCCGGGGTTTGATCTCAGGACCCCAGGATCATGCCCAGAGCCAAAGGCAGTTGCTTAACTGACTGAAACATCCAAGCACCCCAATTTGCTACAAATCTTAAAATGCTCTTCCACCAAAATGTTCGAGAATGAGTACACAAGCCAGGGAGAGGTGTGGAGGGTAGAAGGCAGGTTGACAGTGAACATGGTGTGTGGCCTGAAGCAGCCGTCAATGCAAAAATTTGTTTTTGAACATTTTTCATTCTAATGTGAGAGATTTGGTAGATTTGAAATGAAGATTTCGAATGATTTTCTCTTAAATTACTTGTTTTCTCCCCAAACTTTTTTGACTTTGATATTCTTTTAATAATAAACAAAGTAAATTTGGCCAGTAGATCTTTGTATTTCCCGGAGCACCACTGAGAATCCCTGCAGAACATGTCTACCCTGTTTGAGGAGTATAGTTTAAATAATTTAAAAGTTAAGATAAGTAATCTTATCAAGTGATTCATGTTTGGGCCCAGAGACACACATAAATAGGTCCAAGGAGAAGTACATAAAATAAGACTTTGAGAATCAAGGAAAACTATCAGATTTTCCTTGAAAATGGATTTTTTAGTTTTTCTCCAATGGGAGTATTATTTGGCTGGTCATGCAACTACTATCTTACTGTCCAGCAGTTCAAGCATAACTTACTGTCCAGCAGTTCATGCATAAGGTCAAAATGCACATGATAGTATGTAGTCTCCAGGACAGGCATGGACTGTACCCATTCCTCATTAGGGAGAACCCCAGAAGCTCTCTACCACCACTGTTCCATAATGCTCCTCCTTTCCTGAGCTTCCCCACTGTTAAAAGAACCCTAATTTTGCTCACATATCCATGTTTCTCCAACATGAACCAAGCTAAGATGTCCCACTCAATTCCTAGAGTATATATTCATGACTTTAAGATAATTAGCATGTTGACATTCCTCCAGTGATATTTACTGATCCAAATCTGCTCTTTCTACCTCTTTCCTTAACCTGGGGTGGGTGGCCTCAGTGGTCATTGGCATTCATCTCGTGGCTGTGAGAATAACCAGATTTAGGGAGATTGTCCATCCTAAAGTGGAGTGGTGAAAATAGATGGAACCTGGGGTGCTTGGCAATATCATTGACCACCTTTTTTTTTTTTTTTAAAAAGATTTTATTTTTATTTATTTGACAGAAAGAGATCACAAGTAGGCAGAGAGGCAGTCAAAGAGAGAGAGGGGGAAGCAGGCTCCCTGCTGAGCAGAGAGCCCGATGTGGGACTCGATCCCAGGACCCTGAGATCATGACCTGAGCCGAAGGCAGCGGCTTAACCCACTGAGCCACCCAGGCACCCTTTTTTTTTTTTTTTTTAAAGAGAAGAAGAGAAGGAGGGCAAGGGGGCAAGAGACAGAAAATCTTGAGCAGATTCCCCGCTGAGCACCAAGCTTGATACTGAGCTCAATCCCACGCTCCTGAGATCATGACCTGAACTGAAATCAAGAGTCAGACATTTAACAGACTGAGCCCCCTGGGAGCCCCTCATTGAGCTCCTGATTGAACCAAGCTTCGAAGCTGACTCTGTGTCTGGAAAATACATTTTGTTACTGCGTAAGAAGGTTTGACTGAGAAAGTCTGTTACTTTCAGTCAGAAGGATCTCATTGTTTCACTGGAGAGAGATTACACACGAGTTTTACAAAACCTGCATTCAGTTTAAGACAGAAGAAGGCAGATGGATGTGGCGTGGTGGTATTCTACTTCCAATGCCCCAGACTGACATTTCATTTTAATTGGAAAGCATCTTTCCAAAACCAAGTATGCTGTGCAGACGTCAAATTTAGCAAAGGTAGACTCATGTGGAAAATATCTTGACAACAAGAAAAGTGAGTTCTTGTTAGTATTATTTTTCATCATAAACAATGGCTTTAGATATAATGTCTCTCAAATAATTTTGCCTCTGTTTCTGAGTACCCCAAAATGTGTAAATATAGCCATCAAATTAGGAACTATGCTATAAGAAGTCACACAAAAACAGTTGTCTGATTTCACTTAGTTTACTGCATTCTCTCAAATTTTCACTTAAATATATCTGTTACAAACTACAATCTTTTTTTTTTAAGATTTTATTTATTTATTTGACAGACAGAGATAACAAGTAGGCAAAGAGGCAGGCAGAGAGAGAGGGGGAAGCAGGGTCCCCACTGAGCAGGTCGCCTGATGTGGGGCTCGATACCAGGACCTCAGGATTAGGACTGGAGCCGAATGCAGCTGCTTTTTTTTTGGTCATATATTTTTTTAAATTTTTTATTTCTTTTCAGCGTAACAGTAGTCATTGTTCGAAGGCAGCCGCTTAGTGACTGAGTCACCCAGGTGCCCCAGCAATCTACAATCTTAATTTCTTTATTAAGAAGTGGGAAGAGGGGCGCCCGGGTGGCTCAGTGGGTTAAAGCCTCTGCCTTCGGCTCAGGTGGTGATCCCAGGATCCTGGGATTGAGCCCCATATCACACTCTCTGCTTGGCGGGGAGCCTGCTTCCTCCTCTCTCTCTGTCTGCTTCTCTGCCTACTTGTGATCTCTGTCTGTCAAATAAATAAAAAATCTTAAAAAAAAAAAAAAGAAGTGCGAAGAGCAGCAATCTCTTATAAATATCATTAGAATGCTGGAAGCATCAAAATAATTAAATATGTAACATATATTTTGTTCCTAAAAGACATAATATAAAACACAACCACAGACCATTGAAAAAATGAGCAACACAGATGTATGTGGTTACTTCAAAGGCTATATCCTGATCTTTTTTCTGAACCCAACTCCATGCTGACCTAACATCTGAAATAAATTGCCAGAGAACAGCATTCCACAATGATCACCAAATGCTGTCTTAGCATTCAGCCTCCCCTTGTCAGATTTAATTTAGACCAAACAGAACGTGCACACAAAAGTGACAGCTATTGGAAACATCATGCTCAGAGCAAGCTAATGGTGATGAAATGATCAAGCAGCAGTTGATAACACCAACTGATTTTCCACAGAACCAGGGAAGTTAAAGAAGGTGGAGAATTAAGAGCCTGAGATTGTAATCTAATAACCAATGTAATCTGTACCCATGACAATGGCCACAGGAACCATCGGTATCTTCCCAGCTAAAATCAAAGACAAGATCCAGACCTCGACTGTTGACATTCCATGCTCTGACAGGCTTCCAAACTGTCCTGTGCTATGGTTTTCATCACACTGTACTTAAATTGTTGACTTACCTGTCATTCTGCTTGGCTAAATCCCTAAGACAAGGAACTGTCTTTCTTTTTTGTAACCATAGTATGGAGTAGACTGTCAGAGAGTAGATGCTTAATAAACCAGTGGGAAAAAAGAACAAATAGAAAGTAAGGATTGCATAGTCATAAAAGTACTTATCAAGGGTAAGGCTATTTCTATATCTCACCTGTTTTTATACTGTTTGTTTTTCCAAATGAGATTAACTCTGGGATTTTCACTCTGGTTTCCCAAGGCTCCTGGGTAACCACATAGGTGATTATGGTCCGCTCAATACTTCAAAAATGCTACCAGAAGCTATATATTTGCTCTCAATTAAATATCCCATTGCTGACTATATATCCCCTGGCTGTGCTCTAGGCTAGGATTATAACATCTGAGCATAGTCACACTCAACCCATGCTGCTCAGGAGTCCTGATTAACATTACCTACAAATGAGTAAGAAAAAATGGATAACTGGTCATTACCCAGAAAACACAAGTTTGTATACAATAATTTTCAAAAGCCAGGGCCATCTCCAGTGATGAAAATACTTGAAATCCTTGGGTTAGTATTCAAGTCAGCAAGGAATCTGTTATATATAAGAAATGATTTAGTATTCCCTTATTAGAAAAGTGTATATTCTAAGATTTCACTTATTTTAAAGTTTTCTGCCTTAGATACAGCATTCATGTCTTTACTCTCTGGTAATTATAGCCCACCAATAACTACTAATTCTTACTGTTTTTCACAGTCAACAAAAGGAACCATTGGAGAGGCAGATTAATGAGTGCACCTATTAGTGTGTAACAAACTATTAAAATTTAAAAAAATAGTCTTGTTATTTGTGTATATACATTTACAAGCAAACCGAAGCAATCCCAGTGTTCTTATTGTGCATGAATTTGGTATACCAATTAGTATGAAATGCAATTTGCACTAATTCATCAGGGGCAAAGGGAGCATGAAATTATCTTGACTTGTTAATTCAGCTTTTATAGTAAATTGCTCATATTGAGTATTTTCCCCAGTGGTACTCCCTTGTCATAGGGAGTGCAGACACAGACAATCTAGGCAGTAACATCATGAACTTTCTCTTCAAATCCCATTTTACATTATATTTCAAAGATGGTTAAAAAAAATTATGAGGACTGTTTATACCTGCATCACTTATTCACCAATAATAAAAAGAGAGCAAGCACCCTCTTCCTACTACAACATCATCACTTGTCATCCTAGAAATTACTGCTCATGGGCTTTTTGTTTGTTTGCTTAAGTTTTAAATATTCTATTTTATTTGTATTATTGTTTTAAAACCCAAACAACTCCACCAAAAAATTGCCAGAACTCGTACAGGAATTCGGCCAAGTGGCAGGATATAAAATCAATGCACATAAGTCAGTTGCATTTCTACACACAAACAGTGAAGCAGAAGAGAAATCAAGGAATTGGTTCCATTTATAATTGCACCAAAAACCATATGTCACCTAGGAATAAACCCAACTAAAGAGGTAAAGGATCTCTACTCTGAAAAATATAGAACATTTATGAAATAAACTGAGGAGGACACCAATAAATAGAAAAACATTCCATGTTCATGGACTGGAAGGACAAATGTTATTAAAATGTCTGTGCCACCCAAAGCAATCCATACATTCAATCCCTGTCAAAATATCATCAGCAAAATATATATATATATATATATATATATATATATATATATCATCAGCATTTTTCACAGAGTTGGTGACTCTTCTAAAACTGTGCTTTAAATTGGTAACCTGAAGTTGCCAAAGGTTTGAGAAACACTGTTCCACACAATTGCAGAAATTCTGCGCTCACAGGGTTTTGACCCCAGTTGGTTCAGCTAGAATCACTGTCTATGCCGAGCATTTGAAACTTGAAAAGAATTAACACTGTGTGTGGGTTCCCTAATGTTCTAGCCTTGAGTATGCCTGAAGGGTAATTATGGTCACAGGAAAGAGCAGCTAATGTTAAGACAGACAAATTTATTGCCAGCGTACATTAACTAGACTTCTTTTAGTATCAAAAAAACCCTGGGGCGCCTGGGTTGCTCAGTGGGTTAAGCCACTGCCTTCGGCTCAGGTCATGATCTTAGGGTCCTGGGATCAAGTCCCACATCGGGCTCTCTGCTCGGCAGGGAGCCTGCTTCCTTCTCTCTCTCTCTCTGCCTGCCTCTCTGCCTGCTTGTGATCTCTCTCTGTCAAATAAATAAATAAAATCTTAAAAAAAAAAAACAAAAAACCCTTACCAGTTGATTCCCAATGAGTTGCTAGTTATGGCAGGAGGAATACTTAGCTACTTAAGAGGAACCCTTGACTGGTAGGAGAAAGACTTGGTCTTTGCGTTGGCCCCATTGTGCCTGGCTGAGTGGCCTGAAGAAGACACAACCCTGCTTTATTTATTTCACCAACAAATAAAGGCTTTGTTTATTGAGGGCAACCTTATACTAGAGTGCTGGGTAGGAACAACATATATTGCCTGCATACTTTGTAGATTTTTGTGAAAATTTATGTGAAGAACTATGTGGAAATGACTCACGAACTACACATTTTCTGAAAATATAAGATGTTATTACGGTCCATTTTACACCAAGAAATTACAAAAATTATAATGGTAGAAAAATCTATTGCTGTTTTTCACAGATATTTGACTTCGTATTTAACAGGCAGGCAAAACCACAGAGACCCTGCGGTGCTCAGAGCCCCATTCTAACACAAACGGCCGTGTGCGGCTGACCTTACAGAGGAGGGAGGCTAAGGGCATCTGATCCAACAGTAGCCAATCCGTAGGGGACCATAAGGATAATTTCCTCTGCTCAGAGCTTGGGCTGGAGATACAGTGTGTCAGGTCAGGTGATCATGGGGACGGAAGGAGAGATACTCGAGAGAGCGTACAGACAATATGAGAACGGACTTGTTGAAGAAACAAGTTCTCATGCTGATGAAATTTAAGGAGACAACATGGAAACCGGCGTCATGGTGAATTCTGGGTGAATGTTGAATTTGTAAACTAGCTCAGGCTCCTGAAAGCCCTCTCATAGTGTGGTTTCTCTTTTTCCTATGAAGTCCAGTGTAGTCCCTGTCCCTGGCTTACTACACAGTAAGGTTCCTGTTTTTCTTATTGTCTCATGAGTTCTCTTGAACAATCCCCTGCCAACTTTTAATCCCAAACCAGGAACTCACTGCAACCCAAAAGAAGCTAAGGATAACCAACCGTCCATACAATGGACTCGGAACACTTTCTTCTATGTAACCTGATGCTGTCTCGCTTTAGGACAAAGGTAATCAGCATACTTGGGTTTTTCTTTTCTTTTTTGTGTTTTGTTTTGTTTTTCCATGATACAAGGCTATTTTGATTCTCTGACATTAGTACCTATTGTATTATTTGAGATCTTTGCTAGACCAATTGTATAATAGAAATGAAATCTCTTTTTGGTGACAGCAGAGTCCAACAGTGAGTAAGAGGAAAATTAGGACAGTTTATGACACCATAAATTTTAAATACAGCAAAAAAATCAACTCAAAACTGAAGAGTCAGACTTGGTTGAAAATTCAGGAGGCAGCCCAGAACTTCGAATCGCAAACAAAATAGTTCCTGGTCCTTTCCTCTAATGCTTTATTTCACTTAAAGAGTCACGTTTTTTTCTCCAAGTTTTAGTTCTATGTTTCTTAGAAAGTTTGCTCCCCTGTTGTTCTTTTTGTGGTGTTCCTCAGTCTAAAGAGGTGACAAAAGCTGAACTATTTTTCTTAAATGTCGTCAAGGCTTTCTCTGTAGGACTGTTTTTTTCCCACCTAATTCTAAAATGAGAATCCCCCTGCAAAGTGAGCTGGACACAGCCACTCCTCTCATGTGCACAACCATAGAAACGTACCACCCCCTCTCCTGCTGCCTGTCCCACATATAATAAGCATTAGGAGTCCTTGCCCAACTTTGGTATGAGATGGGATATTAGTGCTGAGCTGGGAATTCAGTTTGAGACCCAAGGGCTTCTAGACTGCAAACATGTCACCCTCATCTCTGTCTTCTCTCCAGGCTCTAGCACCTGCTCCTTCTTCCTTGGAATGCTCGTATTCCCCTAAGTCATTGCACCCTGTTCCCTACTGAACATCAGGAAGAAATCTACCACTTGAATGGGTTGGGACTGTAACATAATATGGAAGGAGCTGCAGACAGACAGACTATCAGGTTTGAGAACAGGTTTGAGAACAGTCATGTCTGGCATGACTTCATCTAGGGAAGGCAAGGCACAGTAGGGGGAATGCCGGGGTGTCAGACATTGGTGAGAGCTCCACGTGGGGGTCAGAAGAAAAGGACATGACAGGGGTGCCTGGGTGGCTCAGTGGCTTAAGCCTCTGCCTTTGGCTCAGGTCATGATCTCAGGGTCCTGGGATCAAGCTCTGTGCACGGGGTGCCTGCTTCTGCCTCTGCCCCCCTCCACCTGCCTCTCTGCCTACTTGTGATCTCTCTCTCTGTCTAATAAATAAATAAAATCTTTTTTAAAAAAAGAAAGAAAGAAAAGGACATGACAGAAGCAAACTCTCTCTCTGTCTCTCCTAGCCGTGCCACAAAACGGCCTTTGGTCAGCCATGGGATGATAAAATTAACTAATTCTGTTGACTTTTATAATATTAAATATCAAAAGAATAACATAGCTTCCCCCTTCTAACATAATCCAATGAAGACAGACAGTTAAGAAAATTCATTGAAATGCGTAGCTGCTTTAAAAAAAAGAAAAACCAAGTGACAGACATGCTGTCTATAGAATTCTTTGAAATACGTATCTCCCTTAGTCACCTTTTTTCTAAATTCCTTTACTCCCCTAATTGACTCCAAGGCGATCTGGACACTAGAAGATGTATTTGAAGCAATGCACTCTGATTGTAAAATATGGATATTTTATGGAAATTAGTCTGAGTTCCCACCAAGTTCATGGAGCAGAGGTTCTTTGGATGAATGGATATTTTGAATTAGCTAATGGAAAAAAGGTTCTGAGATGATTTTTTTTCTTTTTTTCCCTCACTAAGCTGCAAGCAGGTCTGTGTGAGATAAAAAGTCAAGTACTAGGGACTGTGCCTTTTCACCTTCTTAATGTGGATAAAGTGTCCCCCTAAAACCCCACCCACTCCAGCAGATTGTCTTGGTCATGGCATTTCAGGCGCATGTTTTTAATGACACTTGGGACCCTGTCTGTGGTTCTCCATGGACTATAATCATTACATTTTTCTCAAAGAAAAATTTTCCTGAGCATCTTAACGCAACCAGCGAGGTGTTATCTGAAGTTAGAAAGCTTTAATGAAATGAGGACTCATGTATTGCTTTCGCTCAGAAGTGATTTGTTTTAGCAATTTCTTTTCTTAGTAGAGTATTATGCCTGGCTCATGACCTGAAAGGGACTTTGCAATTCAAATTCAAATGCCTTTGAATCTTTGCATATTCATGTATGTTTAACATGCATTATTATAGTAGCAAGTACTTTGAAATGAAATAAACATTTGGAAATTTGTAGGCATACAAACTGCGAATAAAAAATACAATCTTACCAGGGATTGAACTGAACTGGGAAAGGAAAGATGATTCTAAAAGATTAAATGATTAGAAGCGAGTTTGGCGAAGTCAAAATCCTGCTCATGGGTTTCGTACAGTAAGTTCTTGGAACAACCTCTTTGAGGCACAAAGGATTAAGAGGTCCAAACTCCTGGGGTTATAAAACACGTAAGTCACAGGGAAGAAATGTACAGCATAGAGCACATAGTCAATAACATGGTAATAACATTGTATATGCTGACAGCTGGCAAAGACTCTTATTAAGGGGATCATTTCTTACATATGAAAGTTTTGCATCGCGGTGATGTACACTTGCAACTAACAGGATATTGAACGTCAACTATACTTCTGTTAAAAAAAAAAAACAGACACCAAAAACAACACAAAAAAGCACATAACAGAGAGTTATAAACTTCAGAGTTAAGAGTTCAAGCCATCATTGGGAAACAACAGCAAGTGATTGTTTTCCTTTTTTAGAGCTCCTTGATATAGAAAAATAGCTTGAACCTGAAATAATAAAATGAAGAGTAATGCTACAAAGCTGGGCAGAATGGACTGGCAACTATTTCCAAAAGCTGATAAATAACTGCCCGAAGACCGACGATGCTCTTATAAAATTGTTACAAAGCCAGCATCTACCAGCAAAGGCTTTTATTCTGTTTGAAAGCAAATACGGCACTGACGCATGCTGTTGATAAAGTGTGAATTGGGGCAACCTCTCTGCAGCATAAAAGCCTTAAAATGTGATAACTTCCCGTCTCAGCAAGACTTCTAGGAATTTATCCCTAAAAAAGAACCATGGATGACCAGAGATTACACAACAAGACTATTCCTCGCATTTTTTAAAATTAGTAAAAAACTGGGAAAAATTCCAAATGTCCAACGGTAAGATATTACTTAAACGGTGGTGCTTTCATCACTTGAGATTCTATAAAGCCTGTAGAACGATGATTCAGAAGAACGTTCAGTTACATGGGAAGATGTTGATTGTACACTTTCCATGAAAATATCCTCTTGTAAATCAGCAGATGCTCTACGAACCCACTCCATGGAAATTTATTTTGGGGGTTGGGAGAAGGAAAATAAAGATGGGAAGGATGGACCCCAGAAAGTTCACATCAGTCATCCACAAGGAGTGGGGTCTTACGATATTTTAATCCGTCCTTCCTTCTCTTTTCCCAAATTGCCACAATGATGGCATCATGGTTTTCTAATATAAATTTTGAATTACTTTAAAAATAGTAAAAAATGTCAGAAAAAAAGCTAGTGACTTGGAAGATTTGTGGCAAATCACCTGATTCCTGAAATAAATGTTTCAAGATGAGGCAAGCTTTATTTCTCTTCATTTTTCTGAAACACCAGCATTTTTGCCCTTTCCGATGGACCTCTCTGGAGGGCAGTTTGAAAACACACAGCCCTCCTGGTGTGGGTGACACGATGTTCCAAAACCATGAGTCAGACCTCCCTTTGGCCATTATTTCATGGCAAGTACTTCTCGAGCTCCAACAGCTCACTTGAGCCTCTTGGTAAATGAAGAAGGTGGCCAAATAAATGATATTTCTTATATAGTTTCAAGTATTAAGGCTCTTCAAGGTTTATGGAAAACAGAGCTTAAAATGAAACTACAGTAAAATTTACGACTACTTAGAGACACTCCTGTCTCCCCCAATTTCGGGAATGTTTGGATACGCCAAACGAAGTAGGTCAAGGCTGTTTCGGGCTTTCAAAAACCAGCCTGCTACCAAGTAGCTGCAGTATCTCGTGTGATCATTCTGTGCAAACCATCTTATAAAGGAAGGGCAAGAGCCAGCTTCTGCTTCCCATGAAGTAGTTCAAACTCAGGTTATATTTCTGACTGCACTTGCTAAATGGACCTTCACATCACTCATCAGGCAACCCTAAAGGTTCACAGGCTACATCTGCAATGATGAAGTTGAGCTGGGGCTAATAATGATTAGTTCCTCCGAACTGGGGAACCAAGAGTCTTGTCTACACAGTTATCTTGAGTGCAAGTCATTACTCATAGTCTAAGAAGAAGCTGGATACTGGCCCAGGGTTCCAGATCCATGGACTTAGAGAAGGGCTCGGTGGCTTCTTTCCACTTCCTCCCTCCCACCAGACACCACCTCCGTGTGCAGAACGCCTGGCCTAGAAACCTTGTTTTTTTATCTAAGCTTAATTGTTGGTTTTGGCCAAGTCCTGGCGGTCAGAACCCAGAGTTTCCATGCAGTCTGCTCCATCCTTACCTTGCCTCCTCACCGCTAAGAGTGGACTCTAAGTTTCTTTGCCCTACCATGTTGAAAGGAAACGGTATCTCTTTCAGCGGAATGGCAAACTAAAGTGAATCTCCTGTATCAGGGGTGACTGTGATACCAGCCCTGTCTGGGGAAAGGATTTTGAGGCTGAGGGCTTCACGGAAACTGAGATCATGATCAATTAGCCTCTCATGCCAAGGTGGGAAGAGAGAGGTGACAGTCTGTCCCCTCTGTCCCACAGCCAGTAGGCAGACTCTGCTTCTGCACCAGAATTTAGATAATTTGAATATAAATTTTTAATTCAGTTACACTGCAATTTCTCCCTGGATTGGTTTTTGGTATTCTTACCATATTCCTTCCCACTCTTTATTTCAAATATAATTTGGCTACATTATGGATTGAATATGAGGAAACAGAACCACCTAACAACCATCTAACATTATTTCTGTGGGCAAGTGCATTTGAAATTCTGAGCAACTGACTTTCACAAATGAATTCTTGGAACCTAATCCACCCCTAAACAGAGGCCCACACCCACTCCTTTTGTAATCAGCCACGTTGTAGGCAAACGTTTGCTAAGCACTGAGCCTTGTTGAATGACACAGAATTAAACGCAAGTCAGATGCTCCTTTAAAGTAAGGGGACGTCTCTCTGTGCTGCGGAGCTGTCTTCATTCCATTCTGTCATTCCAGCTTCCCAGCAGTCTCAAACCAAACTCCTGGCTCATACTAAAAGGCAGTCGGCAGTTCCCTCTAACTTTTTATCTTGTTTGGGAAGATCAAATAAAAGGAAATAGACTAGGAGTGACGATCATATCTACGGAGGAAGGTAAGCAGGTTGGAGGCATAAGCTGCCCGTGAAAGCCAGGTGTGATTTGCTGTGGGTAAAAACCAGGACTGGCTGGAGATCGGAGTGCGTGGGACCCGGGAAGGAGCAGGGCTGTAAGAGCGTTCCAAGCCCATCCTAGCAAGGCCTGGGGCATCTTCATTCTTCAAGAGCTGCCTTGTTGTCCCTGAATTTCCTACATCTATTTCTTTCTCTTCTGTCCCTTCCCACTTCTTTCTTTTCCTTGCTTCCTTCCTAATTTCTCATCTGGGTTTCTCCTCTTTCTTTCTTTCTTCCTCGCTTCTTGCTCTCATCTACCACCTCTTCCATTTTGTGTCTCTTAATGGTAGCCTCCCCATCTCCCGAAGACCCTTGTCCCCTGCCTTGTACTCAATCTGAGATACATTTCTTTTTCTTTTTGTGGGGGGGAGGGGCAGAGGGAGAGAAAGAGGCCGAGAATCTCAAGCCGACTCCATGCTGACTATGGAGTCCGATGCAGGACTCGATCTCATACCCTTGACATCACGACCTGAGCCGAAATCAAGAGTCAGACGCTCAACCGATGGAGACACCCGGGTCTCCCAAATCTGAGAAATATTTCAAGCACATCAAGTACTGCCCACTGTGGGTCAAGACAAGAAAAACAGAACATTACAACTCCTGACATCAAACAGGGCTCTGAGTGTGCAGAGACCAGCAAAATCAGAAAGGAAATCTCTGCCCAAACTAGCAAAGCTGTATCTTTGCTCTACTGTGATTCTCAAGGTTGAGCTCTGGCTGCAGTTTGCATTTCCAGATGCCTTTCCTGCTCTTCTCTCTATTTCCTCAAAACCCTCTCTTATTAGCTTACAGCTCTGAGGTCCAATTGTAACCCAGCCGCTCAGTTTTCCATTGAGTGACACGCAAGGCTATACCCATTAGCACCCCTCATGAAAGCACCCTGGACCAGAGGACTGTTTTTCAAGGCACACTTGCAACTACAAACAGTGACCCTTCAATTCCCGGCAAACGTGGGACTCCGCCATCAATGCACAGTGCATTTTAATTTCAATCATTTACCTGAAAATTGCATAATGATTGCTTTTGCCAAGAAATTTTTCCAAAATCATAGTTGTCAAGGTTCCTATTTCTATCACCATGATTTAGTAAAATGTATGTTAGATATCAGGAAAGAGTAACATTTTAAAGCCTAAAATATTCTAAAATGTATGGCATTCTTGCTTCATTAAGATTTTCACAAATGATTCTTTTGGTATGAATTTTTTTTTTTTTTCTTTTTGCCAAATGGTGTTTGCTATACAGTGGAGTTGGTCAGATTTTATGGGTGGAGATTCTGGTTTTTTTATAAGACTCAAGAGAGAAGCAAGTGAAGTCAAATATTTGTAACAAGAGGTAAATGGTTTATGTTTTAATAGATGATAGAAATACTACTTTAAGAGACATGTGTGTACTGTACATTTGCCAAGCCGACTGTTACTCTAGAAATAAAAAGTACGGATTTCCATTAACTGACAGTGCCATGAATTTTTGTTTCTTGGTTATTCCACAGAAGAGCAGAGAAAAATTCAGAAACTGCTCATGTTTCTGTGGGTAGGGCAGGTCTGCACACTTAATGGGGCTCCTTTGGCCGGCGAGGGTTGTGAGAAGTTCATGGAGCAGAGCTACTCCAGGTGAAGTTCACAGCCATGAACACCAATGTCAACCAACAGTTTGTCAGAGATGCAGATTCCTGGACCCACCCCAGACCAATTGAATGAGATACAGCTGCATGTGGGGCCAGAAATACATATTTTAATTCTGAAACTCTGAAACCTACTGAAGTCTGGGAAACCATAATGTACCCTTTGACTTTCCTTCTGCTTCTGCAGAGAAGTTCCTCATAAATCTCCCATGCCTTCCCAGGGAAACCAGTTTAAGTTTGGAATCCCAAATCAGGCAGACGGGCTCTTCTGTTGCTCTGCAGAGAATCTGGGGATAATTTACCATTTCATACAGTCTCTGAAGGAAAATAACCTACAGATGAAATACCTGACACTTACTGAAGAAAGGTTTAAAAATATATTCAATTAATTTTTATAAGTGGCCACAAAAATGACTTAGTGATTGAAGAATATAATAGTCAAAAATAACTCTTTTTTTTATAAAGAGAGCTGTTTGGAATTTCCCCAGGGAAGCTAGTTGAAAACGTTGAGGAAAGTATTTTAATACAGATATCTAAGAACCATAAAAACTTGGACAGCTTGAATAAATAGCAAACTATTTTGGTAAGTAATATTTTAGAAACATTTAAAAATTCAGCTTTATTTTTAGATTCCTGGGGCTGGGAAAATCTCCTTTTATATAACGTAGCAAAAAATAACAGAACAAAAATATATAAAGATAGCCAATATAATAACAAGTTGACTAGCCACCAAGCACTGAGGAACTAAACTATTACAGCTCCAGACTGAGGTTTTAAAATTCGGAGGGATTAAGAAGACTATCAGGAAATAACTTTTTGCTGCCTCTAAGCTCATAGGTACACACTTGTTTGTTCCTCCCTTAATATAAAAGGTAAGTACGGGGACATCCTGAGTGGGAGGTCTACCCTGAGCCCCTATTCCTTGCTCTAATGAGGGCCACTTAGCCACTAGGCTACTGTCTGAGGGAACACATCAGGGACTTGTTTGAGGAGTCAGAAGCTGCCTACACATCAGTGTTCTCTTACTTTAAGAAACCCAGGAGAAGATCCAGAATGCTTTTATTTTTTATTTTCATTCATTCATTCATTCATTCATTTTTAAGATTTTATTTATTATTTGAGAGCAAAAACACAAGCAGGGGGATCGGCAGATGGAGAAGCAGACTCCCCACTGAGCAGGGAGCCTGACGAGGGGCTTAATTCCAGGACGCTGAGATCATGACCTGAGCCAAAGGCAGATGCTTACCCTACTGAGCCACCCGGGCGCCCACAGAATGCTGTCATATAAATGTTCTGGAAGAACAGGGAAGGGAGTGGGCACTGATGCTTAGTGGCTTGGATAGCAAGCCTGTGCCAAGCACTTTTCCCTCCAGATGCTGTGCAAGTTTGCATCTGATGCCCACCGTGTTCGTGCTGGGTGACTGCGGGCACTCAGCCTCTCTGGACCTTTGTTTCTTCACCTAAAACTGGAGCTGATCATATCACTGCTGTCCACCTTGCAGTCAATGCTGTGAAGACCACCGAGTTCATTCATGAAGTGTATAGCGCCTGGCAGATAGCTGGCGCTCTGTCTCCCCTCTTTCTGCTGCCTTCTCAGAAATCTCAATCAACCCCCCAAGAAAAGCAATACTCGGGGGGTTGATTGAGTGAGACATCCCAGGTCAGACAGCGAGCAGGTGGCCAAGGTGGGATGTGACTCCACATTATCTCCAAGCCTAGGCTATGTCTGCGTTAGCCGTGGCCTTCAACACTGGATGGACTTTAGACCAGCAGCTTGAAGAAGCAGATTTGAAATAGGGATTACAAATGTGCTATCTTTAGGCAGAACCATGGGGTCCACCACTGTGTGGCTTGGGGAAAGTTATATAACCTGAGCCTCAGTTTCCTTTCCTGTAAGATGGGAGAGTATCTGTACTTCCCTAGGGGGAAGGGAAGAGATGCCAATGACAGCAGCCAGTGAGATCACCTACAAAGAGAAACCACACTGATTCAGTGGTGAGAACAAAAGATCCACAGAAGCCAAAAACCCACTCTCTCCCCTTCTGTGTAACTGTGGAAATTTGCCTGCCATGACTGCCTTCACTTCACCTCCATTTTTTTTTATCACTACCTAATTGTGATGACTTGTTTATCCTCATGTTAAATGGATTCTTCCTCTGCTCAAAATGGCCCATTCCACAGACCTTTTTACCTAAATTTTGGCCTTTGAAATATATTCAAGCAGCTAAACTAAAGTTTACTAAAAAGTTCTGAAGTTTATCTTTTTCACCTACTCTAAGGTGACTTTTTTTTTTTTTTTTTTTGGTAGGAAACCTGTATCAGTCACTATCAAGGCCCTGTACCAGGCTCCCCAAGTGATGTCTTGAACTCATCAAAACCAATGCATGGGGTTTCTCTCATGGACCCCCTGTGAATTTAGGTCATTGTTTCCTGTGCTGTGGTTGTTTTCCCCCCTGGGAAAAAAATATATTTTTTCAAAGTATTTCAGGATTGGTCTAGAGGAAAGAAACAAACTGATTCAAAAAATCTTCAAAAATGCCAGACACATTTCTCTATTTGTTAATCCTATTTTAATGGACTCAATGGATGCCCATCTATCTTGATGGGGTAAGTGTTTCATTAAACTCTCAGGTCACAAACTGTTTACCACATGGATATTCATCTGAGGGCATGATGGCACGTAAGAGAGTGCCTTGATCAGAAGAGGTGTTCAGTAAATATTTGTTGGTGATTATAATCACAATTCATGACAACCGTGACCTTTCTGCAGTTCCTCTCTGGTATGGTATTTCAAAAGCACCCATTAAGCCCTGTGGGTAATCTAAAGCACAGGGACACCAGCCAGCTGGAGAAATAATTCTTAATTACTTATTGGAAAAAAAAACAAAACACATTTTTTGACATCTTGTTTTGCTTTTCTTTAACCTGACAACTTAATCACTGGCATTGTTCCTTCTCTGGAGCTAGCTTCTGTTTCTTTAGTTCTCAATTAGATGCAAATATTCCACAAGACACCTGGGTGGTATCCATTCTTATTTTGTAAAGTTTCTCGTACAGTGTTTCAGGGTAGAGAATACTATTTTCATGAGCTACACAATAACTAAGAAGTGAGCACATGGGTCTGCACACAAACAAGAGACCCCACCCGTGGAATATGATTATAATTTTTTTTAATTATCATTTCCTAACTTCCATGCACTCATTCTGACTTTTTGAAAGAAGGTAAGTTTGTATGTTTATTTTGTTTTGTTTTGTTTTATAGAGAACACTGCAGATATTTAAGAAATTTAAATCCTTTATGCCCAAATGAGAGCTCTGGAAAAGTTAATCTCCTAACTCCCATGGAACTCACTGAGTAGAGGCTTGCATGATGATAAAGAAAGCGTTAGGTTGAAAATCACTTTTGCTTTTACTCTAATTAATCTCTCCTTGTGCCCATCTATCAAGAAATAAAAGTAGCTTTTTTTTTTTTTTTAAGACAAAGATAGCAAACTTCAAATGTATCTGGCAGGCTCCCTGGAGTAATTACTCAGATATTTCTTCCCCATTAATTTGATAATTTGCAGGATATTAATAAAGACAATTTACTTCAGAACTGATGTAGTCCTGTCCCAGAAACCTATTTACTGCCATGTTTCATAATCTTCAGAAATGTGTGTCTGGAGAAATGGAAGGCGTCCTGGGAATGGCAGACCTCGTATCCGGACCCACGTCGATAACCCAAGAACTCTGTGATCTGGTAAGTGCGGTCACTTGAAAAACATGCAAGCAGACTTGAAAGCTGAAATGAGGTCAGTAGCTGCATTTAAACTTTTTACCTTTTCCCTAAGCCATTTAAAGTATGGGCAGTCAAATAAATTGAGAACTTACAGACTATTACATTTCAGATAAGAATCTGAGTCCTTTAATAGACATGTATAACCCTGTGTCTCTTTGGCAGTCTTGGGTCACGTGCTCTTAGATGATTCCAGAAACTGACCTGCACGCTGCAAATATCTGGCGGCTAAGTCATGACATGTGGCACAAGAGGGGTTGGACCTGCATCTTCCAAAGGTCCCTAGGACCTCATCACAACCAATCTCTGGCAAATTTTATCATGTCCTTCTGTCCTCTAAAAGTAGACGTCAGAGCATTTTTTTTCTAAGGACTGTTGACTTCTTGTTGAATGCAGAATGATATGTCATTACTACTACTACTACTACTACTACTACTACTACTACTATTATTAAACAAAAACCCCACTAATCCTCAGGAGTCTCTTACTATATGCCTGGCACTGTGTTAAATGTGTTGCTTGCAGTAAATCAAGCAATCCTTACCATAACCTGGGGCTCTTACTATCCCCATTGTACAGGTGAGAAGACTAGTTTAAGAAAGTTAAATAGCTGTCTCTAGATTAGTTCGAATTTGACCCAAGGGTTTCTAATTCTAGAGTCTAGACTATTAATCGATCCTTAGCTAAGTAAGTTAGGTGGACTATTGTGAAGCCGAAACAGCTTCTTGCCTCAATTTTAATCATCTAGCCATTTTTCTGTAATAGATACAAAGGTTGTTGTAACAGTTATATGTAAGCACATCACATCATAATAATATTTTATCCGGTGGGGGGTGGGCACCTGGGTGGCTCAGTGGGTTAAGCCCCTGCTTTCGGCTCAGGTCATGATCTCAGGGTCCTGGAATTGAGCCCTGCATCAGGCTCTCTGCTCAACAGGGAGCCTGCTTTCCCCTTCTGTCTGCTTGCTTCTCGCCTACTTGTGATCTCTGTCAAATAAATAAAAACTTTAAAATAATAATAATAATATTTTATCTGGGAGTAGAATGCTCACAAAAGATTTTCCGTGAAGGCATCCTCAGGGAAGTGTAAAGTGCATGGTGTTGCTTACATTAAAATGTACCTGTCCTATGGCATTACTGCTTACATGACCTTGTGTCACCTGGTTTATGTTTACAAGTCAAAGGTTTGGTGCTGGACGGGCCTGAGTTTAAGTCCTACCTCTGTCAATTAGTATCTGTGTAATTACAAGAGAGGCTTTACATTTCTTTCTCCTTGTTAAGTTCATTGAGTGCCCTTTTCTTTTCATAGGTAAATAATATAAAAAACAGTGTTCACTGCTTATGGGTTTCCTGATATTCTGTACTTAATGCATTCAGTGTAGATAATATACTCAAAGTCTTTACATCAGTGTGCCCACAATACCTATGAACTGCTCAATTAATGCTTGTAAACATTTTTTGAAAGAATATTAAAACAATGATAATAACACCCAGCTCTTAGGAACAGCAGAAGAAAAAGGCAACTGAAGTGTACACAAGCTTTCGGAAGGAAGGAGAAAGTTGTCCCTTATGAAAATGTGACCTGGTTCAGTCTAGGATTCAAGCTAATGCTACAACATCTAATAGGCTTTTGAGAAATAATACTTGACCTTAGCTTTCAATGGTTCATCTAAATAAAGGGGATTTTTTTTTTTTATAAACGGGATTTCTTTTAGAAGATCTAGGTTTCTAAAATATTACATTCCATAGACTCTGATGATCTACACATGTGCATATATACAAGATAATGACCTAGCTGGCATCCAGCATCCTGGCACACAGGCAGGCCCCAGAAAATGCTACTATGTGTTCTGGAGAGCAGCAGCTGAGCCTTCCGCTACTATTGTTATCTTGTGCTGCTGTATTTTCTTGGCTGTCCTGAGGCACTGAAATGAGAGGCACACAATTGTCTAGGGAAGTAAATCCTTGGCCCGGCGAAGACTGTAGAATCAATTTCAAGGGCAGACAGTTTTGTTTTATTTTTCACTATCCAGAGACCTGACTCATGTCAAACTGCAAAAAGAAGCTCTTTCCAGGTTTACAAAAGGGTAAGAAAAAGAGTGACCGACCGGACTGAGCCGTGTTGACGCTCTCAGGGTGAGAGATGGGTTTTTGGTTTTGTTTTTTGACATCGACTCTGAAGCTGCTTTCAGGAATGTAGAAAAGCAGAGCTGTCACTGGTCCCAGACCTGACAAGCAAAGCTGAATTCTCTTTTTCCAACTTATTTTCTCTCCAGGTAAAGAATTATGAGCCCAGGGGAAGGAAGGCAGTGATGGTACAATCCCGCACCGTCCCTGATGCAGGGCACACGGGACCCCTGAGCGTCGGGAACCCGCCTATGCAACTAACACGTGCCGTAAGTGCACAACACACACGTAAAGACTTGCATGAAAATCAGCATTTATTGTGTTGGGAGTTTTCCTAAGACACCCCCCACCCATTGCGGTTTACTAGCTTTGGCACCGCATATTTTTAATTATGAAAGGATTAGTGTCCCCAGAGCCCAAAGAAAGTCATTTCACCAACCCTCTAGATAACAATACACATGGTTACGAGAGTGTGCTTCCCATGGACGAGGCGCTGTGCAGAGAATGTTCTACCCACTGTCTCACTGAATCTCGCTCTCCACCCAAGTCACGCTGTCGCGTCCCTCTTACACAAGAGCTAACTGAGTCTAGAGGACTTAACTAACTAGTTTAAAATTATATAACTGAAGCCTGCATATGTGAAGAGGTTCATTTGACCACACTACCTGATTTCCATACTCTCCCAATGAATCATTTGTCCAGAAGAACTGAATGACACCATATGCACAAAAAATTAAACAAAATGGTTTTTAAAGTCCCTCTCAACCTCTGTGCAGTAAAAGGATATTATCTTCCAGGAAAAAAGTTCTTCTGCTTCTCAGAAAATGCAAGTAAAGTGTTTTCTTCTGCTACTCAAAACCCAAAAACAACACTTGGGTCAAATTGTACCTACAGGTACTTAAAATTCTTGATTTACTTACTGTTCAATTACTTCGGTCATAATTGAACCTGTTAGAAGGAGGGATTAACTCCCAAGTGTTTAAGGATGAAATGATGAGTTATAAAAGGCACGCTGCCTTTATTTTGTTTCTGAAACTTTTCATTCGTTTGCTGGAAGTGCAACTTTCCCATTCCAGCTTGGCAAAATGTGCAAAGCCATGGCTATTTGATTACTAGTTCTGTTTCATGTGGGGGTAGCAGTTCGGGAGAGAGTCAACACATTTGAGTAGGCAGATGCCTGAGCGATAAATCCTGGACTCACACTTGAACTCGATCCTCAGGTCAAAGCTTCTGAAAGATGGTTGGTGTCTGATAACACAGAATAAAGACTCCCCCTTCTGTTGACCAGTCTGACGTGCCTAAGAGAGTGGCATGAAATTGATGATACTCCACGGAACAAGAAAGAAGGAAGACTAACAACAGCATGACAAATCCCACAGCAGCACATAGCAGCCCAGAAATTGTTAACTGGGTCAAAGAAAGATGCACTTGGTTCTTTTCTTCTGGGGACATATAAAAGAGTTTGGCTATGTCATTTCATTTGTCTGCATACTCTCTCCCTAGAGGGATGGAGCTCCGTAGTGAATCCTATTCAGGGGAGGAGAAAACAGAAGCAGAAATGAGCACACTGACCTGGCCTGAGCCCTTTAATTAGTATGCAAAAGCACTTCGTACACTCAAAATCTCCTTCTGGGGAGCATGTGGGAAAGCAAGTAGAGGCTGGGCTCTCTAGAAAGTTCTCAAGGAAGAGAATCCAGACTCTGCAGGAATTTGGCAGAAACTAGTTTTGACACTGTGTATTTTAATAACAAAATTGCCGCAAGTTTGCATGGTGCATGCTTATAAATGAAATGACAGCGTATTTTAGAAGGCCAGCAGTTCTGCATGGGGTATTATTACAGCGATTATTTAACTGTCATGGAAAATGTCTTGTCTTAGACACAATGAAAGCTAATCAACAATGTAGGACTTTCATCAACAAAGCCAACAGAGGACACTTAAGTTCAGATTCTAGGCCATTTGTCAGATAACCTCTAATTTAAAATATTGTTAACCCCGGCAGAGAGGAAGAACTTTCATAAAACATGCCAGCATTTTGTTTTTTGGTTTTCTGTTTTGTTTCATTTGTGGAGCCCAATGTGGGGCTTGAACTGATGACCCTGAGATTGAGACCTGAGCTGTGATTCAGAGGTGGATGCTTGACCAATCGAGCCACCCAGGTGCCCCTTCATTTTTGTTTATTTAAACATAATATACTCAGGCTTTCCCCTCATTCAGAGAATTTTGTGCAGGAAAGCTTTTAATGAAAATGATGCTCATATCCTCTCGTTTGGTGCCTCTTCTTCTAGTTCCTTCACTGGAATGCTCCCCTGGTGTCCTACCCTGCATTCAGGTGCCCAACTTTCTGCCTTCTGCAGGACTCCAGCCCACTTTTATCTGACTCTCTTTGGTATCGCCACAGCATTGATAGTCTTTACCATGTATTAATTTTGAATCTCGGAAATTCTTACATAAAACTTAAAAAACCCACCTATTTTGAAAAATTTGTGATATCATGAGGCGGACCATTATAGACCAACCACTCAATCCTAGGCTGAGTGTCTTTCACATACTATCTCAGGTAATCCTTACAAATAACCTGTGGAGGTAGGCACAGTCATCATCCCCTTCTTCTGTCTTACCTAGAAAAGTAAGAAACTTATCCAAATTCTTATGGCATCTCAGCCTATCTTTAGAAGGCTAGGCTGGAAAAGGACTGACTTTTCGGGCAAAGGAACATAAATTTCTGTATTTTCACTGATGGAACAGATATCTATCTATTGAATGCCAGCCATGCCCCAGCCTCTAAACAAGAGGTTGAAGATAAATAAGTAAGTACCACGTAATTCCTTCTTGCAAAGTGCTCCCAGTCTAATGGAGAAGAGAGCCAGGCAAACACATAGATGCAAGTGCTGTATCAAATAACCCACACTCCAGAGCCTGGATGAGATACCCCAGCAGAGTGGGAACTCAGAGAAGGACTTGCAGAAGATGCTGGGCTGGCAGGTGCAATGATTAGGCAAGGTGGGTATTAAGGAGGGCACATATTACATGGAGCACTGGGTGTTCTGCGTAAACAATGAATCATGGAGCACTACATCAAAAACTAATGATATATTGTATGGTGACTGACATAACACAATTGGGGGGCCTGGGTGGCTCAGTGGGTTAAACCCTCTGCCTGCAGCTCAGGTCATGATCCCAGGGTCCTGGGATCGAGCCCCGCATCGGGCTCTCTGCTCAGCGGACTGCCTGCTGCCTCCTCTCTCTCTGCCTGCCTCTCTGCCTACTTGTGATCTCTGTCAAATAAATAAATAAAATCTAAAAACAAACAAACAAAAATAACACAATTAAAAAAAAAAAAAGAAGAGAAGGAGGTGTATGAAAAGGAGGGGAGAAGGAGAGAGGAAATGGCATGTGTGAAGAAAGGTCATGACAAGAAAGAACCTTCTCCTTAGAAAGGCTGGATCAGACCCAGGCATAACTTGGCCAAGAACACTACTCTATAGGGAATGAAGAGACATTGACGGATCGTCAGGCAATAGGGAACGGTGGACGAGAAGCTCAGTACCAGGAGAACAACGTTTAGAATGGGACTCAGGTTTTCCTTGACTTCTCTCACTCAGAGCGACCCATCGTCACACATGTGCTTGATCTTCTTCAAGCCTGGTCTGCCTTAGCGTCCTCGTTATCCCGGCGGCTCACTGATTCTCTTACTTCCGAATGTTAGTTGCTGTTCTCCCATTCAACCGCTTTAACTTGTCACCACCTTGTTCTGCTTAGGATTTGTTATGCTTGTTCAACGTCATGCACGTCTGTCAAGGGCCAAGGTTGTCTGTATGTGCATGGTTAGAAGACAGCGATGAATGAAGATGAGTAAGGCGAAGGCCCCGCCCTTCCGGTAAAGGTGCTGGGTCATGCTTTGACTTTAAAATTTCTTACACTGTTGGTGGGAATGCAAGTTGGTGCAGCCAATTTGGAGAAAAGTGTGGAGATTCCTTAAGAAATTAAAAATAGAGCTACCCTATGCAATTGCACTACTGGGTATTTACCCCAAAGATACAGATACAGTGAAAAGAAGGGTCATCTGTACTCAAATGTTCATAGCAGCAATGGCCACAGTCACCAAACTGTGGAAAGAACCAAGATGCCCTTCAACAGACGAATGGATAAGGAAGATGTGGTCCATATACACTATGGAGTATTATGCCTCCATCAGAAAGGATAAATACCCAAATTTTGCATCAACATGGATGGGACTGGAAGAGATTGTGCTGAGTGAAATAAGTCAAGCAAAGAGAGTCAATTATCATATGGTTTTGCTTATTTGTGGAGCATAAGGAATAACTTGGAGGACATGGGGAGATGGAGAGAAGAAGGGAGTTGAGGGAAATTGGAAGGGGAGGTGAACCATGAAAGAATGTGGACTCTGAAAAACAATCTGAGGGTTTTGAAGGGGCGGGGAGGGGTGGGAGGGTGAGGGAGCCTAGTGGTGGGTATTATGGAGGGCACATATTGCATGGAGCACTGGATGTGGTGCATAAACAATGAATTCTGTTACACTGAGAAGAAATTAAATTTTTAAAAATCACATTAAAAAATTGTCAGAAATGAAAACAGTGGTTTAGAAAAATGCTTATAAAGATATTATTACCTAAAAAAAAAAAGAAGCAGATATTAAAGAGTCATTGGCATTCTTCTCTAACAGTAAATTATTTTATATACATGTGAGTCTCAGTTAACTTTGAAAAAACCTGTGGCATGCTGGTCGTGTTAGGAGAAAGAGTTCTTATAAGAATCACACAAGCACATGTGCAACATAATATATATAAATGATATATAATTAAATATAATATATAAATTTATATATTTATACATAATCTATTTTAATATATAATTTATATATCATATACATATATATAATTTATATAAATCTATCAGTAGTTGAATGCATGACTGATGCTCAAAAAAAAAAAAAAGCCAAAGTAAATTGAAGGTGACTCCAAAGTTGAGTTGTCTGGAGGGATTTCAATCTCATTGATAACCTGCAGCTCCGGGGGTGGTGGGGGGAGGAGGGAATTATCTTCTTGAGACAAAGAGGCCTTTCCACACCCAGTGGATTACATCCCACAGGTGGACACCTGCCAGCTGACCCCGACCACGGAGATCCCCTGGGATCTTCCATGTGGGGCTGCAGATCGTGTGTGGGAAGGCTTCTTGGCTGTCAGATAAAGCAGGAGCACATTTAATGCACCCAGCTCAAAAGATGTTTGACCACCCACTCCTTTTTATACAATTTCCCAAGTATAAAAAAAGCCATGTCATGAGTCAGTGACTGCTGCTTCACGTTTTCTGTAAAAGACCTCTAGAAGGAATTGGGAAATATATTAATATTTGAAACCAGAGTGTCCTGTGTCCTAAGGCATCAATAATGATACCAGTGTAACAATTCATTTTCGTCCACTTTTTCTTTAGGCAGAACAAAACATTCCACACGTGATCTAAAAACTCTTAACTCTTAAAGTAATAAAACCATATTTTTTTCAGCTTTAAGAACATCAACCCAATTTTCATTTGATTCACCGTCATTATTTCTCTAATTTTCTGTTCAACAAAGTATTCTTCTCACACATCAGCTTCAGACTCTCTGCACATACTTTACCCAAAGGGTCATCTACATAAGGCTCTTAAGGGTGCTCTGTTCTGGATTTTAAAGATTTTATTTATTTATTTGACAGACAGAAATCACAAGCAGGCAGAGAGGCAGGCAGAGAGAGAGGGGGGAAGCAGGCTCCCTGCTGAGCAGAGAGCCTGATGTGGGGCTCGATCCCAGACGCTGGGATCATGACCTGAGCCAAAGGCAGAGGCTTTAACCCACTGAGCCACCCAGGTGCCCTGTTTTGGATTTTAAAATGAGGCAAACTCCAAAGTTCATTGAAAACACAGACAAATATTAGTTCCCACTCCTCTGTGAGGCAGATAAGAATGGTTTGTGGATGCCTCTAGTTGTCTGAGTCCTCGATTCTCAGGCATTTGACACCATCTGTTCTGAGACGGGACACAAACCCAATTACCACAAATTGGGGGAAAAATATCAAACCAAGTGTGGTATGAATGGGCCACGAAAGCATGAAGATACGGGTCAGACGAAGACAAACATGACCTACTCACTGCTACACATAATTTTTATCACTGTTTTCCCTCCCGACTGAAATGCTCATGTTCATCAAACTGTATAGCTTTCTCTCAAATCTCTACACTTAAGTATTCTGACATTTCATTCCTTGACCTTCACGTAGTCATGCAAAACTTCCATGACAGTGGAAATAGCATTGAAATTGACATGCAGCTGAAAATTATCTCAGCCATTTACTGTTGTGTGGTCTCGGGAAATTTACTTAGACAGTCGGAGCTCTATTTTCCCACAGGGTTGCTGCCAGGATTACACAGATGAACAGTGCTTAGCCATGTTCAAATATGGTAAAAACTCAACCAGTGGGCCCTCCTACCACTAACATTCCAAGTCAGGGATCAAGATACTCTAACCTCCCTTAAAGATACTGTGGTCTTTATCAAAGTCTCTTTATTCCTTTATAACCTGCAAAATGAGCTTGTTCAAAGCAGTTTATCTTACCAGAACAAGAAATGGCACTTGCTCTGTTTGCTTATTTGCTCTCTGTATATTTTTAGAGATTTATTTATCTTAGAGAATGTGTACATGAGAGAAAGAGAAAGAGTGAGTGCAGGGGAGGGGAAGGAACAGAAGGAGAGAGAAAATCTCAAGCAGACTCCCCTACTGAGCTCAGAGGTCATTGAGGGCTTGACCTCATCACCCATAAGATCATGACCTGAGCAGAAACCAAGAGTCTGACACGTAACAGACTGAACCACCCAGGTGCCCCTGCCTGTGTATACATCCAGTGTAATTGATCACCTCTCACGTGAGCAATTACAAAATTCATACATTTGCAGTGCCAAAGTCAAGGACATTAAATTTTACAGTATACTATAATCATGAAGACCAGCAATGACCATTTATTATGATATCTTTCACTACATTTGAAATCATTTTCTTCCACTGGGGGAAAAAAAAATCTTATATTTGCACAGTATTTTGAAAGAACATGTCAGAATCTTAAGGGATGAGTACTCATTTCTCCTACTTAATTTGAATGCTGGTATACAGAGCATCATTTCAAACTGTTCTCCACTCTAATGCAGTTTGAAAACCATATCCAGGGCAAGTTAATATTTGCCTGTTTGATTTTTCAAGTAATTATAGTTATTTTAGAAAAACAGCCTGAGCAGAAACCAACTCAAGGCTACAAATGTGAGATCAATAAGGCCATAGCCTGAGTTGTAGAATTCAGTGATGGACTGCTCTCGCTCTGATGACTTAAATAGTCATTTCTGAACCAGTGTAAAGTTTATGATTAGCCTATGAAGACACAAATTCGGTCCCCACTAGAAAAACCAGTGGGCATCTTGGAAATATTGTCTCACCTTTTACCTCTATAGAATGCTTATTTCTTCTAAGATGATCACCTGTATTTTTCTTTTCAGTTGTCAGTAGATGACCAAGGTCCCCAAGCAAGGCACTATCAACATGGAAACCAAAGGAAGGAAATTTCGCGTTGCAATTCAAAGAGCTTACAAAAGAGTAGGTCTGGTGTATTTTCAATCACCAGCATGATTGTCACTGCACTGCTTGGTAATTAGGTGTGAATGTAAGTGTCTATGTAAATGAGTACAATGTAACTATTACAAGTATTGAGACCGTTTAAGACCTTACAATTTACAAATTGTGTTCACATGTGTTATCTCATTTCATTAATTTTGCCTTTCTTTTTAACCTGGGCGATGCCACTTTTCAGGGGTCAGCTGGAAGAAAAGCAGAGGGAATGTAGTTGAGAAAAGAGGGTGTCTGAGATTCTCAGTGGCCCTGAGGGAAGCAGTGTGGTTTTCCTAAACACTGAGGGAGGGTTGACAGCTACTTAACCCTGAGGTAAAGTCCTGAATCTGCCACAATTTTGCTCCGTGACCTTGCATAATATTCTGAAATTTTCCAAATCAGAGTTTTCCTGGCTGTAAAAAGACAATGAGAGACAACCTGCCATAGGTCAAGATCCTTACACATGTTTCTGTGTCCCTTACCAGATTGTTACAAAACTGACTATACGCAGAAAGTCTACCAAGTACATGACTCAGGATCAAGAATCATTTTCTTCCTTTACTTTTCATCTTGATCTTTAATCTACAGGGAAAAAGAACACTCCTTTCTTCTACTGGAAGGTGCAAGGAATCTGATCTGGCTATTCCTGGTTCATGGCCCTGAGAAATCAGGAAATAAACAAGAAATAGGACGTCTACTCTTTCTTGACTTAGGGCAGGCTGGCCCTTACCCTCTGTGATGAGCTTCCTCCAGGAAAATAAAAAAATGTGAAATGAGATGGAAGAGACTCAGAAGGGAGATTCTAGGAAGGGAGAAAGGGAAAGAGAGAGACGGACTGGTCAGAATGTCACTCACAAGAAGGGGGACCAGATGTACTGAAAACAGGTTCCAGTAAGCTTTCCTCTCTTGTAAGGCTGACCAGACACACAGTCTGAGGTCATGACCCCTACTCCTAAACATTACTAAAGATTCGACTTTGCCCAAGACTCCACAAACTAACATTTAATCCAGCTGATCAGTCAGGAGAAAGAAGGTCCTATCACCCAAGCACATCCCTACAGACACACACCCCTGACAATCACTAAATACATACACACCCACAACTTCTCGGGAACTCTGCCTGCCTCAAGGTGTCTTTGTATATCAATACAGAATAATGCTATCAGCCCATGTCACAAGATTATGACAAACTACACTGAAATAATGAAATGTTATAATTACCAACTGCTAAAGGAATATGGTTAGATAATATTACCCATAAATTAAGCCTCACCATATGGCTTTCAGATTAGTTGCTTACTGAACAACTTGGCAACATGTCCCATCAAGGAATGTGTAGTTAGAGTGGAAACAACATTGTGTACCCCATTATTTGGGATCTGCTAATAATCTTCCAAAGCCTAACTCATCAGATATGTATCTATAAATAAATTAAGCCACATATACAGACAACCCCCACACACATACATCCTTCACCCCTTACCTAGTTCCATACAGCTGTAATTTCAGCAAGTTCAGAGCTATATGTTTCTACTCTTCTTCCTCCTCTGCCTCCCGCCTCTTTGGCATGGAATTGTACATCTCACCTCAGGGCTCCCATTAATCAGATCGGTGATGTCCACAGAATGATCATTTCTCTGCACTAGGACTTCTGGGTCATCCCGGCAATAAGCTTGCTGCCTGTCAACTCAAGCTCTTTGTGGCTCAGTCTTCCTATGTAGACACCGTCCTGCCATTATAACCACAGAACCCAGCACTTTAGTGTCATTTCCTTCTCTACTCCTCCACCACGGATGCAGATGAGTAACCATTTCCCAAGAGATGTAAGGGGATGCTTTAGATCTAAAACTCTCAATATGGAAAGGTGGGTCCACTCCTCAAGCAGAGACCTAGAAGGGACTGGGAATCAGGCCACCAGGCACACTGCTCTAGAGTATGTTTCATTTTCCAGAGGACTCCATTTCTGGTGGGCTCCGAGTGTTTGCGCTATGGGCGAGTATTCATCGGATTCCTGTCTCAGGAAGAACAAGAGCTGGCTAGCACAGATGGTGAGATAAACAGATACAACAAATTTGTTGGTTGAATATAAATTTTGCAATGTTAATGATTTCCATAAACTTAGGGTGAAGCAGCCATTCACTATGGCTCACAGAGATCCAGAGTACAGGTCCTCAAATCCCAAACTCTAATTCCTTTCCCAAGGTGGGCTGGTGGCCACTTCCTTACTTCTTCCACCAATGGCAAGCAGCCACCCATGTACCCCTCGATACAACTCAATAAACAATACGAGATCCTGAACAAAATAAAGGCATGGTTGCGTGGAAGAAGACAGACCATCTGAGTATTCATAGAAACAGTATGATGTGACTTTGTTCAGCAAATGCTCTTTGAGAACGCATCATGCTCAGGGACACAAAGATGGAGAAGAGATGAACCCTGGTCCCTGAAAGCTCCAGCTGAGCATGGGATAGCAGACTTCAACAGAAATATGTACAGATCAGGCAACAGGTGATAAATACTCTCTTAAGAAGCACAAAGAATGGCAAAGAGTTGACAAGAGAAAGCGACCATCACTGGTTGACGTTGTCGAGGACAGCTTCATGGAGGTGGTGTCCTTTGAACCAGACCCTGAGAGGCAGTTAACTTGTAAAATGTTCCTCATTCCCCTTTTCTGAGCCCCACTGCCCCCCACCCCACTTTTAGATTCTTATTATGCTCCTTCTTGCAGGAGATTTTCTGCAAGAGATAGAAACAGCCTTCTTCTCTCTCCACTAACACCTACCCATTATTCCTCAAGAAGCCTTCTGTGACTCCAAGACTGAACTTGGTCACCTTGCTATCACAGCAACTTTGCATTCACTTGGGCGACTTTGTAAAATGAAGCATTGGCTCCTCCTGTGGACCCCTAGTTCCATTTGCTGGCAATATCCACTCAGAGCTACCTCAAGGTCTGCAAAGGAGGTGTATGGTCCTGACTGGCCAGAGGACAGGTAGTTAGAAGGAGCAAAAGCATGCATACAAATAGAAACACTGTAGCCTGGATGGGAATCAGTCATAACTTGTAAGTAAACAAATAAACATGAAAGAGGTGCAGTGGGAGAAACCGGCCAGGTGGGGTACTTTGGGGCCGGGCTTCAGTGAACCCAGACTCTTCCTGCCATGAAGTCTTTCTTGATCCTACTGGTTCAGTCACCACTCTTTCCAGCTACATCCACCTTTGCTGTGGAATGACTTCTGCTTACTCTGTGCCACGTTACATTGTGTGAGGACAGAAAAACCTATTCATGTTCCTATCCCTACAGCACCAAGCACGGCGTTCACTGTAAGTTCTTTTTAATAGAAGGTGTACCGAATTGACTTTGTTCAGGAGGAGATGAAGTGAGAGCTGGGTTCCACGGGGCATTCTGGGGAAATTAAACCAACAGGAGTTTACAGATGAGACTAGGGTTGAGAACACAGCTCTGTCCTGTTTTCTTTCTTTTTCCTTCCTTCCTTTCTTTATTTAAAGATTTCGTTCATTTATCTGACACAGAGGGAGAGAGAGCACATGCAGGCAGAGCAGCAGGCAGAGGGAGAGGGAGAAGCAGGCTCTCCACCGAGCAGGGAGCCCCACGAAAGGCTCAATCCCTAGAGCCCGGGATCATGACCTGAGCTGAACAAAGGCAGAGGCTTAACCCTCTGAGCCACCCAAGTGCCTCTCTTTTTTTCTTTTTTTAGGTTATTTATTTGAGAGAGAGAGAGAGAGCACCGGGAGGAGGAACAGAGGAAGAGAGAGAATCTCAAGCAGACTCCATGCCCAGCATGGAGCCCAACAAGGGGCTTGATCCCATGACTCCGAGATCATGACCTGAGCCAAAACCAAGACTCAGATGCTTAACTGACTGGGCCACCTAGGTGCCCTTTTCTGCTTTTTGATGCTGACCCTTTGGGGCAAGAGGCTCCATTTCTTCCACCCAGCCAGAAGTCCACTAAGGTCAGGAGAGTCTCGTAGGGAAGAGTCTTGTAGGGAAGCTGGAAGGCAGGAGGGGAGAGGAGGGGCAGGTCACTCCTGCTTGCAGAGCCTTCCCAACATCATGGCCTGGCCATGGTGCTTTCCTCTACCAGCAGCACTGGGTTCCCTTTGCCAGATTTTCCCACACCCCAGAAGCAGCCCCAGCAGACCCTCCATGAGAAGTTGGCAGTACCCCCATCCTAGAGATCGCTGATATTCAAAGAAGCCCAACAACATCATCTCCTCCAAAGGCTGAGCCCCCTGCCCTCCTGAACTCTACATACCCACCTCCCCGCCTTCAGTTTACTCAGCCCAAAATGTATAACTGCCTCTTGCAACTATGAGCTCTGTGTTAATCCACGGTTTCCTTTCCCGCCCTCCCCGGGCTGGTTCCCACAATTCCTATATTAAATGATCTCCATTAAAAGAACTTGTGTGATCTGATTTTCTGACACCGATACAGCACTGACCACCGAGAGGCACGGTAGAAGGCTCATGCGGTAGTTCAGGCACAAACGGGAAAGCCCCTGAGTGGAGCAGAGGAAAGGCAGAATGAAAGTAAGACTGTAACCCCAGCAATGTGCATTGGGTATGAAGCCCATGGGCTTTGTATGAAATATGAATTTACTCACTGGAACATTTCTGTGAGGTGCAGGGCAGCAAGAATCCGCTCACACAGAAGGACGCCGAAACACGGAGAGGTTGAGTGTCTTACACAAGATCACCAGCGTGATCAGAGACACTGATGGAGACCTGCTTCTGTGCCTAAGCACTTGGTTGCCTGGCCCCTACCAGGCTTCCCCGTCCCTACAATGACTCACCAAAACAACAGGCAACCTATAGAAAGTAACGTGACACACCAAAAAAAAAAAAAAAAAAGTAACACCGTCTGAGAGAAAAAAATCCATTTTGACAAGGGGGATGTGGAAAGGCTCCGTGGATACGTTAGCACATAAATACTCAATATACCTCAGATGCCCGAATTCCCAGCTGCTAATTGTTTTCATTTCCTTAGTTGTATTTGGAAGGACTTTTCTTTGATTTAAAAGGGAAGTAAAGGAAAGGGTGCAGATAGCAGATGTAATCCACATTTGGGTTACTGAATGCTTGCGTTTTGACAACTGGAAACCTAGTAGAGCAAAATAAGACGGAATAGGCTTTCTTTCTCCCTGACTCTCTTCTTTCCTTGGGGGCCCTATTCATGTTATTAATGCACAGAAAATTAGACTTCTTAAAAATGAGGTAGAGTGGCCTCAAAGTACAGCACAGGTTTTTAAAAGGCAACTACACATCATATATAGAATACACTTCAGTCTCCGGTTGTTTATGTCCATAGGTCCCTGAACACCCAAATAACAAGGAAGTAAAGCTACAGACGGAAGCTCAAAATTAAACATGAACCTGAGGAAAACACCAGACGCCCATGGAATATTTAAGCTCCAGCCTATTAAAAAAAGAAGCCTATTAAAAAGAAAAAACAAGCAGCACATTGCCTTCCAGACTTGAACCCCTAATATCAGAAATATGGGAAAGAAAGCCAGCAAACAGAGGGGCTGGTAGCCCATGTTCCGGATGTATCAACAGGGGGTCGAACTCGTGGATTACTATGTTATCCTTATTATTTGCAAGGATCACATCTTCATAGGAACTGCAGGTTCATTGCTCTTTGCCTATTTTCAGAATCTTAGAGAAATAACCACCTCCCACTTTCGCTTCAGAAAAGCTGAAATAGCCCAGGGAAGCAGAGGCTGAAGAGCCCAGGACTGGGGGCCAGACATCTCTGTGACCCAGTGAATCCCCGTGACCTTTCTAAATTGGAATTTCTTCATCTGGAAAAATGGAGATACTATCAACTTCCTTGGAGGACTTTGGAAAGACTCAATAAGATCACACAACATTTGGCAATGTTTATGAATGAACACTCCGCAGAATGCTCTGTGCGCTCCTTTCATACTTTGTGCTAATACTATCTGCTGGAGCATCAGCAGGACATGAATCCTGCCTCCCCAGAGAAGAAAGATGAGGCCGATCTGTCTTTATCAGACTTTATGTGCGGCGCAGAATGTGTGAACTTCTTTCCTGAACTATTGAATTCACAAACATAGACACTGGAAACATACTTAGGAGGCAGGGACAGCCTATCGGCAACCCTCGAAAACACAGCAAACAGGGGTGCTTGGGTGACTCAGTCATTAAGCATCTGCCTTCGGCTCAGATCATGATCCCAGGGTCCTGGGCTCGAGCACGGCATCAGGCTCCCTGCTCGGCAGGAAGTCTGCTTCTCCCTCTCCCACTCCTCCTGCTTGTGTTCCCTCTCTCACTGTGTCTCTCTGTCAAATAAGTAAATAAAATCTTTAAAAAGAAACAAAAACCAAAAAACACAACAAACAAAACAAAATCAAAGGCTTTCAGCACAGGGGTGTCAATTTATTAGGCTTCTATATTCCCATAACATCTAGAAGAGCAGCAGTTCCTATAAAGGGGGAACCCCAGAGACCGTACTGGGCAAAAGTCCAGCTTTAGATGGGCAGTCAGGGATGGGAAAATGCATCATAGCTTGCAAAAACACTGTGTAAGCCCAAATCTCATGCTTGGGTTCTAAGAATATGCAACTTGCCACTATCCCCCAATGAAAGTTTCTGAAAATGCCAAAGTAAGAGTGAACTATAAAATTGGGTACAGATGGCATATTCCTTCAGCAGTGTAGCCTTGGAGCCTCTCCAGGTTAGTGCAATGGGACAACCTACGTTTCCAGAGACTGAACTTGGCGTCCATCTAGGTTCTCTCACTCACTCACTCACTGTGCGCCAGTCACTAAAGCATCCTTGCTTTATTGTTGTCATTGGCAAAGCTAGAGTCATGATGTCTACTTTCCAGAGCTGTTGAGAGAATGCAATGGCCACAAGGTACACAGGATGCTTTACTGCCTCCACTAAGGACACCTAGGAGAGGTGACAGCCTATGTCACACCCACAGTTGCAGAAAGACGCCAAATAACCAAACAGAAATGGAGTCCATTCAACCCCATGCTCTTCTGTGGCGTCTGACGGTTATTCTGGTTATAAGACCCTGCGTGTCAGGGACATGAGATGAATCCCCAATAGCCACCCTTAGCAAATACAATTCTCTCAGAAGAAAAATGATCCTTTTTATCCAGAAAAACATGCAGCAGCACAAAATGCAACATCTCACACAGAGTCAAAACAGTTACCCCAGCTTGTCCAAGCGCAGGAGTGGAGAATAAAGGAGTCGCATTTTGGGGTGTGCCTGGATATGAGGCAGCAGCTGAAGTCAGCGCAACCTTCGGAGCACACGCAATACTCCACGTGTAGAACATTCTGCTTGTGCTGCTCTCAAGGCCAGTTGAAAAGCTTCTACTGGTGACTTTTTTTTTTTAAGTCTAGTTTTATTTCCAGTAAAAATAAGACAATAAAATAAAATAAATAGATGTGAAGGGGACTCTTGTAAATTAGCCTTTGAACTAACTCAATAGCTCTTGGGTGCTGGAAATCAACACCAAGGAAAGTCAATATGCAAGGGTATGAAATGATCCATGCACTTGGAGAGCATTTCTGAAAATGTTAAAAAAAAAAAAAAAAAGAGGATATGAGACTTAGAGCATAAAGTGAATGTTTTATTTCTAAAATGAAATCCTTGGGGTGGGGATGCCTATGTGGCTCAGTGGGTTAAGCCTCTGCCTTCAGCTCAGGTCATGATCTCAGAGTCCTGGGATAGAGCCCTGCATCAGGCTCCCTGATCAGTGGGGAGCCTGCTTCCCCTACTACTCTCTCTGCATTGCTCTCTGCCTACTTGTGATCTCTCTCTCTGTCAAGTAAATAAAATCTTAAAAAAAAAAAAAGAATAAAAATAATATGAAATCCGTAGGAGGTGAAAGTCACCTTATGCTTTGAAACCCTACTCTTTTTTTTTTTTTTTAAAGATTTTACTTATTTACTTGACAGAGATCACAAGTAGGCAGAGAGAGAGGGGGAAGCATGCTCCCCACAGAGCAGAGAGCCCGATGAGGAGCTTGATCCCAGGACCCTTGGATCATGACCTGAGCTGAAGGCAGAGGCTTTAACCCACTGAGCCACCCAGGTGCCCCTGAAACCCTACTCTTGGCAGGTGTGGGGCAATTGTCTGCTAGCTGTCGCCCTCCTTGGAAGGGCTGTCTCTCTAGGCACCCGTACTGCACTCCCATTGAATGCAGGTCCTGCCCTGGGGCTCACCAAGGCTTCAGTGCTTACATAAGACTCTGGAAAATGAGAGCTGTCCAATTGCTGATTGAGCCATTGATCAAAGCTGCTGAATGCACACATGACTGACTAAGGACAGGAAGAGCTCCACTGGTTACCTCTAGGATGGAAACCCAGCAATGTGACATGGGCAATGACTTAAACTTCCCAGCCCCCCAGTTTTTCATCTGTGAGAAGTTTCAAGTGTCTCATCTTAGGAAGTCCGATCCCTGGTGTATCAGTGAAATAGACCATAGGCCATCCTTTGCTATCCAACTCAATGACCATGTCAGGCATGAAAATGATTTTGAGTTATAGACATTAATGTTCCGTGTCATGTTTTCAACAACTTGATTGTTGAATATTATATTGTTATGTAATACTTATTATGTAAGGGTTTCCTATTGTTCTGAATTCATTTTTTTCTAACCTTTTTTTTAAAGATTTTATTTATTTATTTGATAGAGAGAGCACAAGTAGGCAGAGCAGCAGGCAGAGGGAGAGGGAGAAGCAGGCTCTCCACTGAGCAGTGAGCCTGATGAGAGGCTCGAACCCTGGGATCATGACCTGAGCCAAAGGCAGCCGCTTAACCGACTGAGCCATGCAGGCACCCGATCTAACCTTTTTAAAAAAATAATTGTACTAATTTAATCTTATTGGTATATTTCTTTTAAAAATTTTTCCCCCAAAGAAAAACTCTGATTTGGCCCATGGAAACTCAATTACCATTTTGGAAGTCTTAAGGGATTTTGGATTTAGCTTTTTTATTTTAAAATTGACAAATAGTTTGTGATACCTTGAATAGAAATTGAATTACTAATAATGTTTTATTTGATGTTTCCATTAGAAAAATGCAGTAACAACAGAAACTGAATTTTAAATTTAAAGCTACAATATTATCCAGAAAGCAAAAATGTATTTATACACTCAATATTTCTCCTGAAAGGTAAATACGATCTGTCATGCCCCATAAGCTGAGAATTATACAAATGTGAGTACAGCCTTCTGGGCTATCTGCAACCTCTCTACTCGCTGAGTTAAAGGAATCAAAGAAGCTGATCATTTTTCGAACAAGCAGAGCCCTGGGGCATTTCTCTAAAATAAGGCAGTTTTGGAGGATGTCACTGACAGCCCACCCAGGGGGGCTATCCTATAGTGAAGAGGCCTGTTTGATCCCCTGTCCGACGACGTCTGTTGGCCATTGATTGCTGCGGAGACTGGTAGTAAACATTCAACTCTCCTCAAAGCTTAAGATTTAAACAGAATGGCAGTGCCATTCCAAATAGATTAGATTATTCGTATTTGAAGGAATTGTTAAAGTATATTGCAGAGAAGACCTAAAATTTAGTAGTGCTTGAGAGAGGAGGATCGGAGAAGATACATCTTTCCAAAATTCTAACATTAGACAGAAAATTGCATTTGGCCAATACCTTACTTTTCCGTGCTTTACTGAGCAGCTGGTATATTCTTATCTTCCCTTTGTTTGCCAACATACAATCCCAGTCAGGTTTCAACACCCACTTTAAATGGCAGCCACGTTCAGAGGCCTACTTGACTATCTCTTTCCCCTGTTGGAATTAATTTCTCTAAAATATTTCTTTTGCGGGGCGCCTGGGTGGCTCAGTCGTTAAGCGTCTGCCTTCAGTTCAGGTCATGATCCCAGGGTCCTGGGATCGAGCCCCGCATCGGGCTGCCTACTCAGCCAGGCACCTGCTTCTCCCTCTCCCACTCCCCCTGCCTGTGTTCCCTCTCTCTGTCAAATAAATAAATAAAATATTTATTTTGCAAGCAGCTCCGCCAAGCATAGGCTGAGGGACCTCTGGTGAAATACTTTACCTGTCTAGGTATCGGTCCCCCATTTTTAAAAGAAGGCTAATAAGAGCACCTACTTCATGGGCTTCCCGTGGACATTAAATGGGGCCATCTTTATGACAGAGGTTAAACCAGCTGCCGTTTGGAACACAGCCTGCCCACTCTGGGTGCTACAGGACTATTTCTTAAATAAACAGCCGAAACACACCTCCATGGTTACTCAGCACTGTCTCTCTCCTCTTTTCTGGCCTGGAAGCTTTTTTTCCAGATAAAGACAATGTCTCCAAATCTCCATAGTTAGTCAACTATACCTTTTTTTTTTTTTTTTTTTTTTTTTTGGTGGCAGATATAAATGTCTGGGTAAAGAGATGCTCTCTGGGTTTCATCAGGAATTAATCACTAATAAATAAAGATCTGCCTCCAATAACCAAGAGGGAGAGATAGTCTCCCTAAATAGGATTTTTTTTCATATTTTCCTAGACAGTTAATGCTTAGATCTCAACTATGCCGTCAGTGCTGGGTGCACACAGTGGGCACGTAATAAATGTGTCAAGTGAATAAAACAGTGAAGAGAACACTATCTCAGAATACTAGGATGACTTTCATATTTTACCCAAAATAATGCTCAGTTCCCACAGTACAACATTTACTAGAAATGGGTATCAAGCAGACACCATTTAAAATTTCAGTCAAGTTGTTGGGCGTCTTCTGAGGGCTGCACATGCTTACCAGGAGGCTGTAACCATTGATTAATTTCATCCATGGGGTCAGTTATGCTCCCACCAGTGCTCAGCCCTGTGCCAGGGGCAGAGTGTATTTCAGAAGGAGTATGGGACACAGGTTCAGGGGATGTACGGACTAGTTGGGGTGGTGACACAGCTGACGTTGTGCTTCCAAGCGGTGTGGTCCAGACCTGGGAGGTGACCGGGGACAGGTCAGAGCATGCAGGCCTGGACTTGTGGGGGCTAGGTCCCAGGAGGGATGGGCCAAAGGGTGGGGTTCATGCAGGAGGCACAGTGTTGGAGACAGGGTGCGACCCACTGGTCTTATGCCCTCACCTCTCAGGGCACCTTGCACACCCCCACTGCCCTCAAGTGAACAGAACTTTGGAAAGATCCAGGTCCCGGACGCCAAAGCTGTGATGACCAATGTGGGGGTGGGGAGGCAAAAAGTAGGAACAGGGCTTCTTAGGAAAAAACCCTAACCCCTGGTTGCCTGTCGGCAGACTGTCCCCCACGTTGTCCTATGTTTGACCATCACCCTCCACCCAGCTCCCCTGACCGCACTGGGACCTAGTCCCCATCCTCTGGTCTTTTCCACCAATACCAGCACGAGTTTTAGCTGCTTCTTTGGACTTAAATATAAGTTTCCAAATAAAATACAGACTACTTCACTGTGTGTTTTGAAGTGGCTCACTCAAAGCTTCAAGTTTTAAACACTGATTTTCCTTAGAGGGTTTTGTGTATTTCTGCCCCCACCCAACCCACCCCCCACTCAGAAATGATTAGGTAAGTCATATAAAACAGATCCCAAAGAAGGCGCCTTTCTTTCAGACTTTCCCCCTCCAATTCCCCAAACATTTCATTACCATCATCTCTCCGGAGCCTAGCCAGAAACTTGGCCTCCTCTGACTCTTAAACATACCAAGTTATTAAAAATACCCTTCAGCCAAAATGAAGGAAGGGTCAGCAAAATGAACTCAACACAGGGCTTATGCGGAGCACAGTGATTTCTTTGACTTGGAGAAGGAAGCAAATGCTGATGATTCTGGACAGGCAGTTTCTTTCGCTAATCTGCTGCCAGGCTCTATCAGACACGAGTGTCTCCCGTCAGATGTCCTAATCTCTCTCCATTTTGCTGTCACTAAAACATGAGAGCTGGCTGCAATAACAAGGCTTATCTCATTACCAAAAGAAAAAAAAAAAAAAAAAAAGGGAAGAAAGTCAACATTTCACAGAGAGATATGGCACCTTCCGTTGGTATTAAGAGGAAAGTAAAATTAGAACATTAGCAATCCCCAGGTTTTTACGGTAAAAGACAGGCAGAGACGCTATTTTCAGGCTGCTGCTAATTGAGCCTTATTTGGACAGGAGCCCTCTGAAAGGAATCAACACATCAGAAATGGGCACGCTAACAGGGAGGAGACAGCTTCTGAATATGATCTGGGGAGAACAGCCCTGCTTCTTGCCTCCCAGATAACACAGAGCTCCAGTGTCTGATTGACCGTGCAAAACAAAAAACAAACAAACAACATTGTTTTGGGGGGAAAAAAAAAAGGCACCTTTGTTGGGGTCTACAGAAATTGTTCTGGCTTCTACCTCTGGGAGACCTATGTGTTTAACTGTGGTTTTTCACACCAGCTTTCTAAATTTGTATCTGTTGCAAGAGTGAACCATACCCAAGAGCAAAGCGAAATTCACCAGGAAGGCTAGAACTTCTGCTAAGGGAAACGGGAAGGGTGAACAAGATTCAAGGAAGAGCTCAGCAGCTTGGCGAGACATTCTTTATCAAGAAAGAGAGAGCACATCATTAACTACAGCAATCCACTGACATTCACCAGGAGATCTGTCCCAAGACTTTCATAAATCTCAAATGTCTGCCACACTATAATATGCTATTACTCCGCGAGAAGGAGCCATAGATAACTCACAAGAATTAGTGGGTAGGACACAGAAATCAAAAGAAAAGGGAGGCTGCATGGACACACAGCTGTTCTGGTTGGGCAGACAGCAAGGCCCACTCAGCAGCCCCAAATTCAAATTTAAGTCTCAGCAAAAAGACGACTTGCCGCAGACCCATGGTCCTTCCTGGTCATCTTCAAACAGGCAAAATCGTGACATTTCCTTCATGGAGACAAGATGGCGCTCCATGCCGGAGAAGGCTATCTAGTCAATGGTGGCAGAGTTCCATCAACTTTTGAGGAAAAGCAATTTCCCTTCGAGACTTGACACCCTTATACCCCCTTGCCTATGCCTCCAGATGGCAGTTGTAGGTGGGAGAAATGATAGGAGGAGCAAAATGATCCATAAAGCGGCATGAATAGTACCAGGAAATGTATGACTCACAGTATTCTCATTTTCTTCAAGTTTTTTGGTACATTTGCATCGAGGTTTTACACAAAAATTCATTCTTGACTTTAATTGTGACTTCAGAGTAAGAATCCTTTGTCAAGTTCCCATTTCTGGAGAGCACTCACACCGCTCCATTCAGGAGGCACAAAAGATATGCCCACTGTCCTTCGAGAAGCCAGAAACACCCACGTGCACAAAGAACAATTCACATTAAAAAAAAAAAAAATACCAAAAAACTATGGGATTCAGGACCGAGCTAGGGCTATGCAGACATATGTGTGCCTGGGATTTTAGGGGGCCTTTAAGAGACCATCTTATTGGAGCAAAGGGTTCATTCAAAGGCAGGACCAAAAGTCATAGAGTACTCATCAAATTGCTTTAATTATTACACACTAAGCAAAAACCTTAGCATTCCACCCCACTGAAATACCAGGAAAACTAACCAATTTACGGCCCCCATGGAAATGTCGCCACGCAGACCACAGGCATCATGCGTACAACCTACCATGTGGCAGCCGTTGTCCCTGTGCTGTCACTGTCATTTCCCATCTTCTCGACTGGCCCCTCCCCCCCAGTCCCACAAACTGTAGATTCTGATGTTTTCCAATAATTCTCTTACTCTCAGTTCCATGTAAAATGCATCAACAACGTTTAATTCTAGCCCCACGGGATCCTTCCATCTAGCCAAAGTTCTGCCTTAGGGCAGAACCACAACCTCTCACGTGTGACTTCCTCCATCATCTTCAAGACTGCAGGCTCAGTGTCTTCACAGAAAACCCATCCTCCAAAGGGTTCCTTCAGGTCCCTCCAGAGGGGAAAGGGATAGTGGTGGTAGTGGGGGTGGGAGGAGGCTGACATTAGCATCCCTCCATGGGGAAAGGCCATGCTATCCCGAGCGCTGGCCAGGTGGAACGGCTCATTCAATGCTCTCAACAACCACATGGAAACAAGGAGAAAAAAAAAAACGCTGATATAGCCCCAAGGGGACTCCCGCCAGCTCCACATCTTAAGGAACTGGTTAGAGTTAGAATTTTAAATTAGGTCTAACTAAAACCTCAATCTTTTGAGATTTTAGTCACAATATTTAGTCACAAACATTGTGACTAAATATTTAATTCTTTAATTCGGATCAAATCTAGTCACAATATTTAATTTGGTGCCTCTTCTTTGCCTATAAAATAAGGCACATATTTCAGAGTACCAGCACTGGGACTCCAGGATTGGACTGCATGGGTTCAGGATTCAGCCATACCGTGTACCCACTGTGTGACCTTGGGCATGATGACTAAGATCTCTAAGCTTCAAGTTATCGTTTGTACACTAGGATGATATTACTGTCCCTGCCCAGCGTTGTTTTAAGGATTCAAGGGGATAATGCATGGAAAATGTTTACTCAGGGGAGCTTAAAGAAAACCGATGAGGCAATGAATGGACAGGTAGGTAGACTGATAAATGCTACGGAAGGATTTGTTTAAGTACACCGCTTTATTTTTTTTAAAGATGGTTTTTATTTATTTGAGAGAGAGTGAGTGAGAGAGAGAGAGCACAAGCAGAGGGAGCGGCAGGCAGGAGGAGAAGCAGGATCCCCGCTGAGTAGGGACCCCCCCACCATCTTGGGGCTCGATCTCAGGACCCTGGGACCATGACCTGAGCCAAAGCAGACGTTTAACTGAGTGAACCACCCAGGTGCCCCTTAAGTACACCTCTTTAAATAACTATATCACTCACAGGTAAAGATGCCTACTTTATCCCTACTTGTTAGAGTTAAAAATCGCTTGCATCTTCTTTTTTTTTTTTCCAGGAAAATCCATAGAAAAAGTTTTAATAAACAAAAAATAATGAGATGCATATCCATTATCATAATTATTACCACCATTATCGACTACAACAACCAGCAGCATTGATGCAAACTTAGTATAAAACCCCAAGAACAGGGGCGCCTGGGTGGCTCAGTGGGTTAAGCCTCTGCCTTCAGTTTGGGTCGTGGTCTCAGGGTCCTGGGATGGAGCCTTGCATTGGGCTCTCTGCTCAGAAGGGAGCCTGCTTCCCCCTCTCTCCCTCTGCCTGCCTCTCTGCCTACTTGTGATCTCTCTCTCTCTCTCTCTCTCTCTCTTTCTCTGTCAAATAAATAAATAAAATTTAAAAAACAAAACAAAAACCCAAGAACATTTACTTTGCCTAGTGCCCACCCTCCTTCCCTGCCACAAGCATGCATCCAACATGGAAGCTATGAAGGAGACATCTGACAAAGGTGTTGCTTTTAAACCTGCATAACAATGGAGGGATGTTTGTAGCTTGACCAGAGTGTAACTAGATGCTACTTCTGGGGAGCAGATGATCAGAGGGTCCTGCTGCCCCAGACACAGAAATGCACACGGGTCACTGACATGCTCCCTGCTCCCCCTTCCCCCTGCTTTCACCATGTCCTTTTGCCAAGCCCTCAGTAGGGATTTTTACAAGTTAATCATTTTGTTTTTATTAGGCATCATCAAAGTTCCCTCCCAAGACTAGTTTGAGGAGAGCAGGAGATGTATTACACAATATCCAGTCAGGTACATGCTGCAGCTAGTTGGGGAGCACGGGCAGCGGTGTAAAAGGGGACAAATCACGAGCAAAGAGTGATGGCAGGTGGCGTCTTAGCAGCAAGAGCAAGCGGCGTTTTAATGGCACCCCAGGGATGGGAGCTTTTCAAAGATCGGCCGTTCCAATGGACACCAACAGGTCCACTTTCCAGAACTGATGTGTTCTCTAACTTCAGAAGACGAGCAGATCCCCAGAGTTTAGAATCCCTCAAAACACTTTGGTTCCCCCAGTGTCTATCCGCCCAACACACATTTGCTCTCCCTATTAAAAATCTGCTATTTTCACAGCTTGCAGGGCAGGAGAAGACGATTTGCTGATGCCTAAAAATAATGCTGTTGCCAGGGGAGGCGAACTGTTGCTTTTCTCTGCTTTTGGACTTCAGGGTTTTGTAGCTATTCCTCTGTGTGCCTCGTGTCCAGTAGAACACAGTGGTACGAGCACCTGGTAGCTCAGAAGCACACCTTCCTTAAAAGAACTGGATGAAGCCTTACCCTGCACAGTCTCACATCTCTCTCCAAGTTAAGAGATCCCAAATGAAAAGGGAGGGAAGACAGGAGAGCGAGGCGAAACAGGGAAAGAGACCAGGGGTGATAGGAAAAACCAGGGTTTGCAAGGTGACCAAGACAGCCGATCAAGAACGAACAGCCAGTGTGGAACCTGCCATGATCCTCTGAGCGCGGAGCTGGGCCTGTCCTGATCACAGTGGTACCCCGGAGTTTAGCACAGGGCTGAGCCCACTTCGAGGCTCAAATGCTCCCTAGAGAAATAAATCGGAACAGGCAAGGTGATTCCCAAACTGAGTGGATGAGTGGATGAATGAGGGAAAACCACAATCAAGTCTCAGGGGGCTTCTAATTCAGAGTATAAAAATCAAAGAATACAGAATAACATAGGCAATAAAAGGTGTGTGTGTGTGTGTGTGTGTGTGTGTGTGTGTACACATATGTTGGTACACAGAAGATGCATAAACATATACAGGGTGTGCCTAGAAAGGAAAAGTTTTCTGTATGTGTTTGCATATCTACAGACAAGATCATTTGGAAAGAGCCACTATGTTTTAAAAATAGCATCCGGAGCGAGTGGCTAACACAGAGAAACCAAACCCCATCCCACTTCAGAATACTGAGGCTCACTTAAAAAAAAATAAATATGACTTCATATTGAACAGGATTCAAGGGTATATTGCATTCTTAATCCCTCAAAATAGCATTTGTTAAGCAAATTACCATGTAAAAAAATATGTCCTTTATTTAAATGCAAGCCTATCGCATTTGGTCTTCAAAAAAGGAAAAACGAAAAGGAAAAAAAAAGGTGGGCCTCACCTCATCAGTGAGCGGTAAGGAAGCCCAGAGAAAGAGGACTGAGGTTTGCGTGGAGGAAGGCTTGCTCTCCTGCAGGATGGGAGTGCGGACAGTGCACTGTGGGAGGTGGCCAGGCCCAGCGTCAAGCCAGCCAGATCTTGGGGCTGGGTACCCCAAGCTTGAGACATAAATGGTTTTTAGGGCCAGGGTAATTGGGAAGGCTGGGAACGATGGTAGGTGGGGCCTTGGAGCATTCATGTCTTGCTCCATTTCACAATATAGAAAATAGCTGGGAACCCTTTTAATAACCATCAAGTTGCAGCTTCGTCTTTTTCAGGCTACCCGCTCCCCCCCCCAAGAGATTAACGACGTCACCCAATGACTTCACAAACCGAGCTGGAGGGTTTGAAAACTCACAGAAACACTCAACAGAGGTTAAGCTGCTGATTTCAAAACATTGACAAGCAATTTACAAAAGTCCCAAAGACCTCAGCTTCATAATCATCAGGGTGTGGCACAAAAGAAGGCTCCAGAAAGGACAGCACAGCCTTGGCACCTGGAGGACTTGGCTGCAGGAGCCATCTCCAGAACAGCAGGGCTGAGAGGAGGAACAAGAACATCTACCACTTGAACGGCACGGGGAGGGGGGCAAGGTTGGGGGCGTGTCCTGTCCTCTTGGTAGCATCCACATCTACACCTGGGAACGGGCACCTGGGGTGGCCACACCCATACCTGGGAGCCGGCACCTGCAGAGGCTGCACCTCTACGGCCTGTGACACTGACTTAGTGATATGGAGCAGCAGCAGCGTCAGGACAGCTGGCTGTGCCAGCAGCAGCCCCGGGGGGTCCAGGCCCACCACAGGCTTTCCCAGGGCAGGTGCGGCTCATTATCTGCTGGTGGAGGTTCAGAGAACACAGGGACTTGCTCAGAACCACATTCTAGACAAAATCTGAGCTTTCCAGAGCTAAATCAGGCAGACTGAGAAAGAAGCAGAAAATCTAATAGTTGTGCTGGCAATGAGAGCCAGAGAAATGCCATTTATGGACTGTTCATAGAACGCCACTTTGTACCCAGATGCCCAAAGGAGACATAGGTGATTCGAAGCTAACTACTGGGTGTCTGGACTCAAATACATTTCTTCCCTTTACTTAAGAAGAAGTTCCATTCCAACCACCCCGTGAGATGTGCAAAATTTAAGAGAATCATAGACTTTAGAACCAGATGGCTCTCTATATATGGCGATGTCAGAGATCAGTCTGAAAAAAAACAAAACAAAAAAAAAAACAAAAAAAAAAACCTTAAATTTAAGGCTTTCTCTTTTGCTCCTGCAGTGGTCCTCAAACCAGCCGTGTACCTGGAATCACCAAGAGGGCTTGTGAAAACACACGTTATTTAGGCCCCAAAGCCATGGTGTCTGATTCAGTATGTTTCGAGCAAGCCTGACACTCTTTCTTTCTAGCAAATTCCTAGGGGAGGCTCATGCTGCTGGTCCAGAGATCACATTTTGAGAATGCCTCAATAGTCCCAGCATGAGGCTGGGAATCAGACCTGGGGAAGCATTTTTTAAATTTAAATTTTAATTTTTTGACAACAGATATAAGGAACTAATTTGCTGAGTTCTTGCTATGTTCCAGGTACAAAATTATCTACTTCGGTCACTTACTGCTAACGAGAGCCATGCATCTGCAGCTTACAGATGAGAAAATAGTGCCTTACAAGGGTTAAGTAGCTTGCATAGAGTTCTGAAACTAGTAAGTGACCACATTTGGAACTTATTCCATAGTCCACATGCTTTCCACTATGCAAAGAAAGGGAGATGTGTCAACAGCACCTCGCAACAGGAATCAGTGACCAAGGAAACCTAGAAGAGGTAAGGTTGTTTCCTCAGGACTTTTAAACCCCAGAAAAATCACAACAGCTTCTTTAGAAGAGAAAGAACAATGCCATCTGGATAAAATAGAATTCAGAAACAGCAAAAAGTTGAAAAGACATCTTTATGACAAAGTCTGCTCTATCTGGTACTTATCCCCCAAGAGGGTTTTGGAAACCCAAATTTCTCACATCCTCCATATACATCTATGTCCCTTTGGCCAGCAAGGGCGTGAAGGCTGACACACTTACAACAGCTGGACAATGCCAAGGTGGACATGAGAACTATTTATTGATTCTCAGTCATACTTAGGGCTCTGCCTCATATGACTTTCAGAGACAACAGTGGCCACCTGTGCCCATCACTGCTTTTCCTTTTGCTTACATGATTTTTTAAGTCTCAGCATGGACAGCAATAAAATCACACTGCCCACGTGAGATATGAACACACCAGTACCTACATGTCCCCAAAGCAGACAACTAAGCTCTGACTGTATATTTACTTCAAATAACTTGGTAACGGCAAATTATTAGAAAGATAACCCAGGGGGCACCTATGTGGCTCAGTCAGTTGAGTGTCTGGCTCTTGGTTTCGATCCAGGTCATGATCTCAGGGTCCTGGGATTGAGCACTGTGTGGAGCTCTGTGCTCAGTGGGGAGCCTGCTGAAGATTTTCTTTCCCTTCCCTTCTTCCCCACCTCTCACTCACAGGCTCTCTCTCCCTCTCTCTCAAATACATAAATAAATAAATCTTTTTTTAAAAAAAATATCCCAAGACTACAGTGGTTTCAAAACATGTCTAATTCCAAGACTCAACGTGACAGAGAATGCTCTCCACAGAGAAAATGAGAGTGGCGCATAAACCCTAAGGAGAATGAGATCCTCACGCCCTCACTCCATAGTTTCAGGGCGACTGGAGTCATCTTAGAGTTAAAGGGCTCCCACAGTCATCTAGACTCATGGTTCCCAAAAGTGTTCTTTGATTTCACTCATAGGTGAAAGCTTAGAAAACAAAGTAAATGACCAAAACAAATGAAAAGAGACAAACAAACAAATAAAACCAGAGTCTTCCATACAGGGAACAAAATGGTGGTTACCTGTGGGGGTGGAGGCGCGAAATAGATAACGGCCACTGAGGATCACTCACCTTGATGAATACTGGGCATGTCTAGGATCGTCGAATCATGACTTTGTACACCTGAAACGAATGTCACTGTACATTCGTCACACTTCATATGCACATATACACATTCATGAAATCTACCACCAGAGATCAGGGTTTAGAAAATTTGAGGTAGGGCCAAGGAACTCTGTGGTTCCAAGCATCCTGGGTGATTTTGATGTCTGCAACACCAAATAAAGCAGATTTAGCGCAACCTCCTAATTTGGACAAGGAGCTTCTCCCTAAGAGTATGTGAAGGTATTAGGGTTGTAGGCAAAGAGAAGTGGTCCTCTGCATTCTGCCCCAGACCCCACTGGAAATCTTAGCATGGGAAGGACTTCATGCCTACATGCTCTGCACCAGTTCACTGGGAACATCATCACTCAAGACCCACTGGGAAACACTGGCCATGGGGGTGGACACAGCAGCGATTGTCAAAGCTAATGGGAATGGCAATGACTGCAAAAACAACAGCATGGCTACTAAGAGTTGATGGCACCCAGCATTCATGGTTACAGCCAGCGGTACCCGTGAGGGACATACACTAAGTGGAAAACCCATGCCATCCAGCCCTTTTGATGGACATGAGGAAGGAGAAGTGTGGGGGAGGGGTGGCCGCCTCGTTTAGCTCAGGCACAGGTTGAGAGACAGTTCATGGGTGACTTTCAACTGCATGAGTGGACTCAATCTTCCTATTTTGTTTTTCAGGTTAGTTTTCCAGTGGCAATTTCTCTTCTTATTCACACTCATGCAATTTTTCATAATTGCTCCTCTAGCCTTTCCATTGCAGATAAAAAGAAATTTTTAGTATTGTTAAACATGTGAATGTATTCTATGCACAAAAATATTTTATTAATAATGCATATGTCTCCCCAACACACACAATCATTTATGGATCTGAAGAATATCAAAATACCCTACAAATCAGTGCTTACCTAAAAGACCTACTTTTAAAGGCTAGAGCGTTTTCTCCCCCTCTAAAGTTCTTATTTATTTATTTGAGAGAGAAAGAGAGTCTAAGTAGGGAGAGAGACAGAGGGGGAGGGACAAGCAGACTCCATGCTGAGCCCAGAGCCCAACATAGGGTTTGATCTCACAAACTGAAATCGTGACCTGACCCAAAACCAAGAGTTGGACGCTTAACTGACTGAGCCACCTAGGCACTCCTAAAAACCAGAAGCTTGTACACCATGCAAGCATATGAGACCAAAAGAATAACTACCCATACATTTTAGCCTCTCTTTTATTCTTTCTGGAAGATGTAAGTATGAATTACTAAGTAGTAATATTATTTTTAAACATTTTTTCAGCTTCTGACACTCATCATTGTTGTAGACTATGGAAATATGTTGAGATACAAAAGCAATTAAAAATTTTTGTGGTCAAATATCTTCATTATGAAAGACAACAGATAACATTGTTATGTTATGATGATAACAGAATTTAATTGATAAATGATAACAGAATTTAATTCCTGGCTCACATGAAATCGCATTGTACCATCATCAGCATCAGCACCCTTCAATGATAAGAAATTTGGTGACTGCGGGCCCCGGGAGCTACCAAAGACATGGTCCTTTCAAAATTACATTGAAAACTAATCTGTTTTTAATTAAGAATGAAAATTCACTCTTAATCAATTCATTCATTTAACTAATTAATCAAAAAAGGCACAAAATCAGGCCATGATAGTATCTTGACCTTTTACTGCCCTACCTAGCCTTTGAGAACAGTGTTCAGCAATACATTCATTCCTTCTTCCAATGTGTAATAAGAAAAAGTTTAAATACACACACACACACACACACACACACACACACACACACACAGGCACTTTAGCTTCTTAGTACTAGTCCCAGAGAGCATACCCATCTAAATATATGCAAGCCTCAAAAAAAAAAAAATACATTCTCTAGTTGTGTAATCGGGGTGATATAATGATGGAAATGAAAAAGAACAGATGAAGAGTAACATATCATCACATGCTATTCCAAATATCTCTGGTACAAAGTACAAGGGATCCAGACATCTATCTTATGGCATACTGCATTTCTTTCATAAGTTAGAATTCTTTTTTTTTTTTTTAAGATTTTATGTATGTGTTTGATGAGAGAGAGAGAGACAGCAAGAGAGGGAACAAAGGCAACAGAATGGGAGAGGGAGAAGCAGGGCTCTATCCCAGTACCCTGGGATCGCGACCCAAGCCGAAGGCAGATGCTTAACCTATGGAGCCACCCAGGCACCCCCATAAGTGGGAACTCTTGAATGCTGGAGCTTAACATTAAAGGTATCACCAAACCCAACTCCCTCATGTTCTAAGACTAAAGACACATCTTATGAAGTGACTTTTTAAAAAAAAATTATTAACAATAATTATGAAAATAAAAGGTGCAGAGATGAGACAATGTATAATATAAACCTTCAGTTCAACAACTAACTGAGAAGGAGCATGACTGTAGATCTCTCTGGATCTCTGCCTGGCTCAGGCTTTTCAAATGACCCTGTTCTCCTCATTCAAACCTTCATTCCAGTGACTGTGCAGAAAAGGGGGTGCCATCCAGGACTTACCATCATCTGAAGTTCATTGCTTATTCTCTGTTTCTTAACCTTAATCAGCTCCTTCCCTCTCTTCACCCTCCTGGAATTGAAGTCCCATGCAAGCAGAACCCTCCTCTGGACTGTCCCCAGCTCCATCCCCAGCATCTGTCCCAGTATGAGCTCCCATGTTAAACTTTTAGCCACCAGCATGGGGCGAGCTTTGCAGAGAAGTTGCTGGAAGCCATAAACTCTACCACCAGATGTGTGCACACACACACGGGCATGCTTAGGCATCCTTTCAAATTACTTCAGCAAATCTATACATTCTCTGAAGCCAAGCAAGGACTCCAGGTTGAGGCCAGGATAATGGTCCTTAGTACCTTCTCTAGGAAGGAAGGAAGGAAGGGAGGGAGGGAGGGAGGAAGGAAGGAAGGAAGGAAGGAAGGAAGGAAGGAAGGAAGGAAGGAAGGAAGGAAGGGGGAGAGAGGAAGGGAAGAGAAGGGGAGGGGAGGGAAGAAAAAGAAAAGAAAAGGAGGAAAGAAAGAAGACTGTGTAAAACTATATAAATAAACATATTAGGGCCTCTCCAGCATGAACAGAATGTCAAAACAATATATTTTTTCTTATTTAATAGGTTGAAAATGCCTGTCTGAGTCTCTGTAAGGAAAAGGATCATTGCCCCCTTTTTGTTCAGGCTTAAGCCTTTTCTACAACATTCTGGGAATGGTAGTTGCTCCTCTGACTATGGACAGATGAAACGGATCATGCAGTTTCCAACAAGCAAAGGGAACAGATGATTGACTCTTCCTCTCACACCAGATCATCTGCTTAGGGTCGTGAATGCCTATACTTGCCCTAGGAAAGCAAATTAAAAGAGGGGTGAGGGAACCGAGAGGGGGTCACCTAGAGAATTCATTCCCTTTCATTTGCTAAAAACATCACTGATTTCATTTCACTGTCACCTTTTGAGAGCCCTTCTCTGACCACAGGATCTAAAACAGTCACCACCAAACCCGCTCCCTGATGCTGCCACGCCTGATCTCCATGCTCATTTTTATTCATAACCATTATTTCCTGAAAATGTTTGCTTACTTACTTGGAGCTTTGTTTTGGTGACTCTCTTTACTGACTTTTCTCCCTAAGGATACAAGCTCCATTGGGGCAACCTGGTTCCAAACACCACCATATCATGGGCCCCAGGCATGTAGGTACTAGGCTCACAGAAGGTGTTCAGTACGTGCGTATGAAGTGAAAGAATGCATAGAGGAGGACAGGTCCCAGAGCCACCTATTGTCAACCCCAATTCCTTCCCTCCCCGCCATGATATGCCCCAGACTGTGTCCACGGAGTTGGGAGAGCTCACTTCATTTATCTTGATTGAAAGTATGATACGTTGAGCCCCTGCATGCGCCTTCCCCACGTGAGCCATGCTGTCTTAGCTTCAGAAACAAACCTCAAAATAAGACAAAGGGTGAAAATAGAGCAAAAGAGGGAAAAAGCAATCAAGAGAGAGAATTAAGAAAAAATTGTATATTTAAGATTTTCCAAAGGAACAGGAACAAAATAAAGGGAGCAAGAAGTTATGAAAAGTTACCAAACAACCGCAAACAAACAGGGAGGATGATGATTCACAGTCGTAGATGTTCAGGGGGAAATTGTACGTAACCATCCATGCTGTGTCCCTTTTGTCTACCAACAAATTCATGTTTTACTGAATGGTGAATACTGATCATGGTCTCCAGCCCAGCAAGACCCCTCGGCTGAAAGCTCCTTTTGCATTCAGCCCTTGTGCTCAGAGCCCCCAGCATCTCCGTGGGTCTGGGGTCCCCCTCGTCTCTATAAGAATATCCTAGAAGCTGCTTTGTCTGTTTGGTCCCATGCATGGTTCCCACCAGCTTCAAATTCCACCGGAGGCCTTCAGAGCCCCCCCACTTGACCCTGTGCCTCATTCCTGGGGTCTTCCTCTGTTTGCATGGCCAGTGCTAGATTCCCTCTGTGCAGTTCCGGGCCCTGCCCCTTCTTGCTGGAGCATGCACATAGTCACCTGCAACCGTACCCATCTTTTCCCTTCTGAGCCCCTTGCCTCTGGTACCTCTTGGTCTCCATCGCAGGGCAGAATCGAGCCATCACGTGACATCTACACGCTAACCTGTCTTGTCTGAACCCAAATGCACCATTCTAATGGATCACGTGGCTCCTGCCAATGGCCCATAGGGTGCCTCCTTAGAGAAAAGGCACCTCTCCCAAGGTCCTGAACAGAACAGGCAAACCAAGCCGTGACATTCATATTCAAGAAGGCAGGGGAAATTTTTGACTTGGCTCGAAGAGAATAGGAACAAGAGGAAGAGTCGAAACTAAGGAGGCGTACTCCACAAACTCTGCTGCTCTCTGTGCTACAAGACTAATAATTTTCTAGAATGTAAGGAAAGCATTTATTGAAGAACACAGCATTCAGCTAGAAGCCCATTGTTCAGTATAATGATAACTTAGTAAAGGTTTAATAAAACACGTTTTCTTAAAACTCACAACACGGGAGCCTCACAGAGAACAAAATACAACCCATCATTCGTCCATGTCAGATATCCAACTGCAAGGCTACAAAAAAAAAAAAAGTACCAAAAAAGATCCTTTTAAAATATCATCTTCCATAAACAGGGTTCTGTGGCATGAACTCTGCAGATGGAAACATAATAAATCTGCGGTCACTTACGAAATCACTGGGACAGAAATAAGACATGATTTGCACTTCCGCTTCCAAGTTGATAATGAGAATATCAGCTTTTAGAAAATTCATAAGCATGACATTCAGATTTTTTTTTTTTTTTTTTTTTTTTTTTGGTAGGAAGGGTCTTCAAACATGTCTTGAAAAAAATACAGAGTCCTGATAGGAAGAATTATTTCGAAATACATTTGCAAAATACAACAAACCTATTTCAAGGATTTGTAAATGAGGGTTAGAGCAAGTCAGGCCTGGTTTTCAGCCCTGGCTGCACCAGGGACCAGTTTTGTGTCCTTGGGCTGCTTAATGTCTCTGAGATCCAGCAGCCTAGCCAATAAAACAGGCCTAATAAAAATGGTTTCATAATGTGGTCGGTGGGGGACTAACTCATCTAGGGCCTGGCATGCAATAAAGGCTGCTTCCCTTTTCATTTACAAGCCATAACAAGATTTTTGTTTTAAGGTCCTCCTTACTTGACAACATATACTCTGAAGAGATACAGTCCCTGCTGGATTTTCTTTCATAGTTCTTGATTAATGGGAGCAATTTAAAAAGTTCTCCTTGTACCTTGCTCCCTGGCATAGAAATTTTATAAATCTTTTATTTCCAAATCCTCCATATGATAGTCCAACATGGCAGTCAAGTCTCTTTCATCACGCCTCAGCATTTGGAGATCTATGTAGACGTGTCCCAGAGACACAATTCTGTTCATAGAGACACCACGGTCCATGACACATTTGTAAATTGGTTGTTTAGAATCAAGATTTCATTTTCTTATTGCCACGATTGCATCAAATGTGTGAGATGTAGGCTCTATGTGCCAATATTTATGGAACCTGTTCTTCAGTTAATATGAATAATGACATTGGGTTTTGGCCTAAGCCAACACTTGGGTTGGGGATCTTGAGTGGATGGTACAAGGGTAGCTTGCCACGGAGCATGGAAATTGGGTTTGAGAAAGTCTTATGAACTGGTTTTTCATAGGTACAATTTAAGGGAGCTGGATGATTCATGACATCCTTTTATCCCTATCTATGGATACTCTCCAGACTTCCCAGGCTCTCTGCAGCCTCAGGACTAAGACTCAGGGACTTCTCTGCCATCTTTCCCCTGAAGAACCCACCATCTACCCCCAACACCCTAATGTGCACCGGCCTCACACCAGCACTCTCTAACTCACTCTCGTGCTCTCTGTCTCATTGCCCCTGAGCTCCATCAGAGCTTAGCAGAGCAGCAAACTGATTCATAAGCTCAGAGAATCCTATGGGTCCATCAGCTCTGGGACCCTTATGAAGGTTTTGCTGCTTTCAAATAGCACGCCCGCTCACTCAATGTAATTATGTAGTTGGTAAAATTGCAGGCAATGTCACATAGGAGAAGGATTGTTTTTTCCTCACAGGGAAAATATTTCCACGGAGCTAGTAGGCTATTTTCCTCTCATGGCCTGGAAGCTCAGCCTAGGAATCCACCTTCCCAAGGTAGCTTTGCTTCGAACAGAGCCTCTGTGTCTTCACCTTTTAAAGCTCTCTGCTTTTGTTTGGTGGCCTGTTAATAACAGCTCCAAAAGGGGTAGCAATGATGGTTTAAGCAGCCCGAACTTTCTGTTTGCTCTTTTTCAGGGGGCAGAGAGATCCTAGAGACAGTACCGGCTATTTGTAACTGAAAGCACTTTGTTTCCTCTTCTTGCGAAGAGAGCCAGAGAGCCGGTGCATCTATCCTTTTAATTCATGAAAAATTAATGAATTAATGAAAAAATAAAGGCAGACGTTCTTGGGTTTCGTGGTTTAGTCATCAAGCTGGGCACCGGGGATGTACCTTTTTGTATTATTTGTAAAACAAATGTATTTCATAAACACAAGATCAGAACAGAATCAAATGAAACTTATGAAACGTGAAAGCTGTCTCCATGGGGAAAGCTTTGCTGGAAGAATACAAACTCGTTTGCAAAATCTGCAGTTTCAAAAAAATTCTGTAATTATTCCAACGGTCTCCCATCAGAAGTAAGGACTTCTTCCCATCGGCAGAATTTAAGGAAACATTAATGCCCTTGGTCTACAGTGTGATCCCACTTGCTCTCCTGTGCGGGTTCTTTCTGGTCCCCTTGGATCTTAAATACTGGCAAGCTCTAGGGCCCCAAACCTGCCCAATGCCTCTATCACAAACTCCTTACCATTTTTAAAATTATTATTCCTGTGCCTTCAGTTCCCATGATGTGCTTGCAATTCCCTTGTCTATAAATACAACCAAAAGTCTCTCTTGAGTTTCAGACACGTGTAGCTCATAGCCTACTGGACACATCTCAGACATATCTTTTTCATTAAGCCATAAGCTTGTTGTATGTCCTTCTTTGCTGACTTTCCCCACCATCGATCCCATGGTCCCAGAGGTAGAAAGCTAAGCATCAGCTCTGCTGATTGTCTTTCTTAGTCCTCCGGTAGCAAAGCAGGACAGGTGTGCAACCTCACGTCATTCCAGCTCCGTGAGCCTCTGGTTCAAAGCATTGGCCTTATATTGCCATACACTCTACTTAAAACCATTTAGAGGAGCTGGTTGTATGTTTGAATCATCTGGGGAGATTCTTAAGAATACTGATACCTGGGGGTGCCTGGATGGCTCAGTGGGTTAAAGCCTCTGCCTTCGGTTCAGGTCATGATCCCAGGGTCCTGGGGTCGAGCCCCGCATTGGGCTCTCTGCTCAGCAGGGAGCCTGCTTCCTCCTCTCTCTCTCTCTCTCTTTAAAAAAAAAAAAAAAAAGAAGTCTGGGCAATTCTGCTTTAATGAGTTGGATACAGGTTCAGTCGTGGATGGTGCTTGGAAAGTGTCACATGATTCTAACGAGTGGCCAGTGCTAAGAACCAGTACTTTAGAAGCTGTCCACTTCCCTCAGGATAAAGCTCAAATTCTGTGGCCTAATTAATAAGACTTCATCAAGAAATATGGCCCATACCCATTTCTGAATTGTCACCTCTTGTTTTTGTCCCTGCTCTCTATCACCAGCCCTCCCCTGCAACCCGGGGCATCTTAAATGACATGGTATCAGATGATTTAAACTGTCTTTCGTGATTTAGGTATTTTCTCTCTTGCCTCAGTACCTTAGCATATACTGTTCCCTCTGCCTCCAAAACACCTTTATTTCCTTTCCTGGGTCATCTTTACTTGCCTTCTCCTTTGCTCCAAGGAGCCTTTCCTAACACATCCCAACTAACCCAAGGTGGGTCAGAGACCCCTTTCCTACAGCATTATGGAGTAACTCTTTTTTGTGTTTTTTTCTTTAGAGAAAGAGTGAGCAGGGAGGGGCAGAGGGAGAGAAAGAATCTTAAGCCCAATGCAAAGCTATTCTCATGACCCTGAGATCATGACCTGAGTCAAAACGAAGAGTCAGGTGCCTAAGGCCACTGAGGTGCCCCATGGGATAACCCTATGTTTCAGGATGTTTGTCACTCTGGGTCGTGTTTGGAAATTTCTTTCTCAGAGTCAAAGTATAGAGAATGTACCTTCTTCTTTGTCTCACCTTTTCCTGACACAGCAGCTTTTTTATATGGGCTCAAGTGCGACATGAATAGATATAAGAACACATAAAAGTAAATTACATATTTTTAAATGAAATTCCATTTAGTAATAAAGGTACTTGCATCACTTCAATACTTCAAATCCATCATCACATTTTCACCAATTTCCACACTCAAACTCACTAGCCTTAAATTGGGAGAATTTAAAGGCTTAAATTAAATCTTAATGTAAAGACTTCAACTCACTCCCTTTGCATTCACCTCACCATCCTACAAGAAGACGGGGCACTAAATTCTATTTGAAGGTATCTTCCCAAAGCAAAACTGGAAAATCCATGGCTTTCCACTGAAATTTATTTTTAACAGAAAGAAATTATGAACAAAAAGAAAGGCAGTGTTGCAATATACTGGGGTCATGGAGGAAATTTTTATGGTCTGGCTTTTATCTTAAATTCAAAACTTTCTATGAAATTAAAATAATAAAATGTAAGCACTAAGAGTTGAGTAAGATAGACAGTAAAGGCAACCTAATAATGTAGAAATAAAGCACAGACTACCTTGACAGTGTGGTCCTCTTAGGAACATGAACCCCTACCACAACTTTTCTACTATGAGGCAACTCCAGCTTCCAGGATGCTGACTTCAGAATTTAACTGAAGTTTAGTTCTCAGATAAGTCTAGGTCATGCCATGACCTGTCAATCGCATCTGGGGGCCTAAAAATGACAAATAATGATGCCATAGCAGCAAACCAAGAGCTACTAGCATTCACTGATAGCCTCTGAAGTAAAAATCCCATGGGGGGCACTCTGAGCGGTGCTCCCAATCCTCGTGGCATTCACTGTTACTTGTTGCACAGACATCTACCTGTCCACCAGAAGGTTCTGTTCCCTCAGCCTTGGGGATGGACCACCCCACCCAGGCCCTTGACAATCAGGTGCAGCTGAGCATGAGTGGAGTAAAGTATAACCCTTCCACGCTTGTCCCATAATAGTCTCTCACATACCCTGTCTCCATCGTCTTTTTCCCGTCAGGCATGAGAATTCCATTTTTTTACTTCTTAAGGTGTGTGTTTGGGATGACGTCAGTCACTGCATGGAACAGAGTATCCTGCCATCTGTTCAAACACTGAATTCTCTCACACGAGGGACCCATCATCTTCTACAGAGACAAACATGTACACTTTGGCATTTAATCCTTATTAGGCTACCGTGAGTCTAACTGCCCTGTGGCAAAATGTTGTGATCCCCATTTCAAGGCTGGGGAAACTGAGGTTCAAAAAGATGAGGAGACACATGTTTGAAACACAATTAGAATGACTTTTACTTTATTCTCTTAATTCTCACTGCCGGGCAATTTTTTTGTAGTGTGTATTTAACCAAACTTCGGTGGAAATCCAAATCAAAGCCACAGTGAACTTGAGTGAGCACGGAAGTGATGAGGTGATCACCGTTAGCAAGCTTCAGAACCCCACAGGATGCGGGAGAGGTGAGGGCAGCAGATAGCTCTCAAGGATGAACTGGGGTGCATAACCATTGCAAGAGGTGACTACCTTGAGGTGGTCGTTTCAACGCAAACTTGTAAAGTTAAAACCAGCAAATACTCTCCTCTCCCTTATGCATAAATAGTGAGAAAACACGATTTATGATACCAGGAACGCAGAAGGCTAACCAATCCTCTCCGAGCATCGAAGATGAAGAAGACATAGATCTGGGATCTCGACGTCTGGCATTTTATTTAAAACCCACAACAAATTTAGGAAGAAAGCTTCCCTGTTAAGAGATGTGATGATTACAGCTCAAAGCAGCTGGCCGAGATGGAACGTGGCTCTGACAGGCTCATTTAAATCCGAGGCTCACATGCCCAGAGGAGAAGGGAGGAAGGACACACACCTGTTGCAGAGAAGATGGAGGTGTATGTAGTCTATACAAGGGCATGCGGGCCAGCCGCGCACCCCAGCCAGACACTGCCATGCATTAATGTGGGCTTGCCATTGCCTTGCCCTCTAGGTTCCAGAACATCGGTATGGGAGACGCCCAGATGTTTCAATGTGGACAACTAGCTCCATGTTGCTGGGCTGGCCACTGAGCACATTTTGGTCTAACAGCTGCTGGTTTGCACCTTCTCATTTCCATGGTCGTTACTATGGTTGGACCAGTCTACAGTGAGAAACAGCAGGAATCCCGGCAAGAGCTTTTCCAACCCCACATTCAATCAAATCCTTGGTGCTTGGTAAGCTTCCAAGTCTAGTAAAATCAAGGCAAAGGCACTTCCTGAGAAGTCCAAAAATATGTAAATTCAGTTTTACGCCTGTCAGTAGTAAAGTGAGCAGCAGCTGTGTACTTCCTGACAGTCCAAGCTAATTCTGATGCAAGCACTTACAGTTTCAACTAAGGTGAACCTAGGGTTCTAACACAAACTGGCAGCATTATATTATTACTGGCTTGGGTCCTGAGTTGAATTAGGGGTTCCGGTTTGCCTTGCTGAGAACCCTGCCTGGCCTCAGTGGTCCTCATTAGAATCCCAAAGGAGGCACTACTGACAAGCCCATCTAATTGAAATACAGAGAGGCCCCACACAGGTTGCGAGGACAGGGGCAGGTCTCTGTTCCCCACTGCCCCAGTGTGTGCTCAGCTGGGAAAGAGGGCCAGTGGGGAGAGGGGGAGCAAGACATGAAGCTTCAGCCACTGTTCCCATTCACTTCTCACCCTTGCTTTCCATTCATTTTGACTGACCACATTAATTCATAGCCCTCAAGATGCAAGGAAGCCTCTGGCTAACCCAGATCACTGTGAATAACAATGCAACTGAACCAAAATTAACACTTGAACTTTACTAATGCAGGAGACCACAGAACTGAAAACTTTCAAACATAATTCTGTGAGAGTGAAAGCTATCTAGATTTGAAAAGCCCAGTTAAGGTTAACCGCTACTGGCAAAGTCAGTATGGAGACAAGGCTCACGACAGCTGTGACATTATGAATACAAACACATCCCACTTTATGGGATAAAAACGTTCCACCGAGTTGGTGACCAAGAGATTTTCTGTAAGCACACCCAATCTCCCCTTGGACTTTGTTATCTAATTGGAGCTCTGTATCTGTGCGGGAAAGCAATCAAAGACATGGAACCAAACACCTGTGGCCAAGAAAGAATTTAGAAGATGTCAAGGTCAAAAAGATTGAAGAAAAAAATCGTATTTCTGCTTGACTAAAAAAAATAAGTACTAACCTAACCTTTCTACTCCCTCCCCCCACCTGCCACAGTAATATATATAGCTTCACTTCCTACACTCCTAGACATTTCTTAAAAATATAACAATCCCCTTAGCGGCAGGTGAGGTCCTGAGCTCAGTTCCATCAGGAACCACCTGGCTGAACTTGAATGAGTCCAGTGCCTCTAAGCTTTAATTTCTCACCTACAAAATGATAACATGAGGAAGGAGGATCTCTGAAATTATTTAAAAGCCAACAATTCTCATTTCTAAGTGGTTACTAGAACTCGCTTTCCCTTTTTTGCCCAAATACTTTGTAACGTTCAGTACAATTATTGAAGTACCACATTGTACAGCTACTTATAACTTTCTAGTCTTGATGCCTTTACATTTTCCCTCATGAGAGGCAGCTCTGGACTTTTTCTGAGGCTCCACGACTCCTAGGGAGTATAGAACCCCCAGCAGGGTAACCAGGAGGCAGAAACTCGGCAGGGGCCTGGGAGCTCACCAATCATGGCCAAAGCCAGAAGAAAGACTGAAGTGCTATCTTTATGAATCTTTCAAATCTGCTCACAGCTCCAAACTTTTAGGGATTCCAGAAACAACTCTAATTATTTGGCCCCCAAATCCCTCTGATTCACATTATGAACTTGATGCTTGTCAATGGTTTGGAATTTCTATAAACCTGATTATAAAGACTATATATATCTTAACTGTAGAAAACTATCTGAAGGCATAAAATATTCAAAAATGTAAATATTTTGGATGATCCTCCATCAAATTCCCCTCAAAGTGAGTGAGCAGAACCTTGTCATCATGAAGATAATCTGCACTGATCCCCAAATATTCCAATCACAACATATGTCCATTTAATACATTGTAACGTATGAACAAACTTTCTAAATCTAGTTACAATGATATATCAGTACTATAAAATGTGTCTCTTACTCTATAATCATTAGTTATTGATATATATGGATGTTCAGGAAATAACTGAAAAACCTCAGTACCTAGCCGGGAGTATCTAAGAGTACTCTCTAAGGGTATATAATTAATATAACTGACTGTTGTGCTTCACCTCAAGCTGTAAGCAGCCTCTATGATTTTCTACATGTGCAATAGTACCTGATGTGAAGCTCTCATCCAAACTATGCATTAAATATTATATCTCACTTTAAATTACCCATCATCTTAATCAAGGTAGCATTTGATTCCCTTTATAGGAAAACACCTTCGTATATGAAGCAACCCAAAGGAAACAAATTACTAGGGCTAAACACAAAAGTTTAGATGTACCTTGCAGAAATACCTGAACAGTGAAAATCTGAAGAGACCTACTATATTCAAGTATGTTGTAAAATTATGATATCTTTATGTGATGTCTTTTAGCTAAAAAAGTGTGTTTTATAATCATCACTGGCATGAAAATATACATATACTATTAACAGAAAAATCAGATTATAAAATAGTACCTGCCATATGGAGGAATATACATTGAAATGTTCCTCTGGCTGGTAAGATTATTTTATTATATGGGATTATTATGTTTTTCTTCCTACTTTTCAGAACGGTCTCAAATTTTTCATAAATGAACATACCAATTTTATAGGAAAAAATCTGATTAAAATTTACTTAGGAATGGGGTGAAAATAGGCAGTAAGTTCCACATTACCAGCGACAGAGCTGATTTTCAGTAGAACAAGGCAGGCGTTCGTGGTGTCTCGCGTTTTGAATCCTCACAGCCCCCTCCAGACCAGTCGTTGCTGGCTAATTTGAATGGCACCTCTGGGAAAGGACTTCTTTTTCCTTTGTTTATATCTCTAAACCAGAGCCTATCACGGGGTCTGGCAAATACTGCCCACAGGAAACAGGATGGCAGTGAAAGAAGCCATTCAGTATAAAAGATAAATTTGCTCCCAGAAATGTCTTCACAACAGAGGACGCGTTCCTCGTGAATGGAAACGACACACCAGTCAACGGTGACCTAACCTATGGAACTTATGGGACGTGTCAAATTTTCTGTGCAGCTTTAGCCACTGACTTCTTGTGATGCTTCTGGGTATTCCCCTCTCGTACTAAACACCAGCTCCTACTTTAACTGCTTACATTTTTTTAAAGATTTTATTTATTTATTGACAGAGATCACAAGTAGGCAGAGAGGCAGGCAGAGAGAGAGGAAGGGAATCAGGCTCCCCACTGAGCAGAAAGCCCCAATGCGGGGCTTGATCCCAGAACCCTAAGATCATGGCCTGAGCCAAAGCCAGAGGCTTTAAACACTGAGCCACCCAGGCGCCCCATAAATGCTTACTTTTTAATGGGAAAGTTCTGTTTTAACAGGCAGCCCTTAGCAACCACAACTCTGCCCTCTGAGCTCATTTTTTTTTTTAAACTTCACATATAAGTGAGATCATACAGCATCTGTCTTTCTCAGTCTGACTCACTTCACTTAGCATAATGTCCTCAAGGTTTAGTATTGTCACAAATGGCAAGATGTCTTTTTTATGACTGCATAATATTCCATCACACACACACACACACACACACACACACACACACACAGAGTTTATCCATTCATCCACTGATGGGCATTTAGGTCATTTCTAGGTCTTGGCTATTGTAAACAAAGTAAACAGGAACTACTTCCCTATCCTTGCTTCTAGGGTCCTTTCAATCGATCCCACATACTTCCGCCAAATAAATCTTCTTAATGAACAATATGATATGTCACTTGGCTCTCCAGTCTTTTAATGGCTCCCTATTGTCTATTAAACAAAATTCAAGCTCCAGGGCATAGCAATCAAGGCCCCCAGACCTGATCTACATTCCCAACCTCATTTTCCGCTAGTCGCCCATAGCTGTACACATGTACACAACTCCCTTAAGTGTGGTTCTCGTACTAGCATCAGCATCACCTGGGAACCTGTGACAAATGCAAATTCTCTGCCCACCCTGACCTCCTGGGCCAACAGCTCTGCAGGTGGGACCCAGGAATGTTTTTCACAAACCCTCCAGATGATTCTGATCCAGGAGGAAGTTTGAGAACCACGGCTCTAACCAAATTGTAATTCCTCAAATACCCTTGAAGATTCACTAGATTAATGCTTTTCATAATGTTTGTTCTCCTATCAAGGGACACCACTCCTTCCCTATCTTCAAGGTGAATAAACATTATCAACCTTTTCTGGCTAAAAGCCAGTATTGACTCAGAGGTCCCTTTCCTGGTTTCCACAACTGGAAGCAACCCCTTCATTCTCTGAACTGACACTGTATCTTCCTTGAAGTAGTTGTTACAGTTTCTCCTGAAAGAGGATTATCTTCACATTTCTCATCTCCTCTGCTAAAGTATAGACTCTCTGAGGGCAACGAGTACTATATAAATTCCAGAGGCTATAGGGCTATACTGTCAGGAAGAAGGTACCCCAAATGTGTCTGCCCATTACAAAAAAATAAGATAAGATAAGATAAGATAAAGTAAAATAAAATAAAACAAAACAAAATAATATAATATAATATAATATAATATAATATAATATAATATAGCAACTATTGGTCAGCATTTAAGATCACCAGACTCAACATCCAGTATTTTATCTGGTAACCTTATCACCGTTTTTCATATGTTACTTGGTCTTGACTCAGATCTACCTCCTGTTACTTCACTTTCCCAGAAACATAACTAAGAAATTGAAAAAGAAAAAAAAAACCTCACAAACTTACATACCCAAATAAATATTTTCCTTTAAAAAAAATCAACTTCAGAAACACTTGTACATATTCATTGATACTGATGTTGGCCAAAATACATTTGAATTTCTTTAATTTAATGCAAAATTCTCCTGCTGCTTATGCAAGAAAATCAGCCTCATTATCTAAAACCTGCCAGTTTTTTAAAAAAATATACTAAAGGTATTACTATTTTTATAACTGCTTTATTTTTCAGCACTGACATCCAATACCTTTTATTCTTTTTGAAGATCAGATTTCTCTTGAAAGGCTTAATGCTTGCTACCTTGAAAATAATTTTAAAATACTTATGTCTTAGAAAGGCAATTTCCTAACAAACACAAAATTGTTCCTGAAAATCTACCAGAATACATATATAAGCTTCCAACGTGTTAATATGATGATGCTACTCAAAGAAATGTGTCAAATCTGCTTCTCTTTGATTTTTTTAAAAGTCACATTTTTCTTATCATCATGCCTCCCTCAAAATCCCAAAGTTCCACCTGAGCCATATTCCCACGGGACCAAACATTATCCCCCTATGAAGCAAAATCCAAATGCCATGGCTTCCTCTCACAGATTTCCAGAGATAAGCAAAATAAGGGACACACAGCCAAAGTAATGACCATGCAAGTGTTTGCCACAAATGGCAAACGTGCATCTGTGATGTATACTTATCACATCCGGTTTCCAGGCACACGCATATTATCATTTTATACATTTACTCACCTCTCCTCTTTGAGACTGGAATACATTAAAAATGGCAGCTTCTCTACCTTCCAATATAGGCTTATTCAGGAAATGATACTAACAAATGGAGCCAGAGGAGACTCAATCTATAATCAACCTTTTCTAGCCATTTGTCTTCTGTCTCATTGCACTTTAAATGCCTGGGGCATACTCAGTCAACTTACTGGATCCAGCCTTCCAAGTGTCTTTAATGGAGGATTTACTTACTTAAACTCTGAAGACACACCAGGTTCAAAGGTACTCGGCACTTTTTTGTGCTTTCCCACACTCAGACAGACAGGCAGAGGGGAGACAGAAGAAGGACAGCCTGTCATTGACAATATTCTTTCCTCAAAAACAAAATGAATTGATGTGATAAGCATGATGGAGGTTACGTGAATTTAAGTGTGAACTTTCTGGAATTTGAAATCGAGAAACTGATTCTCAAAGGAAATCTCGGTCCCAGTGCTCAGGTCTTGAAGGCTGTTGTACAAGCTCACGGACCCAAATAATAATGCGTAAGAGGTGACCATATCCTTTGAACATAATCCCAAAGACACGTGACACTGTAAAAGGGGATTTGAACAGGCAATACCTTCATCATTCCCAAAACCCTGACATCATTTCTTTCACATCTACAGGAGGATTTTAATAGGATGGCACTTTATCCGACCAGCACCAGCATTTATATTTTCATGAATCAACTGAAAGTTAAAAAATCAATTCTTTTATCAGCTGACTATACTAATGAAATAACTATCAATCTTTTTTCTTTCTTTTTTAAAGATTGCATTTATTTATTTGAAAGAGAGAGAGCACAAGCAGGGGGAGTGGAGGCAGAGGGAGAGGGAGAAGCAGACTCCCCACTGAGCAGGGAGCCCCATGCAGGGCTTCATCCCAGGACCCTGAGATCATGACCTGAGCCAAAGGCAGATGCTTAACTGACTGAGCCACCCAGGTGCCCCAATCCTTTATTTTTTTCCCCCATAAAAGACAAATACATAGTAGCTTTTGGGGAAGAAAGAGTAAGTGTACTTAAACTCTATGAGTACATACACACAGCAAGAGTTTATTCCTCCCTAGTTTATTTTTCTCATGATAAATCCATTGCAAACGCACTGAATTCCATAGGTTTTTAACCTGATGCAATAGCAGACAGGTAGCAGAGCGAGGTCTCAGCTACCACAGCCAAGCAGCAGGTCTGCCACTGGGGCAGAAAGCACTGTAATGAAGAAGAGCAAATCCGGCCTGGCATCCATGACCCAGACCCCCGGAAGGAACTAGACCGGTGAGTTCCTAGTATCAGGGCTACCACAACAAAACAGGGAGGTCTGGGAAAGCAATTAAAATTTTGGAATGATGCAATGAAGATTAAGTCTGGCATCAGTGGAGTCCCTCCAATAATGGAGGACCCTCCCCAAACTACAGGCGTGCACACCAAGGGCTGCACATTAAGCCCTAAGCAAGTTTCAGTGAAGGTCTGCTTTCCGGGCAGGATTTTAAGAACAGTGAACTAGACAGAAAACAAATGATGATAAGCGATTTGTAAGAAAAAGACTTTGTCTCAGGAAGAAGGTAGGATCTTTGACGTGAGCTCTCCAATAGTAACCAGACTGGAAACCTGATGTGGGCTCCTTATTGTGCCAAACTCTCTCGTTTTAATCCAATCCGATTTCCCATCTGCAAGTCAGGGATAAAATGGACAATGTTAGAAAATGCTAAGATCCAAGAGCAGAGAACCAGCAGGGCATCAGACTAATTACAAACATCAGGAGACGCGCCAGAGAGCATGCCCAGCATCTCAGTAAATGCTTTTCAATAAAGATGTCAAACGGTGTCACACTTTAGTCGAAGAGTTGCAAATCGGTGGCCTTCCAGTCATATGTGGCTCTCAGATCTCTTTCCCACACACATTATTTTTTAAATCCAATTGGCCTACAACATATAGAAATTAGACTATTCTTCATAAATAAGGAAAGGAAGCAAAGGAATTTCTGTTTTCTTTGAAAAAAAAAAAAAAAAGAACGCTTGGATCACATTGGCTTTGAATTTCCATAGGCCAGCACCTCCGCAGGAGCTGGGCAGCAGCCAATCCCTTCAAACTGGGGACTGATTTTACAACAGCCCTACCTTTACTCACAGACTTCCTCTGCCAAGCCCAGTCATCATTTAATTTTTTTCAATCCCAGCTTTACAGGATGGTAAGAACTCAAAGAAACTCGGTGCTGTCACACTGTATCTGTGCTACCAATGAACTATTCCGGGCATATCTTTGCGCTGGACCCAAAACAAGGGAAAGAAAGCTTGCCCTTCACCCAGCACGAGTGAGATAAGCCAAGGCTGGAGTGGCAACAGACAAGTGCCGAGGAACTCTTCTTGGTTACGTAAAGCCTGGCTTTGTTTCAACAGTTACATTGTTTATAATGGAAACTGTTGAGAGTCCATTCATTATCTTAAAAATCAACTCTTACATTCATTTTTGGAAAAGAAAATATGATGAAAGGCTAGGACTGTGTTTTGGTTTTTTTTGTTTTGTTTTGTTTTCCTGTGCGATTATTTTGCAATATACCAAATAGAATTAATCTGGAAAAGTTCACATAATGATTTCAGGTTCCAGGAATACTCAGAATTCAGCAGTGCTGCAAGCCAAAATCATCAAGATTCAATTTACCAAAACTTAAAAAAAAAAAAAAATCAAATCTTTCTCTGTGATAGCTGATGGTCCATTAAAAACAGTAATATTAAAGTTTTGGAGAGAGAGGCGACATATCAAAATAGTGGCTCACTCAGCAATTTCAAAATATTCTACATTTATATTTAATAATATCCTCCTCTGGGAGTCCAAAAGAAAAATACTTCTTCTCTTCGAAAAGAGTTGGGAAATATTCCAATCCCTTGAAAATTTGCTGAGGAACATTTGCCACATCTCGCTTATATATGCTGGTTTAAGTTCTGACATATTTGGTAAACTGCGGAGTTTTCAAGAAAGAACAGCACAGTTCTTATCAAATATGAAACAGACACAAAGTGTTCTTGTTTTATATACTACAGGAGTTGCTGGAATTTACTTTCTAAATATTCTCCCTTAGAAAAGAAACCAAATTAGTTTTCCGATGGCTAAGGCTCACCTAAACTGTTTTTTAAAAATTCATAGAATTGTATTGGTGACCAAACATTGTGAGTAATTGTACAGATAAGTATAATCATATCACATTGATTTGGGGCTTGATATTTGCTCTTAATCTCAGTAATCTCCGTGAACAAAATTGATTTCTTATGGCACAACCCTGGAAAGTAACAACTCCCTGCAGAGAAGGGCATTTCAGCAGAAAATTGGGGCAATCTGCATGTCGGCACAAGCATTTCCGTAGGGCATGCTTTCAGAGTTAGTGCATTTCCCACTCATTAACCCTATTGTGGAAACTTACCCCATACACATGTAGAGCTAGAAGAAACACATATTCCCAGAGAGACTAGTAGAAAGTATCAGAATAACTCAGAAGAACAAAAAGAATTTAAAAGGTAGTGGTATAGAATGAAAAATACCTCCAGGAGAGTAAAGTACATAGACCGATGTGTTTTTCAACAAGGAGAAAATGGTAATTTGGGACAGCAGAGTCCTTCATATAAATGTTGATTAATTTCCTAATACCCAAAGCATCAGGACACCAAATCAGGATAGCAATGCACTAAATGCTTTTTATTCCATGGAGTACCATTCATTCATTCATTCATTCATTCATTTGGGGTTTCTGATTTTGTTTTGTTTTGATTTTTTTTTTTTTTTTAAGTAGGCTCCACACCCAGCATGGAGCTCAATGCAGGGCTTGAACTCACTTCCCTGAGATCAAGACCTGAGCTGAGATTAAGAGTCAGAGATATTTAACTGACTGAGCCACCCGCGTGCCCCATTTATTTATTTTTTTTTAATTGAGGGATAATTGACATACAACATTATGTTAGTCTCAGGGGCACAACATCATGATTTGATAATTGTATGCACTGAGATGCCATCATGGCAAATCAGTCTAGTCAATATCCAGCCCCAACACATAGTTACACAGTTTCTTTTCTCCTGCTGAGCACTTTAAAGATGGATTCTCTTTGCAACTTTCAAATCTGCAATACAGTGTTATTAACTATAGTCTCCATGCTACAGAGCTGAGCCGCTTTTACTAACAGTGGCTTTGGTTTGGTTTGGTTTAATTTGGTTTGGCTCCTGCAGTGTTTTGAGTGTAAAGAAGCCTAATGCTGTTTCCCACAGAGCTGAAGGACCGGGGTCTGACAGGTGCAGGCTGGGCCAAATCCGTGCAGGCAGACTCGCCTACATGTGGGTCCTGATTCTGCCTCCTTCTAATTCCACCTCAGCTCCCCAGCTCCCATATCTATAAAATAGGGATAAATCCTCCCCCATAGGGTGACTGTCGTGGTGACACAGACTAAGATAATGTATGTAAATCGCTTAGCGCGGTCCTCAGCCCATGGCAAGGACACAGCAAATGCCGAGAATCACAGCTCTTCTGAGTGTGTGCTTCAAGAAGAAAACACATCTTTGAGGTCTGTCTGCTACATGGCTGTTCCTAATAACACTAGCATGCACACGGTGCCCGTGTCATCAAGGCTTGAGGTAAGAGCCACTGGTTGCAGTGTGTGTGTTCATGCGTGTGTGTATCTGTAGAAACACGCTCACAACCAGACACATCCTCTACTGTAGGCTTTTCAGTTTTCATGCTCTCTCCCTATGTGGGTGTGTGTAAAGAATCACCCAAACCTATAAGCCAGGGAGGCAGGAACTAGGGCCCTAAAAACTATGCCATGTGAAATCAATCCCAGGAACATCAAAATCACTAGAAGCAGAAGCAAGAAAGATGATTCAAAAAGCAAACAAGTATGAAATATAAGGTCTGGTTCAAGAAACAGCCATCTGGCTTGCACCAAAGAGAAGAAGAACTCGCTCTTGCGGGGTGAGATGTGTTCAACGGACAGAAGTAAAAAATCTCAAAAGATGTGAGCTCCTATACAGAGTAATAGGATGACTGGTGGTGTCTGCCAACAGAGATTTTATTTTAATAGTAATCCTAATAATAGCAGGCATAACAATAATGTGCATTTGTTGAGCACTGACTACATGCAACGGACAGTCTGAGTCTGAGGAGCAGACAGAGCATCTCTGACTATGGCCACACTGGTCACCCAGCAGGAGAGTTGGCCCCACCCCCCGCTGACTCAGCAGCAGCAGGCCTTATCCCTGTCTGAGGGAGGAGGCAAAACACACTTCAGAAGGTGGAGGCCAAAGGGACAATTGAGCAAGAGCCGCTTGGTGACAGAATGAAGGGACACCGCGACTGGATGGGCCTGAATTCACCAATAGACGAGACAGCAATTGAAGCTTGAAGTCATTAGGGACTGACACTTGTCCTCTTCTTTCTTTCTTTTGAAAACCTCAGTAAAAACCCCGAACCACAAAAGCCAGACAGTAAATCATTTCTGTGGGATGTTCTTTCATCTTAAAATGTCTGAGTCACATGCTTTAAATCTGGTAACAAAAGAGGTAAGAACGTTAGAAGTAGCATTTTCACTACAGCCTCTGGACTTGGGAATGTCTTGCTGTATTTCTAAATTATGGAGAAGAGCCTGTCCAGCCCTATCAACCAGCGGAACATGCCATGTTGGAGCCGTGTCCCTAGATGCCCCACAGCGGAAGCCGCGTATCAGGAAATGGGCCCGAGGAACTCCCACCTGTGCTTCAAGGTCAGCTTAGCCTCCGCTGCGGATTCATTTATTCCTCCTCCACTGCCCGCCCTCCTCCTGTCCTGGACATGTGCCTATCCAAGACCAGGACTTCAGTCTTCACTACAGGATTTAGGCCGAAGGCCTGCGGTGGGCCTGTGTCTTATTTACCTGCCCAGCATCCTTACTCCTCTCTTGTGGCAAAGGAAATGTAATTTTCTTTGCAATTATCTGTATTCTTACCCCCCCTTTAGGTTTAGCTTAAGTGTCTTTTGAGAGATTTCCCATTACCCCTGATTCTAAAGATGGGCCTGGTTCCTCAAGTCACCATGGGGGATCCAGGAATGATATATTCCCAGTTTTTCCAGGAAGAGTGAATTCTGGTGCTTACTCAGGATGTGGTGGAGAAGAGGAGCTCTCTCTCTGCAGGAGGGTCAACGCTGGTAGAATGTGCCCTAAAATCCAAGAGCCCACCTGAGAAAAAGAGCTAATGGAGAACAAAGCAGAGTTGAAAGAGAAAGAAGTTCTAACCATGGAAACACACCGGTCCAGTCGTACCTAAAGCCAGTTCGTCTCTGGATTATTCTGTCACATGAAATTCAGTCCATAAATTCAGCCTTTCAGTCAATATCTGACAGGTTTGTGTCGTTGGTGACTCAAAGCACTCTGGTTAATAGTTTAGTTTCGAATCAACAAATCTGCACTGAGATATGTCTGTGCCAGGCATTCTGCTAAATGCAGCAAATCTCCGTCTATCTGGTCACTTTGGCTTTTACCCGCAAGTCAGCTTCTCTTTTGTGTAGACCACTAGCTGCACTGATTTTGAGGTTGATTTGCACATTTCTGACTGCCTGATGGGCAACCCTAAGTGCTCAGCTGGCTGAAGACCCAGACCACCCTCTTCTCTGAAAAAAAGAACCCTCCTCTGGACTTCCCTATTTGAATCAATGATCTTATCAGTTTTCAAGGCTCAGCACTGAGGAGATTCGTCATCAGTTATGTCATCTCATCTTACTTCTTCAAAATTTGCCTCATCCTTCCCTTCATACCCATGTCTTTCATCTTATTTTTCTGTACTTTTATTCACACTTAGGCAACTTTACAGCTTGTCTACTTTTTCTCCCTCATGTTCCATCCCACACAGGTACACATACTACAAATTCATCTCTGTACATATTGGTTCCTTTGCATCAAAATCCTGCTCTGAAAGCTTCAGCCTTTTCCCAAATAGTACGATGGCTTAGGTGGAGCTGAAGGATCTCCACTTCCCCCCCCCCCCCCCCGCTCCCCGGTTCCTTGGTGGCATCTCCTAATTCCCAGTGACAAAACACCTTCACCAAACAGATCTGTCTTGCGCTCCTGAACTACATCTAAGCTTTCTCCCATCTTGGTTCATCTTCCTGGATTGGATTTCCTCCTTCCCACTTGTTGATGTCCCTCCTTTCCTTCAATTCCCAACCCAGATTCTGCCCCTTCCGTGGAGAAGTCTTGAAACACCGTAGCTCCCTTCCCTAGACTCTACTGAAGTTTGATGCCATTCACCATGTGCCGTGTCACTGATGTATGATACAGATGGTCTCATACTATTATTTTTACAGGTCTTCTTTATGTCCCACTGATCTCACTCTTTCAGGATGTGGGACTGTGTCTACACATTACCTGAAAGTATAATAATTTATGCATATGGGACCACACAACAGTACTTGAATGTATTTCACAATTATGGGACTGAAAGATCCCAGGATTTATTCATTTCATTCGTTCTTTTGCTGAGTGTCAGTTTATGTACCAAGAAGAGAGAGCACCGTTCCTACTGGCGTTTAGTAGAAAGAACAATGTATAATTAAGCAATCATACAATAAACATGCTTCTGTGAAAAGCTGTTAAGAAGGCATGGTCTGTGGTGGGCTCAGGGAAGATCACACATGTCTCCCTCGAGGAAGCATAAAATGCAAGTGGCTTGGTATTTCAGCTTTCATTCACCCTCAGAAACTCAGATAAAGTTTCTCTGCTTTTGCAAGTGCAAGTATGACCAGAGTGGTTGGTTTTCTTTTTTCTTTTTTTTTTTTTTCAGGGAAGTGGGAGAGCACTGGGAAAACTTTATAAATAATGTGGACAATACTACTGGACAAAATGGCTTTAAGTTTTTAACTCTGCACAGTCCAAGTCTTCTCTAGGCCATTAATTTCTTACCTACAAGATGACTGATGACAACCTACACAACATCCAATTCTCCCTTTCTTCCTAAAACTGGGAAGAAACCCAGTTTTATTCAGTTGGCCATCTTATACCACATGACCCTGGGGAAGTGGATTTGAATTCCCAGCTCTAAAGGTGGTCGGGACCCCTCTACAGCATTCATGCCTCGCAGGTGGCCTGATCAAAAAAAAAAAAAAAAAAAAAAAAAAAATGAGAGTGCCTTTGCTAAGAAGCACCGGGGAAAGAAGTCTAAAAAATGGTCTCACAGCCTCCTCTGAACACTGGGGGCTCGGGGCATGGCTGCCATCTTGTCACCAAGCTGAGCAGGAAACCAACACTTTGTGAAGACCACATCCAAATCAGAGAACTTCAGGGACCCTGCCACACCACACCCAGGGGACAGCCTCCCTGAGAGATCCCTGTGTGACAGAATGAATGTCCTTGCACAAGCCAACTTGACATGATTTGAGACAAGGTTTTCTGTTACCTACAGCTGAAAGTGTCAAGAGATCCTGAAACGGCATGCACCCTTGTACTGTACAAGTCTATGTTTTTTAATATGGTTTCTCTCTTAGTATAAAAGGATGAGCTGTGAAATCAATTGCTTAAACCCAGAAAATAAAATATTTACTTTCCAAGGGAAGTACATGAATGAGGTAATTTCTAATACTTTCCCAGTCAAAAAAAAAAAAAAAATGTATGTATGTATGTGTGTGTATGTCTATATATATATATATATATATATATATATATATATCTTTAATTCCACTAATTATTTCTATCTTAAAATTCTACATGGTTATATGAATTATCACCATTGGTTATCCTTGGCACTCAATATTGATTTAATTGAACACAAACCACTTAGGCATGGTGGAAGGTGACTACATTATTGAAAAAACTATTTTATCATGTTCTTATTTTTAAATTTGTCACTTATATATGTGGTTGTGAAACAGAATTTACTCCAACTCCCTAGAACCCCATCAGTGTTCTTTGGGGAAATCTGTCCTGAATTACTTGTTTCTCAGTCCATCAAAAGAACAGAATCCAAATACCCACCATATTCTTAATTGGAGCCAAAGAATGTGCCGTTAGCCTACAGTCTGAGTGCTTCCCACCCCTCAGGTAATAAAAATCAGGTTTCAGTGAGAACTCCAGCTGTTCGTCCATGTCACGTCTTTAAAGATATTTTCGGTCTAAAGAAATAATGACTCGGTTATTTTCCACCTTTATAAAATAACTAGAATCACTGTGAATACAAGCAACTCTGTCCTGGGGCCAGTCAGGTACTTTAGCTTGATTAACTGTAAATCCAAAACCCCTAAGAGAAAAGCATTGCATTAATTAATTTTGTATTACAGAGCTTTCTACTGCGATGCGTGGTGCTGTTATTGTTTCAGGGATCTATGGTTACCAGATCAAGTCCTCAGATTGGCTAATTTCCTCTTCCTGAACTACCTGTTGGAGCAGTTGACTAGATCTGTTGTCCCTACACATGTGTGGACCAGACTGAGAGTTCTCAGTCTGCAGCTCAATGAGCCCCCTTATTACTAGTCATCAATGCAAAAATCTACTTTTTGGCACAATACCTTAAAAATATGCACACTGGATACCAGTAAGTGGAGACCTATACATTAGAATATATTCTAGGTGTACTAAAAATAGAAACAGCTTCACTTTCCAACGAAAATTTTATTAGTATGCTTATAAAAGGAAATTATCATAACTCAACAGAAGCACTTGGTGCTTTAACCGCAGAATGCCTTTGAATGATCTCTGCAAACTCAAACAGTAAGTTCTTGAGTGTGGTGACAGGTAGTTTTGATCTTACCCAGCTTCTAGCTACAATTGCCTGTGGGTTGAAATGTTGCAGATTCATGAGTATGAACAGTTAGATTGATCCATGATAATCAGAGTTTGTGCTGCCCTTTCAAAAACATGCCAGAACTTTTCTGCAGAGCTTTTCTGCAAATCTTTTTGATTTGCAACCCAGAAACAACATGTAGGTGTTGATAGAGTCCTTTTGAGAAGGAAAACAACCTCAAGTCTTTGGATGCAGAATAGTATGACATCTTAAGCTCTCTTGACAAAAACACATTTTGCATTTACAAAGATCAAGGGGATGCAAAGGTCTAAAGTGTACCCCTCTGATGGGGATGTCTCTGTCCTGGGCCACCTCCATGCCTCTCTGAAAGCCATGATTTTTCAATGCTCCAAAGTGAACACAAGGTAAAATAAGCATCTGAATCTTGGTTTCCGATCAAGTCATGATATCAGGGTCCTGGGAGTAAGTCCCTGCTGGGCTCCGTGCTTGGTGGGGAGTCTGCTAGAGATTCTCTCTCTACCTCTTTCTGTGCCCTTCCCCCTGCTGATACACTCTCTTTGTCTAAAATAAATATATCTTGAAAGAAAGAAAGAACGAAAGAACGAACCAACGAAAGAACGAACCAACGAAAGAAAGAAAGAAAGAAAGAAAGAAAGAAAGAAAGAAAGAAAGAAAGAAAGAAAGAAAGAAAGGAGGGAAGAAAGAGAGGGTGGGAGGGAGGGAAAGAAAGAAAGTCAGTCCTCTCTTCTGAACAACTTGGACTTCTCTGAGACTCGCTGATCCATTTAGGAAGCAGAATTTGCGCATAATTGGCTTGGGGATAAATGAAATATGTAAGACCCAATGCAGAGGTTAAATAAAACTCTTTGATCTCAAAATCACACTGGACACCCTGGGGCAAAAACAGAGGTCTACTGGGAGGAAAAAAAAAAAAAAAAAAAGATGAGTTCTATTTCCCATCACAAATTAAGCTACAGGAAGGGAAATTTAATAATCTAATAAAACAAACCTTGTAAAATGGCTTCACTTGAACCTCATCTGCATACGAGATTTGCAAGATATGAAACTGCTCATGATCTAGAGTCCTGTAGCCCCTGGGAGCATTTAGTGAAATAGTTCTTTCCAGAAAATGGCAGTCTGGAAAGGTGAATTAATTTCACATATGATTGGCATGTTTGGTGTTTTTCCCCATCAGCAAAATGGTGACGTTCGTTGCAAAGAGAATACGTTCGTGATACCTGTCATACCTCTGCTTTCCCACATTAATGTTGACACCTGTAATTCTCTGATGGATGAGAAGCCTCAAAGCAGTCATACTGGAAAAGTGAAATCCACCACACTGGTATAGAGGGTCAGCCAAGGTCCTTGCCAATGACTGAGCCATGAATGGGTCTCACTAGGGGGTTGACTTGAGAATCACTCATTGCTAACCTCTTGCCAGAGCCTCTATTATGTCATCAATAACCTCCTTCTCTGCTTTCTGCTGCTTCCAACCCACCCAGTAACAATTTTCAACGTTGAGCTTCTTCTTCATTCTAGATATTACCCCAGGGCCCGCATCAGGCATCCTCTTGAGCCTTCAAGATAACATAATAGCATCTTTTAAAATCCCATGTAAAAGGATAAGGAACCTGCAATTCATAAATGCTCACTATAAAGTAGCGAATAAGCAGTCAGACGGATTTGAACTTAGGTCTGTCTGACTCAAAATGTGTTGTCTCTCCCACTACACTGCGCTGTCCAGCAATGAGGAAGTGAGCAGGACACGCAGCTGCATCAGGAGCTGAAAGGGTATAAACTAAACTGTCATCACTTTATGGAAAAGAAAGAACTTTATGAATTTTGTCATGATTTCTCTTTGGCTTTATCATCACTATAATCATTGAGAAGTGCCTGTGTTCAAATACATATATAAAGGTGATTTGTTTCTAGACAATTTAATATCATTTACAAAATATTTCTCTAGTCCTGTAATAGGGCTTTTTACATACCATTTAAAGAAGCATAATTTTTAAAAAATATTTTCATTTTTCAGAGAGAGAGAGAGCATGCATGCACAAGCATGGGAGTGGCAGTCAGAGGGAGAAGGAGAAGCAGGCTCCACACTGAGCAGGGAGCCCGACATGGGACTCGGTCTGGGATCATAACCTGAGCTGAAGGCAGATGCTTAACTGACTGAGCCACCCAGGCACCCCTAAAGAAACATAATTTTTAATGCATGCTTAAAAGATAGTGTTGTGTATCTAACAGACATTTCTCTATGTGTCAGTGTGTATTTAGAGTAAAAACACTGTTAAAATCAATCAAACTCATTCACCTAAAGCATCATCATTTGAAGAACTTGAGGACTTAGTCTCCAAGACGACAAATGCTGCATCAGAGCCCTCCTTCCTGCTTCTGTTGTCAATGGGTTCCATGTACCAATATGACAGCCTGATCAGACATACCGGAGTTTTCCTCAAAAGAGGAAACACACATCCCCACATGTGTGGACACACACACATGCACAAATTAAGATATAATATTTATGTAATATTTCAATTATACATTATTTATCTGAGTTTTCATCTATGAGCGGTAGATATCTATCAGTCTTCATCTATGAGTATCACAGTGAACTGTGATTACATCAATTTCTCATGTTCTTAACCAATATCCAGCAGGACTAGAGAGAACATCCAGCTTCTGGTAATTGACTAGCTCAAGATCTGGGAGACACATTTTCATTTGTGAACCAAACAGACACAGTCTGAACAGTTACTCTAGTTGTTTAAGAGCCAATGATTCATTCTTAACAGAATTCTATGTGCACATTTTCTGGAGGATATTAATTACTATGTTATCTACTGCCAAACACTGAGTTCCTAAGAACTTTTGGAGCTGGGGCCGGGGGGTGGGGAACTTTTCGTTTATATATAAGAAAATAGTGATAGTTTCATTCCTCCTATGTTCCTAAAGATTCCTTCAGAGAAGTTGGACCATACTTAACTACTAATAAACCACCTGTAATATGGGAATCCTTTATCCCCTGGATCCAAAGTTTTAGATTAAAAACACAGAAATATGAAGGAATGCTGCCCACCAGCTGGGTGCTTGGCAATGGCCATGAGCTGGTCCATCCAAATGGAAACGAATCACAGGCATCCTTCCAAGTGGTATCCCCTCTTGTAGGTCAATCCAGAGCCATGAAAAGTTCATAGCTGATAAATGCATCTAAGAGGATTGACACCTGGTAAAGACAAAGCAGTCTACACTTGCTGCCAAGGCTTGATTATGCCAGGGTGAAGAGGCAATGTGCAGAAGTCTGCCACATTATGAAAAAGGCGTCTAGTTTCCCTTAGAGAGAAATGGAACCTAACTCTATACTGAAACATGAGAACCAGGGACGCAAAGCTGTACCTCCCCACCCCCACTGCAATAACCAATTCTATACAACAAATGTTGACTTGTTGTCTACCATGCATTCAACACCATGGGAAATACACTGCAAAAGGCAGAACACGTGGGTATTCATGGGGATCCATAAAGAGGTAAAAAATGCTGCCCCTTACTTAAGACACATTGGAGTTGTGGGGCACCTGGGTGGCTTAGGGCACTTGGTTAGGCATCTGACTCTGGATTAGGGTTCAGGTCATGATTTCAGGGTCCTGGGATCAAGCCCCATACTGGGTTCTGTGCTCAGCATGGAGTCTGCTTGTCCCTCTCCCTAGCCCCCTGACCCCCAACCATAGGCATGCTTTCTCTCTTTTCTGTCTGAAATAAATAAAATCTTTAAAAGAAAAGAAAAAGAAGAGAGAGGGACATTGGAGTTGTTGATCTATTGGTATAAAGTTTCAGTTATGTGAGGTAAAGAAGTTCTAGAGATCAGCCCTCCAAGATAGTCCCCACAGTAGACAATACCGTATGGTGTATACTTAGAAATAATGTAGCTCTCATCTTCTTACCTTCCCTAGACTGTTCTGACCACAAACACAAACGCACAAGGAAACTGGTGATAGTGACAGGTGTATGTCTGTTATCTTGACTATGCTGATGATTTCAGGACCATACACAGATGGCCAAACTCTTCAAGTCATAGACATTTGACTTGTATGGGGTTTTGTGTATCAAACACACCTCAGTAAAACTGTCAAGAAATTTTAACAGGATAAAAGAGGACACACTGCTACAATGAGCATTCAGGAAAAATCAAACCCATCTATAAATATGGGAGGAGGCAATAGTAATGACGTAAGAAGACAGCACTGCCCTGAGCTAATAGCACTAAGTACCTCCTCCCAGCTCCTCCTTGGTTTCCTCTCTGAAGAGGGCTTGGGGACAACTCCTCCCAACAAGGCAGTCAGAGGACTGGGCAGGGGAGGGACACAGAGTTTAGCACTCACTCTGTGCTAATTCTCCCACTTCCTCTTCCCCTTCTGACATCCACCATGAGGTTGAGGTGGGTGAATGGCCAGCCTGCGTAGACGCTTCCCACACTTGCACCATTCGCTTTCTGCATTCCATGTCATCATTGACAGAGCTGCGCATGCTCCTGGTCAAGAAGGGAGAGGCCAAGTGCTCTTCTAAGCTGGGAAATGCTTCTGCTTCCAGGGAGAAGGGAGGCTATGTCCAGTCTACCTTGTAAAGGTGGATTCCCACAGACCGCCTTGCTTCCCATCCTAAGCAGAGAGACACTCAGAGAGAATATAGCCGACAAGTCATTCATCAAAGTCTGAGACCACTTAGGGCATTGACCAGTCTGCATGAAAGGCCTCCGCCTTTCCGTGACAGGTTACTCCATCATGTGGAGGCCTCCTCAGTCTTGTCCGCTGGTCACACTGACTCCCAGGTCAACAAAACAATTCTACGCTCAGACACACGTTCACTCCTAGTTCTTTCAAATGCCATTGACAGCTGCCCGACTGCGTGGCTTTCCCGCTAAATGTTAGACTCCCATCCAGGTTGTTCCTCCTGTTATTCATCACGGACATTTTTTTTTTTTCTCTTTTGCTACTGTCATGGGAGGTTTAAATGTCTGCCCACTCCCAAGGCTGCATGTGGCCTTCCCCCAAAATGTCGCGCAGGGCAGAGGAGGAAAGGGACATCTTTGCCACTTACTGTCTGTGGGACTCAGGGACTCCAGTAAACCTTTCAGGGACTCCATTGGTTCCTGTGAAAAACACAGCCCCCGGGTGTTTAAGAATTAAACAAAATGAATTCGTTGGAAGCTCTGAAGCTCCGACAGAAAGTATTACTGTGTACATCCACTGGAGCACAGTATGACGTTTTAGAGTCTATTGTTGTAGACTTCTCACCCGGCATACAAAGACGATTAATATTTCTGGTGGCTAGAACGTAGTCTTCATGGTCGTAGGGGTCTGCGTCCCGTTCGCTGGTCTACGGTCTACAGGAATCCTTGCAACGGGACCTCACACCAGTAGGTACTTAGTAGTTATTGATGAGTGAGTGAGCCAGGGAATACTCTAATTTGTTAAAGATCCCAATTCACAATAAATATGTTGTTACTTGCGACCTTTGTAATAAGCACTCCCATGTCCTCTTCCACTTTTTCACTAACAGAAGCTGAATTGTGTTGCAAATAAAAATCGAAAAAAAATTGAGTTTAACCCTTTCTTAGATTCCAAAGCACCACTAGAAATATATCTGAATAAAAAAAGAGCAATTAAATTATAATATACTCTAAATATAGGTACGACAGTGGGAACAATGTATCACCCTTTATAAACACATTTTAAAATGCCAGTTTCAACATTTTGAGGAACTTGGGGGCTTAAGTGGGTACGAGAAGAATAAATGAAAGAAGATGGGATTGGGAGGGAGACAAACCATAAGTGACTCTTAATCTCACAAAACAAACTGAGGGTTGCTGGGGGGAGGGTATTTGGGAGAATGGGGTGGGATTATGGACATTGGGGAGGGTATGTGTTTTGGTGAGTGCTGTGAAGTGTGTAAACCTGGTGATTCACAGACCTGTACCCCTGGGGATAAAAATATATGTTTATAAAAAATAAAAAATTATATTAAAAAAATAAATAAAATGCCAGTTTCAAGGTTTAGTTTTCTACACATTTTGAAAATTATCATTACTTTCACATTTTGACATATCCTGTATGCTAAAGTAACTTTCAAATTAATATTTGGTACATTTGTTAATGATGATACTACAACCGATGTATGTACTCCCTGCCACCCACTGATCTGATTCCATGGAAATTCTTCCCTCCCTCCCCCCCTCCCCCCTTCCTTCCTTTCTCTCTTTCTTTCTTCCTTTCTCTTCCTCTCTCCTTCCTCCTCCCTTCCTTCCTCCCTTCCTTCCATTTTTCTTTTTCTCTCTCTCTTCCTCTCTTCCTTTTTTACTGAGATATAATTGGCCTATAACACCATTATTTTCAGGTATACAGCATAATAATTTAATAAATATATATATTACTATGTGATCACCACAATAAGTCTAATTAGCATCCATCACCATACATAGTAATAATTTTGTGTGTGTACCTGGGAACCTCTAAGGTCTACTCTTTCAGTAACTTTCAAATATAGAATACAGTACGCTCAATGATGGACACCGTACTGTACATTCACATTCCCTGGGATTTATTTATCTTATAACTGGAAGTTGGTACCTTTTGACTGCCTTCACCCATTTCACACACCTCTTCCCAACACCTGGCTCTGGCAACCACCAATCTGTTCTCTGTTATCTACCAGCTTTTATTTTATTTTTTTAAGATTCTACACGTAAACAAAATCATAGAGTATTTGCCTTTCCTGGTCTGATTTATTTCACTTAGTGTAATGCCCTCAAGATTCAAAATCCATCCATATTATGACAAATGGCACAATTTCCTTCTATTTTATGACTGAATAATATTCCATTACACACACACACACACACACACACACACACACATCTTCTTTATCCTTTCATCTATTGATGGAGACTCCCACTGCTTCCCTGTGTTCACTATTGTAAGTAATGCCATGATGACCATGGGTGTGTAGATATCTTTCTGTACTCATGTTTTTGGTTTTTTTGAGTAAATACCCAGAAGCTGAACTGCTAGATAACAGGGAAGCTCTATTTTTAATTTCTTGAGGAACCTCCATACTCTTTCCCAGTGGCTGCACCAACGTACCCTCCACCAACAGTGGACAAAGGTCCCCTTCTCTCCACATCCTCGCCGACACACAGCACTCGTGATTTCTTGTCTTTTTGACACTGGCATTCTGACAGGTGGGAGGGGATAGCTCAGTGTGCTTTTGATTTGCATTTCCCTGGTGATGAGTGATGTTGAGTACTTTTCATGCACCTGTCAGCCATCTGTATGTCTTCTTTGGAAAAAATGTCTATTCAGGCACTCTATTCATTTTTAAATCAGACTGTTGTGGTGGTAGTTAATGAGTTGCATGGGTTCTTTATATAATTTAGATATTAATTCTTTATCAGATATGTGGTTTGCAAATATCATCTCCCATTCATTCTGCTGACATGGGCATGTTTCCTTACCAGCTTTTCCTTATAAGCTACTTTTCCAAAGTCTTTAGGATACCTTGATTTACTAAAATTTGATTGCCTTTACTTTTGTGCAGAATGATTTTAAAACATAAGCATAGCCACTATTTTAAGTATGGCATTAAGTGCCAACCTTTTCTTTAAAAACAAAACAAAACTATCATCCCCCTTTTTTGTTCTTGTTAAATAAATACTCAATTTACATGAGATCTTCTATTGCTTTTTATCCTTCTTAAGCCAGATAAAATTTCACCTTTGGGGATATTCATTTTTGTCCTTAATCTGACCTGTATCTTCGTCATTCAATTATCCAATCCTCAGACCAATTAACAGTTATATCATCTTCAGAAGGTGGAGGTTGCTTTGCATAAGTAAAGTAAACATACTTTGAAACAATTTAATTACAACATTTTCTGTTAGTCATATGAATTAGCTATTATTATTACTCTGTAAATTCTAGATAGTCATCTGTATCTTGTGGGATTTGTTACTAGTAATAGTATAGTAGTAATAGGGAAGGGACCTTAGAATTTTAGGTAGTGGTAGCCCTTTTAATGCAACTTTAGAAATACTATTGTAATCAGCACTTTTCTCAATAAGTGAATACATTTCAACAAAGTTTGCTATAGAGTCAATTTCCCTTAGGTGGCCAGTTTCCTTATCAAAAACATGAACTGAATGAATTAGATGGAGTCTACTGATTATTTTCAGCTCTAAAATACCATGATTGCACAATCCCAACTTTACTGCTGGCCTGTTTTCTACAAGCGCAGTGGAACTTAGCTGAAAGAAATGTGAAGCTGGATAGTGTCAGAGTCAGGAATTCACAGATGATTTTAAATCATAGGTGTAAACGAGTCAGTTTCTGATAAAACATCCACAACACTATGCAAACGACTCCCTTCGAAACCACATATTACCATTATTTTCCTTTGTACTTAAAGTAAGACCTAGAAGGAACACAGAAATCAACCTATGTCTTACACATGCATGAATATCTCCTTAATGCTGATTTATGCTACTCTGCACAATAAAGGGAATTTAAACTTATTAGGTGTGTATCGTGGATCAATAACCATCTGCGCAAACTTGAGAATGTTTGCAGAAACAGCCCATGAAGCTTAGCCAATTCAGTTCCATTTTTCAACAGGCACAGACTGGTTCCAGCCTCTTAACTTTCTATCTGACTGTCCATTTCGACCCTTTCATAATGGTTGTTGTTTTATAATTTCCCATGACTTTGTTGTTTTCTTATAACAATGCTGTTGTTAATAAACACGAAAATTCAACTCATAGAAATGTAAACAGCTGTGCACTAAAGGAAGAGGACATGAGAGAGAGAGGAGAAGAAGCCCAAGACGAAGTGAACTTTAGAAACACTTGGAAGATGGACAAGACAATGAGATGTATCCCAAAGTAAAATAATTGTTTTGGGAAAGGGAGATGGGAGGCATAGGGGAGATGAGGTCATCGGACCAAAACCGGGGCAATAAGAGAAACATCTAAGCTATGGGCTGGAGGGTCCACGAGAAGTTCGGTTGGTTCATGCCTTCACGGGTCATTCATCCAGCAAACGCAGTGCTCCCCAGGCATATGACCCCTCCCTGAGGATGTAGGACAAACAAATTAAACAAGGTCCTGTACTCAGAGTGATTCGCTTCCATTAAAAGGGCAAATAGATTCGCACTGTGTATATTCGATGGTGAAGAGTAGAACATTTGGTGGGTGTTTCTTTGCACCAAAGATCCCACCAAAAATAATGTTTACTCTGGTTTTCCCCTTGAATATTTCCTTCTCCTCATATATGTCTGAAGAAGACCAAGAAATACCTCCTGCCCATTTCTTCTGGTTTGAAATAGAAGTCTATGTTCCAGATGCACAATTAATTCCTTTCTCTTCTCGCATTTTAGAGTCTCATCTGAGGGGCAGAGGAGGGCAATGAATCCAATAAACACAGTAATAAAAACTGTCAGCGCATCAGAATCATTTCCCCAGTGCCCTGCGAACTAATGGTTTGCTAAAGCAAACTTGGCAGGGGTGAACAGGGTGCTTTCCCAGTCTGACCGTGACGGGCACCCACAAGCCTCCGTGCCGGGTGGGGACCCTACCATCTACTGCTCTGTTTGTCTTCTTGCTGTAGAATTTACCTCCCCTTACCTTTTTGTTCTTCCTGTCACAAAATGATACCTTGTTCTTAGTTCCAAATCCAGAGTCACAAATGCAATGGCCATAAACCAAATCCAGACAAGAGAAACGTCACGTTTGACCACAGAGGTTGAAAACTAATGTCACGCATTAGCTGGCCATGTTTAAAGACTGAGAGACGGGACACGTATGTCTCAATGTCTAGGTTCTCTTGAAACCTGGGAGGATCAGGCCACAAGGCACCACCAGCAGGGGCCAAATCTTAGTATAAGGAGCAGCAAACAAGTGCTCCCCACCCAAATACAGCCCTAACTCTCCTACTGATGACCCATCCTGAGGCCAAGGGCCTGTCAGCCATCACCTATGATCCTGCTTGTATTACTAGCTTTCCCACTGTTGAAAGTATTTCCTGTACCAATAACTGATAGAAAAGTTGAAAAACAGAAGATGAACCAAATCAACCCACTGCTTGTGTGTGTTTGTTTTTGTCTGAATGTCCAGGGTTAGCACTTTTTTTTTCTTTCCTCTGCAAAGGACTAAATAGGAAAAAAACAGTGTTAAGCTTCATAGCTCATACTGTGTTCCAGATCCTCTGACGGCCGCCTCAGCATGAAAGCCATCACAGACACTATGATGAATGGTCCTGGGTTCCAATAAAACTTTATTTACAAAAACAGGCAGTGGGCTGAATCTGGGCCATGGTTTGCAGACCCTTGCTCTATGCCACCTATGTGGGTGCTCTATGCACACAACCTCTGTCCTAGCCCTTTTCCGCTTTGCTGTCAGTCAAACCACCGTTGTCAGTTTCCTTCTCAAGTTCGGACTCCTCTTGTCCATGTGGACAGATAGTTCCAAATAGCCATGACAAGACACTGTCAAATTTATCTTTGAATCTTCTATGCCAGGGAAAGTCAGCTCATCTTGGGAAGCAGACAGCTGTAGCTCTCAAGGCTCATGGAACAGAAAGCACAGAGCTGAGTCCACTGCTCCCTTTCTCAGCAGCTTTGATGCTTCCCGGCAGTCCAGTAAAACAATGCACCCTGACCCCAATTTCATTTTCTTAGCTGAATTCGTCCTCCACTGTCCACACATGAGTTATTTCTTCTGGTCGTTCTGGACTGCTTGGTATCTTTTATTTATAACTTCTACTTTCTCCTCTCCATCACTCCATCGAGCTTTCTACTGTCTAGGACAGAAGGGGGGCTGGTTTAGGGAAATCTAGTTGTTCCCAAATTCCAAGGCCTTAGTAAAATCCTATGTTCCCCCATAAAACCTTTCCCAATTTGACCAGTTACATTGAAGGTTTTCAAGCCCTGGTGTTCCCTCAGCAGGAATTGGGCACTTCTCTTCAGCTATAAAATGTGAATTGTCATTATTTTAGGTAAAAAAAAAAATGGTGGAATATTGGAGATCTCTTAGATTCTGCTTAACACTACCCATAAACATGGTCTGCTCCAGTGTCTGAGGCCAGGAGGGGTTGAGTCTCATGCCATGTCTACTCTCGTCTCCAACTCAACACCAGTGAGCTGACACGCTGTGTTCAAACCAAACCAAAATGAACTGAACAGAACGGCCTTCACAGAGGAGCAAAGACGGCATGCACACCTCTCAATGCCTTTTAACTACTCCTACAGGGTGGCCTTAATTCCTGAGCTAGAGGTCTTAGATTTCTAAAAATAGCATCTGGGGGAGAAAAGAAGGTAGACTTGTAGCCAGGCCCTTCTCCGGTTGCTGACATTCTGCTAAGTTCAACGGCAGACCAGGTGATGGGGATACGGTTAACTGAGTTTCAACTGGGAACAATGTAAAAATCCTCTGGCCTGAGGAAGCCCCTGGTAGTCAGAGTATAAAATTCTAATGGGAAGCTCCAGTAAAATGTATGTTGTTTCACTGGCTGTCTCTTACACTTAAATTCTTCTTTGCAATGTGAAAGCGAAGAAGAAATCTGTTGGCAGCACAGAGCTCGCCACGGTCCTGTTGCTAAGCAAAGGGAAGCGAGGGAGGCGACGAGAAGCTGAAGGTCTATGAATCAGGGGCAGTAAAATTCTCATCACCTCTCGGTGTTCTGCGTGGCTGCCCGGAGTGGGGAGGGAAGGTAGCATCTGAATTGGTCCAACCACAGTCTCGGGAATGACGTCCCGGGCTTCACAAAGGAGACCGTGTCCACTGTGAAGTTTGTAGTTAAAAAGATACAATCACAGTTGTAGGGGAAAAAAAAAAAAAAAAAAAAGATAACGTAACCTCCAGCAGCCTCCATGAGCTCTCAGCCATTTTTTTCCAATAAGTGGTTATCAACCAGCTACATAATAGAAGAATTATGGAGAGTCGAACATCAATCTCTTCTAAAAGGATGGTGGTAACGCCATCTTTTATCTTAAGAAGGTTTTCATTACAAATGTTGCTAAAAGGTAAAGTCTTTATTTTTTCAATAATTGGAAAATACATACATTTAAAACTTAGGAAGGAATAAAGGAACACTACAGGGCTTCATCCCCAGAAGGATCCTTTAGGATGTTCTGAGGTAAAGAGAAATTAAAAGAGGTCATTTGGGGTCCCTAAAACAAGAGACCCCCAAGGCAAGGGGGGTAGGCAGAGAGAAAGAGAAACAGGGAGAGAGAGAAGAGAGAGAGAAAGGGCCTTGCTGAGTCACCTATAAATAAATATGATCTATTTTGCATATCCCCCTAGACAGGAGGATGAACTCAGGAATAATATTGAAATTTCAGGCTACCTGCAATAAATTATTATCTTGAGCTCACCTTGACAATACAAATGGTGAAAAAGAAAGGGAATAATCCTACATCAAATTCAAATGCTCCATTTTCATCCTTTCGGTTTGACACATAAAGCACAGAAAATATCATCAATTACTAACAAGTTTTTTTTTTTTTTTTTTTTTTGTAAATATTGGATTGATTGATTTAGAGTGTAAGCAGGTGGGAGGGGAGAGGGAAAGAGAGAATTCCAAGCAGACTCCCCATGGCATGGAGCCCAACATGGGGCTCCATCTCACAACACTGAGATCAGGACCTGAGCAGAAACCAAGAGTTGGATGCTCAAGGGACAGAGCCACCCAGGCGCCCCACTAACAAGTCTTGATCGCCTCACAGATAGTATCTGTTAGGTAAAGCAGATATGAGACATTTAAAAAAATTCATGTTGCTCTTTTCTGAGAAATTTTTATCAACTGTGTGTTAATATGTTCTTAAATAAGAAAGTCATCGGAACACCAGCCCTAGAAAGATGTTGCTGCCCCGCCTGTCCCCCGGGAAACCCTCCAAAATTACATTTATGTGTCAACTATACTTCCATACAAAATAAATAATGTAAACAAAAATGATATTTGGAACAAGTACACTATACCCAACTGTTTTTATCCTAAGGATAGTTTTTCTCTAAAGCAATGTAAAAAACGTCTTCAGAAGTTCACCAGGAAGATGGGAGAGGGCGATGAAAGAAGTCAAACAGCAGTCTCCTCCAAGTACAATTACTCTCTTCCTATCCCCACTTCCACAGCAGGATGATGTCTACCGATTAATTAGCATTTCCAAGTCCATTCACCTATTCGTGTCAGGCACAATTCTCCTGGTTTACAGGTGTATCAGAAGACAGCCGCTCACAGACACGATGGGGAACCAAACTGCCACAGTTGAAGTCCAACAGGAAAGAGCTAACTCAAGTCGAGATCGACGATGGGGAACTAGCTGATAGAGAAGCAGGCGGCCTCCACAGGTCCCTACACAGATGATGAGCCCAACGGGGAGGAAGTTCATGCGGGAGGGGGTAAGCGCCTGTAGGAAAGCTTAGAGTGGGGCTAACAAGCAGGTCAGCATGCGCTGGGCAGTGCAGGGAACAGCCCTCCTGAGACCTGACCAGGGCAGGACCCTTCTGCTTACTATTCTGGCTTCATACGGGTTCCAAGAACTGATCTCCCCCCAACCCATGTGCCCAGTGGTGAGACTCTGCACTGCCCCTTATTGATTCCATTAAGGCAAAATCACACGTCAGCAGCCTTTCTTAAACACTGCTCAAACTTCCCTGTATGAAATGTGTGGTTTCCCACGGAGTCCCTTCCTGACATGTGACCTAAATCACAAACGAAAGGATTAGCACAGGATAACCACCATTAGCAAAGGATAACCCACCCAAAGAGAGAAGCCACCTTTTTGATTGATGTCTGCCAATTAATTTGCATTTTCAAGTCTCAACATCTTAGTATCATGCCTGTATTTCTCGTTCAACAAATCTATCATTGAAGACCCGGCCAGACGGTTGCAGAAAACCAATACATGATATGAAGTCGATGGCACATGTCTCTGTACTGTGTTCTCTAGCCTCCTGGTCGGATTTGTTTTCTCTAAAAGGGAAATGAAATCATGTCAGTCTGACGCTACCCAGTAAACCCACAGTGGTCTCAGGCTCATCTCTGACTTACATTAATGTTCACGATCTCTTTCCATTAATTGGTTCCAGATTCTTGCTCTCGATGGATCAGATTTAATTTACCTATGAATCTGGGAATTGAGCTTCTTTTTAAAAATTATAGCCACCTTTGGCCAGTTGCAATCTCCTTGCTCCTCTCCTACCCCTCCCCACTCTACGAAATACCAGAAATCAACAGAGTATTGCATTTATCACTCTGTGCTATGATTAACCTGTCTGGGGGTAGCTTTACGCCCTAGACTGTGTGCCCGTGAGGGCAGGGGTTGTGTCTCACTCGTCTTGACATTGCTGGCGCCCAGCAAAATGTCAGCACATCGCAGATCCGCGATCACCGTTCACAGAATTAAACTTAAAGCACCAATGTAGTGTTTTTAAATTTTCTTATATCCTTGGGCTTCAGTTTCCTCTCGCAAGTTTTATGTTTTATCCAACCTAATATTTACCTGCTTTGCTCGAGAAACATTCGGGGGTTGAGAGAAGAGAAGTGAGACTCCTTCCCAAGAGGGACCTGCCGTCAAATCATCCTGTTGTCTTGCATCTTTGTGTTCTGCACGTAGTTATAAAACTAAAATCATTATCATTTTCAGCCTTCGACATGTTTCCTACAGCATCTGACGCCCGAGCTTGGTTACCCAGCCCTTCCCTAACGTCATGTCCTTTTTCCTAGGTACACTCATTAGAGAACTTCTCAGTCATTTACGCACGGGGCAGCTTCCTTTTCTGTCCTCACAATCCATCACTCTGATTCTCCTTGAATTACAGTTCTGGGAGCTCCCAACTCATTCAGCAAGCTCTTTTTGTTTCTGGCCAAACTGCTTCCTTTCTGTATGGGCACAGACGGCAAAAACTACTTTCCCCTAGCAATGATGGGGCATACAGGGACCTGGGGCTCTAAATAAGGTTCACGCAAATGGAGCACTTCCAAATATTGACTCTGGACTAGTGAAGACTTAGTTGATGTTTTAAGGGCATTCCCATTACCTCGGGCATCACATCCTCAAGTTTGGAGAGGACTGGGGGCAGGGAGAATTCTCTTCTCTGCAGCTGAACTTATACAAATTGGGCTCTGATCATCTCAAAGGACAGGATCTGGCAGAAAGATGAGGTGACAACTATTCTGAGCTAAAACAATGTCTGTCATGTGAATGGTGACATTAGTCACATCACTTTAGAGGTCTGGGTTGGCCAGGTCATCTGTACAGCCGTTTCCACGCAGCTCCTGAGAAGCTGTCCCAGGCTTCCTACAGAGAACCAAGTTCTGGCTCCAATTCTGCCACTAACTCACTGATCTGAAGCAGGGAGCATTATCTCCCGACGGTTCAGCTTCCTCCTCTTAAAATTATATGAGCTGACGTCAGTGTTTGCTAACGTCTTCCCTGGCTCTGACATTCTCAAAAGATGTAGCAACATTAACATCACTGTAGAAGGAAGAATTATTACAGGTGGAATTACTGGTAAGAAAAAAAAAAAAAGAATTACAAAGAATTCCTGATGGGAATTTCTATGTCCGTAGAAAAGAGGCAGACATTTGTTTTATAATTGAATTAAAAGAGACTGGGGCACCTGGGTGGCTCAGTGGGTTAAGCCTCTGCTTTAATGAAGCTCAGGTCATGATCGTCCTAGGTTCTTCCTGGGCCTCGGCGCTCATCCTGGGATTGAGCCCCACATCGTGCTCACTGCTCAACGGGGAGCCTGCTTCTTCCTCTCTCTCTGCCTGCCTCTCTGCCTACTTGTGATCTCTGTCAAATAAATAAATAAAATCTTAAAAAAGAAAAAAAAAGAAAGAAAAGAAAAATAAATTCACTCCCAAGCTAGCGCAGTTGTGGTCTAGAATATACTCCCAAGATCTTTAAGAGGTCGGTACTCGGATGGTCCCAGGCTATTAGTCTTTTAAGTTAAGCAGCTCTCTTCAACAAACTGTCAGGGTCATTCTGGCATTTTGCATCCACGCTACATGAAGGAGGTTGCTCCTAGGGTTCACAGTGATAATTCTTCTGATCTTTTTCAAGTTTCTACATCATTCTGTCTTAGGTAGAGGGCATTCCTCCAGTGAAATAAATATATACTGACCATTCAGGAGAAACCATTTTCTCAGACACTGAAGAGGACACGAAGGTTTGAAAGACAGAATTCCCAGCTTTAGGAACTATATGCTTTTGTTAGAGGAGAGTTAGATAAGATGCATTTAAAATACACAAGGCTATGAGTCTATAGTGGCTGTGTTGGGGGATGGGGGGTGGGGCTTTTGCAATGAATCCAAAAGACTTAGTGACATTTTATCTAGCAAAATTGATGGTGAGGGCTGCTTGAGAAGGAAACAATCTCACCAACGAAGATAGGCTTATAAGAAAGCATTGGCATGCCTATAAGACAGCAGTAATTCAATTTGGGTGAGCTGCGTTTATCAGAGTAGACAACTGAGAACCTGTAATTGTTTGCCAGTGTGGCAGGATAGGAAATAAGATGGGCAACATGGTATTTAGCTTCTGTTTAACAATTAAACCACGTCCATTTATTCTGTGAAACATACTGAACCCCTGTGCCACGCCAGGCAGAGTTTTCACTATATGGATAGCAATGGTGCTGATAGCATCTAGAATTTTCCCCACTCCCTAAGAGTAAAGTGTTCGTATGAAACCTTTCCTAAGCCAAAATGGTGCGAAGAAGCAATCACCATTTTATGAAAGCGACGATTGTCTTTGAATTTCTGCCGGTTGTGAAAACAGGTACTAATGCAGGTCTTCAGCAGAGCAAACTTTGGATGGGGGTGGGAGTGGGATGGATAGGGAAGAAATGCGACATAGACCTGTCCCTGCTCTAATGTGAGACGCTGGAAACCACAGGGATGGTGGGTCTCAGAGATATGTTCTGTATCTCCCTTAGGTCTTTAGTTACCAACAGCCCATACTTCCTGGAAGCTTCCACGCACCACGTGTGTGTTACACATATTTCAAGAAGAACAGGATTGACGCCCTACGAGCCTTATGGGGTAGGCACTGCCGTCCCCTCGTGCGGCTGGAGGTCAAAGACTCCCAGTGGCCCTGCTGGAGACGGCTCTGCTAGAAAGCCACACCCGGGGCAATCTCATTCTGGAAACGTCCTCCGAGCCCCTGGAACAGCCCCTCTTGTAACCACTCCTCCACCGCTCGCCAACAGCACCAGCCCTTCATTAGAAAGAAGCAGAACCAGCCGAGCCGTGAGCAGTGGACCCGTCCAGCACTCACGCTGGCAACTCAGGCGTCATCCTCACTCCCTCTCCCGGCACAGAGGAAGGTGTAAAGATATTTTTAAAGTTGGAAATATTTTCACACATTATCCAAATGTGCAAAATCCCAAAATGCCTAATGCCTCTGATTTAGCTGTTTGGCTAAGTGTGTTTTTCGTAACCTCCTTACACAGGCTGTTCTGTAAAACGAGTATCTGGGAAGCCCCAATTTGAACTCTTCCACAGAATTATTCCTGTGCTATTCAGGGTCATAAGGTGTTAAAATTGGTCCCCTGCTGCTTATTTTTGTTATTTTTCTATTTTCTTAAAAAAAAAAAAAAAACTCACAAAATCTGGCTTGTTGCTATATTGTTTTTATATGTTCCAATATTTCTATCATTTACTTTTGGTTTCTGGGTTACAGATGCTATTTCAAAACCAGTTTCTTTTTGCAAGGTTAGAGAGGGTGTGAGCTGATATTTTAGCTAAGAACAGAAATTCTATTTTAATTTCTTTCTACCAAGCAGCTGGCCAAACTCCAATTTTCTAATATGTTTATCATGTTTTCCAAGACTGTAGAGTTATTTTCCAAAGAGACTTTTTTCAGTTAGTATAACCCCAAATCCCTTTTTGTTAGTTTTTCCCCCCATAGATTATCCTTTTTTTTTTCCAAAGATTTTATTTATTTATTGGACAGAGATTGAGATCACAAGGAGGCAGAGAGGCAGGTGGGGGAGGGGAGCAGGCTCCCCACTGAACAGAGAGCCTGATGCAGGACTCGATCCCAGGACCCTGAGATCATGACCTGAGCCAAAGGCAGAGGCTTAACCCACTGAGTCACCCAGGCACGCCCACCCATAGATTATCTTAAGCTTGCTATCTTCCTTTTGATTTTACCATTGGAATTTAGGTCTATACATAGCAAGTGTGCGAAACACTTGAAAATTATCTTATAATAAAGCAAATATTTTGTCTAGTTATTAATTAATTAATTTAGTGTGGGGAAGGGATGAAGGAGAGAACCTTAAGCAGGCTCCACGCCCAGCGCAGAGCCCGATGTTAGGCTCGATCTCAACAACCCTGAGATCATGACCTGAATGGAAATCAAGAGTCTGATGCTTAACTGACTGAGCCACCCAGGCGCCCTCAGTTAAAAATGTATTTAAATCTGAGGACTACATTCCAGAATTTTCACAACAGCTCTTTATATTTTAAATGTGAAAGCCTTATGTTGAAACTATGTGTAAAAAAACACTTTTAAATAGCAACAAAATTGTCTATGGTGATTTGACAAACTACAGCGATGAAAACTGGCTGTTCTCTAACATTTGGTGATTCTGTTATTCTATTACAACTTGCAGGTGAATGAGTGCTTTCTAGGCTCTCTGAAAAAAAAAATCATGTTTCTAACTAAAGCAGCATGAGTGAGAAAATGAGCTACAATAATTCTTATGCTCGACTATTGGCAATACATAGAATTTTTTAAAAAGGAAAAAATACGATTATCTACCTTACAGTTCAATAATGAGCAAGTCCAATGAGATCTCACTTTCTTTATATGGAAAAGACTTAAGTATCTGCCCAGATAGCACTATAGATCTCAGTAAAGTGAGATCAATCTGGAATTCATTTGTAGCAATTCTCCCGCCTAAGGCTACCTATAACAAACAACTAAAAGTCTTGGAAGACCTGAACTTGGGTTCAACCTCTGAAACATGGAAGTCAACAGGGGGATATTATTTCCTTTTTTGTAAATTTATAATGAGAAAAATAACTTCACTTGTGTCATAAATGTTTATGATTTCTTAATCAGAATTTTTGTCTCTTCGTAGATGGGCAGGTACCATGGCAAGTATTTTATTTCTATCCAAAACACATTCCCTTATTTAGTTTTTCAGCTATTCTCAAAAATCGAGACTTCGGGGTGGAGGGGTACCTAGCTGGCAAAGTCAGTAGAACATGCACCTCTTAATCTTGGGGTCGTGAATTCAAGCCCCACGTTTGGTATGGAGTTGAGTTTGCTTAAGCGAAAAAAAAATTATTTTAAATCAAACAACCTCAGTTTACAGGTGTCCTTATCTTTAGGGAGAGCCTGCTTTGAGCATGGCTGCTTGCCAGTGCTGTACATCTCACCACCTGGGACATATATTCGGATTCTTATAAGCAGTGAGCTCCATTCTCTCCCAACCACCAAATTCAGCCCATGCCTCCCAGCATTCTGAGACAACTAAGATGTTTAGTTTCACCTAACTGACATGTCCCCTTGGATATGCAAATGTGTCCTAGGCCTCATAGAAATGGACTTCTGTGACCTCCCCAGCAAACCATTGCATGTCCTAAAATATGAATATGGGATCAGAAGATCATGTGATAAAAATGAAATCAGGACAAGGGACGTGAGTAAGGTCAAACACTCCTTAATGTTATCAGGAAAAGACAAGTTAAATTCATTCACACATTACGGGGTGGGGTGGGGGGATTGCCCACAAGGATGAAAATATTCAAAGCTCATTTCCTGGAGTTAGGAAGACTCTAAACTATATTACCTAAAAGGAGAGAGTCTTAAAAGTAGACACTATTAATACTTATGCCAAAACAATAGGCAAGAACCAGGGCAACCAAACCAGGGAAAACAGGAGGTGTGGTCACCTTAGTTAAAATCTTCCAAGTTGACATACACATTGGGAATAGCTTTTTGTGAGCAGAACTCCACTGGGATGAAGACAGTCTATATCCCTACTGATTCTCATGTTGCTTCTTTTTGTAGATTAATTAATATAAATAAGCTATACTGGAATCTTAGAAAATCAGAAAGAGCCTCATTCTAGCTAATGCTTACACTGTGGTCCAAATTTGTGTTCAGAATGCAAACTACCTTCCTCGTTTCCACATTTCAAGGGAGTTGAATCACCTGACAGATTATACATGTTGACAACGAAGTTCATTGATACCACTGGAAATAACCAACACCTCTATACTGTATGTAGAAATCACACCATGGTGTTTGAATGATCAGTATAACAGGTTATAGTTGCCTAGAAGTTAAGTGTTATCCCATTTATTGGTTAATCTGGGCTTCTCCTACCTATGAGGTTGCCAGCTAGGGTCATCCTTTTGAACAGATGAAGAAACTGATGCCAATAAATCAAATGATATATTCAAAGTCACACTTGGGGACCAGAACCCATTGCTTTTCTTAGAGCAGTGGTTCTCCAAGATCCCACTGGAGATCTTGTTCAAACTATAAATTCTTATTCCAGAGTACCCCAAGAAACTCTAGCTATGGGGCAAGCAATCTGTGTTTTAACAAGTCCCCCAGGTGGTTCTAATTCACTCAACTGGGAGAAGCCCTGATCTTGGAAAATAATGAATATTCATATATATTCCTCCCCTCCAGATGTTAAAAATACTATCTTTTTTTTTTTTTTTTTTTTTTCAGCTCTGGATGGAAGATTTTCTCAATTGTTTTACATGTTCTCCAGTTTTCACAGGGGCAGTTTGCTGTACATAATTTAACTTATTTTTCAATCTTTTAACAATATAGTTATTAATCTTTAAAATTTCTTCAGAGGAACGCCTGAGTGGCTCAGTTGGTTAAGCAGCTGCCTTCAGCTCAGGTCATCATCCCAGCATCATGGGATGGAGTCCCACATCAGGCTCCTTGCTCCGCAGGGAGCCTGCTTCTCCCTCTGATTCTGCCTGCCACTCTGTCTACCTGTGCTCGCTTTTGCTCGCTCTCTCTCTGACAAATAAATAAATAAAATCTTTAAAAAATAATAATAAAATATCTTCAGAGACACTTGGGTGGCTCGGTTGGTTGGGTATCTGTCTTTGGCTCAGAAAGTGATTCTGGGGTCCTGAGATCAAGCCCTGTATCGGGGCTCCCTGCTCAGCCGGGAGTCTGCCTCTCCTTCTTTTCTCAGTTTGTGCACTCTCTTTCTTTCTCTCTCTCTCTCTCTCAAATAAACATATAAAATCTTTAAAAATATAAAATAGAATAAAATAAAATGTATCTTCATTTTCATGTGACCTGGTTACTTCCTCTACCAGGAAAAAAAAAAAATTCTAATATTCTGTGAATAGAAAAATCACGGCTGTGGAATTTTATTTTAAAGACATCATAAGGCTTTGGGAGAAAATTTGTGGAGGAACAGCTTCAGTGGTGGGGCTATATGAGTTCTATCTCCAGGGAATTAAGAGAAGAAAACTGAAAGACTTTCCAGCAAAAGCTCATGGTAACTTATAAGGTAATACTCGGGATGTCCATTAGCACTGTTTAAAAAAAAAAAAAAAAAGTAAGTTGGTTTTAGTTTGCAAAATGCAAAATGGTTTAGAATATACTACCCAGCAGTGACTTAAATCTCATTGGGCTCTATAAATATTTGGTGAAATAGAATTTGCCATCCCAGATAAAGAGGAATACAACATTAGCGCCTAGTCTTAACAATTAGAAACAAGCAAAAACACATCTGCCTTTCCAGCTCCCCAATCCTTAGAGAAAAGCAGAATCATTTCAAAGAGACCTTAACTGGTGGTTTAAAGGCTTTGTTTCTCTGATTGAGCAATTTGTGTTTCTGTAGAAGGCAGCTCTGGCTTTCCTCATGGAATAAAGTCTCAGGAAGGCTAAGACTCTCCAACACTCTGACCGTCATCAGGTAGGACAGAAAGTATTAGCCTGAATTTCCATACCCAGGTCATATTCTGGTCTTTTAGAAACAGAGAAACAAAATTAACACTAGGGATTTTATTTCAAGCTACTTAAGAATGGCATATGTTCTTAGTTATGTAAAGAGTGTCTATTCCCAGCTCATAGAACATGGAAAAAGTAGTTTGTCAAACTTATTTGGTCATCAGTTTTGGCAAAGATCATAAATTGACTGTCTATGTTGTTTTTGTTTTGGAGAAAGGCATCCAGTTTTTTCCTTTTCTATTCAGAAATAAAACATAGTGAGATCTGAGGGTTTTTTGACTAGGAATCACTGAGAGGGGAAAAATGACCAAAAAAGGGCTGCAGACTTTTATTGATAAACCCCTCTTTATTTTTTTTTAAAGATTTTATTTATTTATTTGAGAGAGAGACGGTGAGAGAGAGCATGAGCGAGGAGGTCAGAGAACGAAGCAGACTCCCCATGGAGCTGGAAGCTCCATGGAGCGGGACTGGATCCTAGGACCCCAGGATCATGACCTGAGCCGAAGGCAGTCGTCCAACCAACTGAGCCACCCAGGCGTCCCGTGATTAACCCCTCTTTAGAAGGACATTTTCATTTTATTGCCTGTTACTATTTTACTTCCCTGTTGCTAGAAAAGTTATTTTATCTTCCTGTGTTAGCCTTCTATTTAATGTGGATAATAAAAGTCCCAAATTGAAACTATACATTCATAAAGCAGAGATGAATCTTCTTTGGTAAAACAAAAACAAAACAAAACAAACACAACTAAAAGCTCAAGTTCAAACCAGGAAACAAAGCTAAGATGGTTTTTATTTTTGCCTTAAAATATATTAGTAGTGATATTTGTTTTAAAGCATTGCATTTTTCAGGGATGGGGAGAGGACAAGGAAAGAGTTTTCGACATTTCCTTCCATAATCACTCCAAGAGAGAGCTCCTAGCATTTCATTCTTGAGATGATTGCATTTTCCTTACAAAGAAGCAGCAAACAGCTTCTGTCTTCCAGCGCAGCTAGGGTGGTAAACAATAATTACCCCAAATTGGAAAGGGGATTCATTTAAAGAGAAATGGGAGGTATTTCTCTAAGAAAGACTGGTGGGTATCATAGAAGGAAAGTGGGTTCTTCATGCAAAATCTTGAGAGGCAGGAACATCTGTAACAACTGTTGACCGTCCTTGATAATCTTTGATGAACTCCAACAGGCTGACCAAAGCCCATGGCTTTGAGAAGGTAAGAAGCTTGTCCAAAATCACGTAGCTGGGCGAAAGTGCTCCATGGCCAGACATGGTGCCACATCAACCCCTAAATGAAAATGACCCGTGTGGATGTGAAAAACATGTCTCTCAGTTCTGACTCTGATGAACTGAAGATCAGAGATCTGCCCCAGATTTTCAAAATGGCATGAGTTTCCCAGACTCTTGTGGAGAGAATGAATCAGATGCAGATGACTCAGAAGAAGAAGGGCACAAGACATCTGAGGGTCATGAAGCAAGTTCAGAGCTGACATCCAGGAGATGCCGAGGAAGGAATGGTACAACCTGCTGTTGAATCCGATCCTAACCTCAAAGGGATATGCTCTTGTGAGGCCAAATCATCCTCATTAGTGTCCCTTTGAAAGGGCAATGATGTTTTCCAACTCCCCTAGCTGATCCCCATCACCTATGACGGCTACTTCCCACACGAATTTGTCTGAGTTCCTTGTTGATATCCTAAGCCTAAGCCATACCTTGAGTTAATGGGTTCCACTCATCCCCTTCCTGTTTGGTAAAGTCGTGTTGCTTACTTGAATGAAAATAATCCTTTTCAAGTCTTAAAGAATGCCATCTGGTTCTGATATTCAAGAATTTGGTGAACACATCCATGTTTACTCCAGACTTATAAGTTTTAATAACATTCCATCTGGAACACATTTCCCATACTGGAGCGCTAACTATTTTGATTGCAACCTCATACTGAATCCCTTCTAGTTTTCGATTATCTTAGAGGCTTTTCTTAGAACAGAACAATCTGATGTGGCATCTTGCAGTGGAGAAATAAACTCCAAGCCCTAGCCACGGATACAGGATCCTACTGCAAAATGGAATTGTCTCACCAAGACTCTTTCAGCTATAGAAAACAGAAACTCGAGGCAGCTGAGCTAAATGGGGGGTTCTGTGTGGCTACAAGGATGTCAGGCATGTTCTGGGAGAGATTGGAAGAATGTCAGGGTGGTCCTTCCAGCTTTCTTCTCAATCTCACTTCTGTATTCTCACTGCATCTGCCTGCTTCTCCCAACCTTACCGTCTTGTCTACACGGCCATTAGTGTCTACACAGTCACCTACACAGCCCAGCCTGCACGTTGCACTCTAGGTGGGGACTCCTCACAGATTGACTCGAGTGTCTTCTTCCCATTTAGCTCAAAATCTTGTGAAAAACACTCAGATGGACCTCCATCCTATGATTAGATCAGCTCACTTTTGATGAAGCTCCAACCCTAATCAATTAATCATGGGAGAAGGGGAAGGGATGACCACCTGCCTCTTCTAGAAGCCAAGAAGGAGGCAGGTTCTCTGGAAGGCGCTGTGGCAAGAACAGACAAAGCCCACATCTCATACAGGGCAGAACAAGAATTTTCACTGAATTTTCAACATGTTTTGGATGACGCCTTCAATTCCAGAAACTGTGGCACCATTTCTGGTTGATCCTTTTGCACAGAATTGTTACTTTGTTTCACTGCACTGAGGTGCCTTCACAAGTCTTTCTCTCAAAGGGCAATAAGATAATAAATAGCATCACCTTGATCTTGTAGCTTTTAAATGACAACAGGTTTAGTATAACCATCATCTGGGTGTGAAATGCTTAGTGTGATACCGTGGAGCCTGAAAAATGTACGCAAAAACAGACACACACAAGTGTGTTCTACTGAGCTTTAAAGTGCCTATGTTTCGGGGTGTCTGGGTGGCTCAGTGAGTTAAAGCCTCTGCGTTCGGCTCAGGTCATGATCCCAGAGTCCTGGGATCGAGCCCTGCATTGGGCTCTCTGCTCCTTGGGGAGCCTGCTTCCTCCTCTCTCCCTGCCTGCCTCTCTGCATACTTGTGATCTCTGTCGTCAAGTAAATAAATAAAATCTTTAAAAATAAAAATAAATAAAGTGCCTGTGTTTCAAACAGCAGCCTCCCAGGTCAGTGGCTGCTTCTGAAATTACCAGCTCCAATCTCTTCTTAGAATAAAAGAAAGCACAGTCAATCCCTTCTGCTGCATTACTCATATTTGCCATTATTAATGTGTCTCTTGTCACAAGGCTGTCCGTTAGGTTTTGCCAACAAACCAGTATGAGGTGCGGCCGGGTTTCATTGTCACAAATAAACCAGCCCGCTCTCCTTCCAGAGTCCCAGATACCATCTCGGCAGGACCGCCCAGGTGTGGTGTGTGTGCACACCTGCTCCCCTACGTGCAAGGAAGCAGTGGCCTCCAGGAGCAGGGATGCCTGCTTTCAGGCCTGCCTCCAAGCTGAACCTCTTTTCATTACCTTCAGCTTGCCGAGGGAAAAGCAGTCCATCAGGACGACTTGACAATGTGTCAGTTTGTGGAATCATGGAGGACTACTGAAGGTATATGTGTTTACTGCTTTCAAGAAGAGAGGCAGGAAATATAAGGCTGCCTTATACGGTGACCTTGCCCAAAGGACATAAATCCCCAGACTGTTAAGCAGGATTAAATGCTGTGTTTATAACCAGGGGTTTGCCAAATTCTCTCATAAATGCTATCCATGTCAAGGAACGATAAATTCTGATATAAAACTTAGTCTAGAGAACATCAGATCCAAAAGAAAAAAGAAAAAAAGAAAGAAAGAAAGAAAAAACTGTAGGAGGGAAAAAAATACACATCAGACCTTGCTAAATAACTCCAACATGGTCAGCTCATCAGAAGCTCCAGGTCAAGATGGGGCTTCTCTGTGTGTATGTTGGGGGGGAGGGGGGTCAGCTCATCATGGTCAAGGGCAGAGCTAACAAAAAAGGATGGCTCCTTTTCAAAAGCAATTTTCACACATCCCTGAGTACAGGAAGAAAGAAACCCAGGTTCAAGCAACAAACGAGTGACTGTTGTGGCAGGGAAGAATTACACTTTGAAGAGACTGGAAGTCAGGCAGACCCAGGGAGAGGTCTGCAACATGAGCACGTATTTCGACCTCTCACTCTGACCTGGCCGGAAACACCCTGAACATACTGTGAGCCCCAAAGATGGGTGCTTCTTGGATGTGGTCTATTTCAAGGCCCTAAATACTTGCCTCAAGCAGTCCTGGGTCATTCCCTTTTTGCTGCTAATATTTCTGTATTTTTAAATTTTCAATTAGAAAGTTATGTTTTAGTAAGAAAGCAACTTAGAATTGCCCTCTGAAAACTCGCTTCTGCAATTTAATGTAAAATACATTTGTTGTCATCAGAGCTCTAAAGACAAGACTAGAGGCTTTTTACCTCCTGGAATGAATGAGGGACTCTCACTCCCTTTGCTCTCTCGGGAAGAAGGGCCAAGGCTGAGCTTACCCAGAAGACTAGGACTTCCAGAGAAATTCCAGGCTTTATGCCGGATGCTCACCAGGCTACTAGGGCTAGTGGACAGTTGGGTGAAACTTTTCTAACCGGGAAGTCCTCTGCAATAGCTCTTATCCTTTTAAGCAATCATCGAACTCTTTTGTATATACCAGACATCTTTCCATACATTTTTTTAAAAGATTTTATTTATTTATTTGACAGAGTGATAGAGAGCACACATAGGCAGAGCAGCAGGCAGAGGGAGAAGGAGAAGTAGGCTCTCCACCGAGCAGGAAGCCTGATGTGGGACACGACCCCCGGACCCGGGGATCATGACCTGAGCGGAAGGCAGCCACCTAACTGACTGAGTCACCATACAATTTTATGAATTCTCATGGCCACCTAAAAGGGTAATAGTGTATGAAATTTAAGAAGCTATATATGTTCTAGTAAAAATGAAAACAGTAAGGAGAAGTTTGAAGGGGAAAGTAAGTATCACCGCTACTCACACACAAACCAGAGCACTCCTCAAACTCCCCAGAGCTAATCACCACTACCACTGCTTCTAGTACCTTCCAGAAAACGGCTACACATGGGTCTCTGTGTCTATATTTTCCTTCATTTTCTACTGAAGCCTGTTTCCTTGCACACTGACCTCAGACATTTCCCCTGATCTAATTTGCCTGCATTCCCCGTGTTCCTCTATCAATTTCCCGCATCTAATTCATTTGCATTGGTTTTCCTGGCTGGACGGTATTCCGCTGAACAGACACTTTACCATTTGTGTCACCTGTGTTCCCATCATCAGGTCCTATGGTTTTACTATTATTCATAATGATCCCTGTACTTCTTTGAATCAGTATTTGCAAGTGATATTGCCTGGTTAAAATCCGAAACACTTAAAATTTTTGGGGGGGGTGTTAAGCTCATTTCATTTTTTTAAAATTATGCTATATTAGTCCCCATACAGTACATCATTAAGTTTTTGATGTAGTGCTCCATGATTCATTGTTTGCGTATAACACCCAGTGCTCCATGCAATCCGTGCCCTCCTTAATACTCATCACCAGGCTCACCCACTCCCTCACCCCTGCTTCTAAAACCCTCAGTTTATTTCCCAGAGTCCACAGTCTCTCATGGTTCGTGGGTGGTTCAACATTCGCAAATCAATCAATGTGGTAGAACACATAAATAAGAGAAGAGACAAGAACCACATGGTCCTCTCAGTTGATGCAGAAAAAGCATCTGACAAAATACAGCATCCTTTCCTGATAAAAGCTCTTCAGAGTATAGAGATAGAGGGAACATTCCTCAACTTCATAAAATCCATCTATGAAAAAACTACAGCGAATATCATTCTCAGTGGGGAAAAGCTGAGAGCACTTGACATTTTGATAGACATCACTAAATTTATAAAGTGAGGTTCTGGGTTCCATTTTACTTGGTGGGGAAACTGAGGCTCAGAGATAGATGGCAGAGGTCATAAAAGCTGGTAAGCCGAGTTGCAGAGCAGGGATTTGAACTTGGGTTTGTCTGGTTGAAGCCCCATCCCTTCCACCCTTGGTTCCTGACATCCTAAAACTTGGAAAAGCCCATCACTAGTCTAACAAGCAGCCTAACAAGGAAGGCACAGAGGCAGTTTGGGACTGACACAGACAATGAAGAATTTCTCCAGGATGAGACAAACTATTGATTAATTCCCCCTTACCAGGGAAATGGGATTCCAAGAATGTTTAAATATAGTATCACTTATTCATTCATTTATCAAATAATAATCGAGCCCCCCTTCTCCACTAATCATGGGACTATGCTATTAAGACCCACAGTGAACAAGACTCACAGGCTTTCTACATTCTAGTAAAAAGTTCGGATATTAACCAAATTGTCATAAAAAATTGGACTATAACTGACAAGTAACATCGTATCTGCGATATATGAGCTTATGACAGAATTTGACACAGGCCATGTCCTTCCTAGTCAGTGCCGATCACGTTGTAATCCGTAGGACAGGTGGGAATGACCTGGAAGGAGAAAGGAAGAGACACATTCCTTCCCAGGGAGAGGAAAGGTCAGTGTAAAGGCCAAGGTGGGAGCAAAGGGTGTAGCTCTAGGCACTGAACAGTGACCCACAAGCTTCCAAGAGAGGAATGCAGAAAATGTAAGTTAACCCAGGCCCCAGTGGACTTTGTTAGTCCAGGCAAGGAATGCTAGCATTAGCAAAATGGGAGTCATCAAAAGGTTTCAAGGAAGATGTAAATCACAATGGCAACAGATTGGAAAATGATAACTTAGCATCTAGCGGGCAGCTCATCAGACATGAAACGTACATGCAACAGAAGCCAGCTAAGGTAGGGAGAAGCTCTGTGGATCTGAGAACCACACACGAGGATCTCTCTTGTCCTGTCCCACTGTCTCAGCCCCTTCAAAAGCAATTTACTTAGCTGACATTTGTTAAGTCTGAAACAGCACTGAAAATTATCATCCTCGTCATCGGGGGATGGTAAGATCCAGCAAGAGTTAAATGAGAGAGCATTCCCCAACAGCAGAGCAGCAAATGCCCACATCATTTTAAAATTAACCAAATGCATAAGTGCTACAAGCAGCCGCTTGGGGAAACACATTTGAGGAACAGCCCGCTGAGGACAGGGGACTGTGACCGCTGCCTGAGAAGAGACCGTGCCCGCTGCCCCAAGCCCCAGCCTCGGGCAGCCAGCATTCCCAGTCTACAGCAGCACGGCAAACCCACGTTTGCAAGGGGCAGACACAATAACAGACGTCTGTGGTTAAACACATGCCCCTTTAAGCATCAGAAAGCATAATCCAGCTATAAACCGTATGCAGAAACATCGAGAATGCTAGCCGTGGTGCCCAAGAAGAATGCAGGTGCGATGGCAACATTTGGTTTCCTGGGGCCTCAAAGTCCAGGTCACTTTGAGCCCTGCAGGAATGCTCCCCTGCAACTCCCATCCCCCTCCGACACTCCCTGAAGCACATCAGCCAGGATGGAAAATGCTCCTAAAGGCTTAGAGCCCCAAGCCTGGAGCTGTCCACTGGGAAGTTCAGTTTGCAGCATTCTCAGACCCATACTGTATTCTTTGGCCCAGCACTCAGGGCCCTTCCCCATGGTTCCAGCTGTGATCACAACCTCATTTGCACCATTTTTGCTTATTGCCTCCTCCCTGGCACGCCTTATCTCCCAGAGACACAGACGCTTTGTCTGATCCCGGGATGCTCTACCACACTTCTCAGTTTATGCTGCTTTCTCCAAATGAAATGCCCTTCCCTGCTGCAGAGCCCTGACTCATCTTTTAAAAAACCAACTCTAACGGATCATCAGGGAGCAAGTCAACAGTGTTTGAGAGGCTGTTATCAACTAGGTGTGTGGGGTCAAAACGACGAATAAATCATACTTCTTGTCCCCCTGAAGGTCATATTATTATGTGTCTTTTTACCTTTCCACTGACCACTGGAGTGCCCCGACTAAGTCATGTTAAGCAAGATAACTTGAATATATCCAGACAAAAATGCTTAAGTTCAGCATGCTACCACCCAAAAAGAGAGCCAAAACATCTCAGGTCCCTGTGTGTACCACGCTGTCAGAAACACAAGGCACATACAGTATCCTCAAGGCCTTAGCATGTCCTGACCTCCTATGGAGAAAAAACATACAGTTAGGGAATGTATTCATTCATTTATGTATTCACAATTTCAGTGTGTGATGTGCAGGATACGGAGTTAGGTACCAGAAGTCAGAGGGATAACTGACAAGACTTGATCTCAAAGCCAAGAAAATGAGCTAGGACATAGATCTCAATAAATATGTTGCAGAGAAACACATGTCAAAAGAATGAAAAAGAAAGTCTTGTGAGAATGCAAAGGACAAATAACACCTCTAAGTAATGGAGACATACGCTCTCTGCTCCTCTGCCTCTTCACCGTTATGGAATCAGATGCCAAAGGCCCAGTGGAAAATACAAACCCAGTGTTCATCCTGTCACTCTTGGGCTCACCCAGCTTTACTGGAACACCTCATTGACGGAGTCCGAAGCAGTCCATTTCAATAGGAGACAGCCATGCATGTCCCCTCTTTCTTTCAATGAACCAAAAACAGGTTTTCCTGAAACTTGTTTTTATGTATCCTAGGTCTTCCACTAGTAATTTTTCTTTCTTTCTTTCTTTTTTTATTTAAATTTTTTTTGTTTTTTTTTTTTTTTTTTTTTTTTACAGAGAGAGACACAGTGAGAGAAGGAACACAAACAGGGAGAGTGAGAGAGGGAGAGGCCGGCTTTCTGACAAGGGAAGCCTGATGCGGGCTCACTCCAGGACCCCGGGATCATGACCTGAGCTGAAGGCAGATGCTTAGCCCACTGAGCCACCACCCAGGCTCGCCTTCCTCTGGTAATTTCAAAGTTAATTCCTTTTCCCTTCCATGAGCACTTTCAGAAAATATTAAATCAGTGACGTTCTTCGTAAGATTTCTCTTTTATCTATCATTTACTTCTGTTGAGGTCTTTTTGGCTCTTTGTCCTTATTCAAGATATGAACTAACCCTCCCAGCCCTCATATCCTCCAATTTTATTAGTATGTCATTAAGCTTCTCTGTGAATTTATTAATAAATATACTGAGGCAGACTAAAGTTTCCATCAAGTTGGCATTAATTAATGACACTGTTACAGGTAAAGATTCAAACAGCCCAAGATCTACCTAACCAGATTATCACTCAGCTCGCCCCTCCCGCCACAGAGGAGGACCCCATCGGGAAGTCTGATGCACATCTTGCTAAAATCCAGACATGCCGTGTCCACAACATTCTAGGCATTTATCAATCCAGTACCTCATTTAAAAAAAAAAAAAAAAGCGATTTTTTGACTGCATGACCTGATCACAGTGAACTAACACTGAATGTTACTGGTCAACTCTTCCTTTTCTCAAGATCCGTCTTGTAAATGATCTGCCCTGTAGGCCAGAATCAATTTCAGTTGCTTATCTAGACATGAGGGAATCTAAATTTGTCTCTCTTTTTTTTTTGAACCTGAAACATTACCAATGTCTGTGTGCTAGCCATGCTCCTTTATTCCATGAATTGTATACAATTTCCTAAGTAGGTTTATCTTTAAGATTTAATTTATTTGTCAGAGAGAGAGAGCACAAGCATGGAGGAGGGGCAGAGAGAAAAGCAAACTCCCCACTGAGCGGGAGCCAGGGGACTTGATCCCAGGACCCTCAGATCATGACCTGAGCTGAAGGCAGACGCTTAACTGACTGAGCCACCCAGGTGTCCCTCCTAAATGTTTTTTTTCTAATGATGAGATTAAATAAAGTGTCAGCATGTAGCTGATACCATAGCAACCCTTAACTTACAGGAAAACATACACATAGTACTTATAATATTAACAACATATATGTGTGATAAGTGAATCAGACATGAAATAAACATAGCTTTCTACTTCAGTATGGCAAAGATCCCCAACAAAAGATTTAAAAGGAAAAATATGCTAAAATATGCTTACCTTTGCTTTGAGGAAATTAAAAAAGCAAATCAACAAACAAATATGGGTGCCTAGAAGATCTTTCTTATGATAAAACTATATTTAATAAAAATAATTAAAAATTTCATGTGCAATCCTCTACCACATGCATTGCAAATCAAAGTTCTCTCTTCTTCTTCTAATCAACAACACTGAATTTATAGTTTGGGGGAAGGAAAGACGTGGCTGAAACTGCCAAAGAGTTTTCATTGATTATTTCCAGACTGCACGATCCCAGGGGGACCAGATTCTGCCCACCCTCCACCCTCTCCATAATTTCAGTGGGAGGTGAGCATCCTTGATCCTATTCTTGTAATACACGTGATGGTGAGAAAGGGCTTGGGGTTTACTTAAGAGGCAGCACTTTTCTAAATACCCTGTAATACAGTTGGTAAAGGAGTAGAAACCCTGTAGGTGGAAAATCAAACGAAAGCAGAGGTGTTCTTACCGAGGTAATAGCCTTCTCAGTCACAGCAACATATAAAATATCATACCGCCTGGGGAAAATGTCCGAAGCACCAATGCAAATTAGTTTGATAACTGAAAATCCTATCTGCCAAAATCTCGGTGCAATAAAAAGCCATTGCTAGACAAAGGCAAAGTCATCGCATGGGGACGAGGCTGGAGAGGTCCGGAGGGCAGAGTGTGCTGTCATGTCCCACTGGGCCTGGCACTCCGGCCACACCTCTCCCTGTCTCCTCTGTGACTCGAATGAGGATGCGGCTGATTCGAGAAGGAGGAAGGAGAGGGCCAGAAATCAGAAGGTCCTACTGAAAATGTTAAGCCTTTCCATGTGCTCCTGAACCCAATTCTCTTGGAAAGAGGCCCCCCTCAAGGCAAAGGCAGACCTCTGCGAAACTTCTGTCTTCCGACAGCGACAGTACCTCTGTGCCAGGGCTCAGTCCCCGACTCTCCCTGCTCCTGTCTCCACGTTACTGTGCTTCCTTGCGGGTATCCAGAGACACACTTGCAGAATGGACAGGCAGAGGAGAGTTATCGAAACCTGCTTCTAATCAAAATAGCCTTTCTCTCCCTCAGGGCCACTCATCTCAGCAAGGTATGCAAAGGAAAACAATTCAATTAACTCTCTCTCTCTCTCT